>NC_032011.1:23314604-23547940 GCF_001865875.1 Lupinus angustifolius | reverse complement strand
ATTTGAGCAGAAAAATTTGCAGCATTGGTAAAAGACACTGAATCCATATAACAAAGAATTAATAACATGTTCAAATATAAACAAACAAGTCATGTAATATATTTAAAACAAGACATGTTCACATAATAGACCCATCACAAGATACCTAACACAACATCAATATCTAGTCTTTGGACAGAGAAATCAATTTGTAAATGGTACTCTCAGAGTAATGATCAAATATTAACAATCAGTTCTGTCAAACAATAGCCTTTCTTTGGACCGACTATTATTCACCTAAAATAAACTTTATAATTGTTACATATTTATCATTACATGTATGTCATTATTTTGCCAAATTGTGTCTTCCTTTGGGCCGAACACAATTCGCATAAATAATCTCATACTCATATGTGTAATTCAATTAATTTCTACAATAGATGTTACTTTGGCAACATATTGCATCAATTAATTCAAAATAATTACCAGACAAAAGAGAAAAAAATGGATCCATTATTAAAAAAATATTTAATCCAAATGTTCATAAGAACAAAACTTATATTAGTGCAGAATCAATTAAAGAACAAAATTTGTACCTAACACACATATCTCAATTGCATTCACGTTAGTGCAGAAATTATGCACATCAATAAAATGCAGAACATATAATGTATCAACACATGATGGTAAACAATCTGTACTAGCCCTTGTCCATTCTCGAAAATATAACCTTCATATTCACTCACATGTTCAAGAGGGCTTCTACTAGGGTATCGTAGACCAACTAGGGCAGTAAAAATTTATAATCTCTAACATCACTTGCATTTTCTTTCTCTTGGTATATGTTCTTAAAACTAAATTGAAATTATACACAACATGCACGTGATTCAACTTTCACTGGTGAAGCATTTCGGCCAAACATAATCACACAACAACAGACTTAATAAAACAAAAGAGTTTTTCTGACATTGTAAGCAGATGGAAAAAAACAAGAACTCAGGACACTAGCAGTCCATGTTTCAAAACAAAAGAGTTTTTAGAAAGAAGGAATTGCTCACTGTTAATATTCTTTAATCCATTCACGCATACATTCTTATATATATATATATAAGACATTAACAATCACAATCAGAATTTATAATTCCCAAATTAAACCCTAAATCCTCAATCTTTATAACATAATAGCGGAAGCATAACTCAATAATCCCTAAATTAAAATTAGGGTTCATACAAGATTTGGGAAAACACCCTTAATGGAGAATCATAAAATTCAGAACCTACGCTCTGATACCAAATAAGAGAAGTGTGTTGGAAATTCCTTATGATTGGTGAAATACCAATCCTAGGATCTATTTAATGATTCTCACACATATTTATGAATCAAAGGGTGCAGTGTCATACCTGAATCCATGTTCCTGGATGTGCTCCTCTGATCTACGTTTCTGAAAGAGATGTGGCGTGATGGCCTTCCTCAACCAAGTCCCTGATTCCTCTTGGGACTTGCGTTTTCACCCTGATGAGGAGAGAAGAAAACTGAATATGATTTGGTGTATTGAGGACCATAACCTTCCTGATGTGTTAACCTATAGGGTTCCCATTATCCCCTATGGGTTAACCTGGTGGGTATCCACCCATTAGGCCCATATCCTTTATAACCTTTTAGAAATCTAAGGGGTGTCACTAATTAGATCACTTATAATGTAACCCCGAAAATAAATAGCTAATATCATTGTATCAAATATATGATGCTCACCTTAATTAGAAATTTATAATTCATAATTAAGGTAGACATTATATATTTAATACAATGATATCAGTTATTTATTTCTGAAGTTATATTATAAGTGATCTAATTACTGACTCTCATTAGATTTCTAAAATCTGATAAAGGATATGGGCTTAATGGGTGGATATCAGGTTAACCATGGGGATAATGAGAATTCTATAAGTTAGGTAACGCAGAAGGAAGGTTATGGTCCCCAACACACCAAATCAAATTCAGTTTTCTCCTCTCCCAATCAGCGTGAAAACGCAAGTCCCAAGAGGAATCAGAGATTTGATTGAGGAAAACCATCATACCACAAAACCTCTTCCAGAAACGTAGACCAAAGGAGTACGTCCAGGAACATGGATTTGGGTGTGACACTGCACCTTTGTTTCATATATGTGTGTGAGAATCATGAGATTCAAGATCCTAAGATTGGTATTTCACAAATCATAAGGAATTCTCAACAAGTGATATCAGAGCTGAGGTTTTGAATTTTTATGATTCTCCATTAAGGTGTTTTCCCCAAATTTTGTTTGAACCCTAATTCTAATTTGGGAATTTTTTTGTTCGCTTCCGCTGTAATGTTATAAAAATTGGGAATATCTGAATTGATCATTATATGCATTGTTAAATCTCATTATGTGTCAATAATTTATTTGGAATCATGTATATATTGTTATAAGCCTACATTCAACATTCAGTGAGCACTTCATATACTTCAATCATTGTTTTCAAAAGGAGTGAAAACTTCTCTCAAATCATTCAATATACGTATTGAATTTTAAAGAATTTTTTTTTTGCTTTTTACTTCTTTTGCTTTATTAAAAGAAAACTAAGGTAAGTTATCCTAGTTTTCAAAACTATGATATGCACTTTTGTTACACTCTACATGAATTTTTTA
This sequence comes from Lupinus angustifolius, assembly GCF_001865875.1. Lineage (NCBI taxonomy): Eukaryota > Viridiplantae > Streptophyta > Magnoliopsida > Fabales > Fabaceae > Lupinus > Lupinus angustifolius. The sequence goes on along the minus strand of NC_032011.1, from coordinate 23,545,292 downwards.
CGGTGGACTTATATTTTTAGTTTGCACTACTAAATCATATTTTGCAATATATATGTGTTATATATTGTTATATTATGCAAACTGAATCTATGTATACATATTTACGTATGTTTTAAGATATGTATAGTTATGTTCGATTTGGAATTATATTGTGAGATTAGATTTGGTAGTCATAAAAGATATCAAATCTAAAAGTTTTAATTCCAATATTATAATTTTTGTAATGGACTCATATTGTGTTTTTCCTTTTGTCTGGTAATTATTTTGAATTAGTTAATGCAATATGTTGTCAAAGTAACCTCTATTGTGAAAATTAATTGAAATTACACAGATGAGTATGAGATTATTTATGCGAATTGAAATTGATGCAATATGTTACCATGTGAATTGCATAAAAGTGAGATTTCCATCCACATATGGATCATTTCTCCGTTTGAGATTTACAAAACACTATATTCTAGTAATCGTTATAATTAGATATGGCAAAACAGACATTGCCCGCGGCACGCCCGCATAGTCCATATTTTTTGCGGGCAGGACATACAAAATTTGCCTATTTGCCCATTTTGCCCGCCAAGTTTGCAGGCATTTCCGTTGGGCATGCGGGTGACCCATAAACATAATTTAAGGTAAAATAAGAAAATTTTAAATAAATTATGATGTAATGTGAGTTTTAATCTCTACAAAAATTGTAATCTAATGTGATTTGTTAAACTTCATATAAAATATCAAAAAATTTGTTACTTTTTTTATCTTCAACTACTTTATTTTATTTTATTTTATTTATTATATATATATTTTTATTTTTTTTAATTATTCAACAATGTCCGCGGGCCACCTGCTAGCCCTGTAGTCCGTTTTAAAATGGACATAGTATTAAATTTTGTTCATTAATCAATATAGGCATGCCCATGCCCGCTTAAATTTTTGCTGACATTTGTGAGCGCAGGCTAAACGAGTCGGGCGCCCCATTTTGCTATGTCTATCTATAATTAATAATGGACTTGAAGTTGACATAATAGTGGAGCTGTTTTATATTGGCACAGGTGAAGAAGTAGAAGCAACAATCAAGGACATGCAAGGAAGCAATGAAAAAAGTGGGAATATAGGATGACAAAAAAAATTTAAAAGTCTAAGAAATTTTTATACTATTACTACATTATCTATCAATTTTTATAATTATTATTAATTTTTAAATAAAATAATATAAATAAATAGTTCGCTGTTAGTACATAAATGTTATACTCGTATAAAATAAGAATATTGAATGATTAAAGATTTAAACATGGTTGGTTTGTCAATTACCATTTATTTATATTATCTTCTATTTTAAAAATAATGATTAAATCTAAATAATAATTGATTCATTAACACTATAAAAGAACGAAATAAATGATAAATTTATGTCGACTGATACAAATGTGTTTAAAGTTCCTATTGATAAAGATGCTCTAAAGTCTTCTACAGAGCAAAGGCTAAGCCTATCCCACGTGTCAGTCTTCCATTAGTTCCTTTCAGATATCCCTGTCCCACCACAAAGACTTGTTTCTTTTAATCATGCTTCTCAACCCTTTTTCAACGTTTACAACAACAACCACCAAAGTAGTAAATACAAACCCATTTCCCAAAGAACGAAGCCATTGTAGTAATAGCCATGGCTTCCAAGCTCTGCGACTCATGCAATTCCGCCACCGCCACCCTCTTCTGCCGCCCTGACTCCGCCTTCCTCTGCTCCTCTTGCGATTCCAAAATCCACGCCGCCAACAAACTCTCCTCCCGCCATCCACGTGTCACACTCTGCGAGGTTTGCGAACATGCTCCCGCTCACGTGACATGCAAGGCTGATGCTGCTTCTCTATGCTTCGCTTGCGATCGCGATATCCACACTGCTAACTCACTCGCCGCACGCCACGAGCGCGTGCCTGTCACTCCCTTCTTCTGTAACTACGATTCCATTGGTTCCGATGATAACTTCGTCGATCATGATAACCATTTCTTCGCTAACGATGCTGCTGATGATGGCGTCAGCACCGAGGAAGCTGAGGCTGCGTCGTGGTTGCTACCTAATCCGAAAGGAACAGATCTGAACGCGTTTGCTGAAGTGGAACCGGTTCCTTATGTAGATCTGGATTACGATCTGAAAACGGAGCAGCATAAAAGTTCCACTGCTAACGACGGTGTTGTTCCGGTTCAGAACAACGAGCCTTTCAGCTACGGTTACAAGTTCTATTGCTCACATTCACAGTCTCAAATGAGTCATAGTGTAAGAACAATAACTTGAACCTGTGGTTTTGCTTTTGCTTTTGCTATTACATGTTCTGAACTATAACTGTAACACTGAGAGTTTTATTTACCGCAATTTTGAAACAATTGTGGCAAATGCAGTTATAAAATCTCCAAAATAGCAATATTAATATTGCGGTTACAATTGCGGTAATTAGGATAACTTGACATGTGGTTATTTTTGTATGTTTAGGTGTCATCGTCGTCGATGGAGGTTGGTGTAGTGCCGGACGCGAACCCGGTGTCGGAGATATACAGCAAGGTGGCGGTGGTGGAGGGAGGGAATCACGGTACGGGAGTGGCGGTGGATAGAGAAGCTAGGGTTATGAGGTACAGAGAGAAAAGGAAAAACCGAAAGTTCGAGAAGACTATTCGCTACGCTTCAAGAAAAGCTTATGCTGAAACCAGACCAAGGATCAAAGGGAGGTTTGCTAAACGCTCCGATTCTGATCATCACCCTCTCGCCGGGTACGGCGTCGTTCCGGCTTGTTAATTTAATTTTCTGTGTTATGCTTTGTCTTTCAATCTGTGTAATAATATGCATATGGTTGGGTTCATGTATATATTTGATGTTGCTTTGAATCATGCAATGGAATGTTGCAAACTATTTTGCTTTGTATTTTGTGTATTGATCATGGGTGAAATTTGTTAAGAGTTGTTTCTATATCTTGGTTTCATGGTTTCAACATGTGGAATATTAGTGTATCAAAATCTGGGATGCCATTGGTGTAAGATGGATACTCCATATTAGTTAATCATTTTTTATGGGACACTAATCATTTTTAAATCCCACCTTTTCATTAAATACTATTTTTTATTAGTGTCTAATAGTTGAGTCCTACAATCTCGGTATCTCCTATTACACGTGCATTGTGGTCTAAGTTCCAACAAAAAATTTTGATCGGCTAAGTTCTAACAAATTGAGATGACTATTTTCAATAACAAAAATATATTTTATTCTAATTAAAAGTATAATTGTATTATTGAAAATTGTATTTTAGATTTCTCTGTTTCTTGAAGAACTTGCTGTAACAATCTATTTTAATAACTAAAGTAACTAAAATTTTGCTTGGAAGGAGACATTGATAGGTAAAAATTATGAGTTTTATACGTGCAATTCATCATTAAATCATATTTGATCATCATCAACCATTCAATAAAACTAATTCAAATTAAGAATGAATGATATAGTGATCATCTATGCCTGAATATTACAATATAGCACATTCTATCTATTTCTGGATATTTCTTATCATTACATAAAGTATTTACTTGTTCTTGGTGAGGATCATTACTAAATATTTTATAAATTAATCAAAACATATCTACTGTAGCTTTTGAAAATAAACCAAAATCTGATTGTAGCATTTGAAACGTGACAACCGCGAATACCGGAAGACTCTGTCTGCCTCTAACTCCAATACAAGAAAACGAGATAAGGATTAGTACTAAACTTGAAACCCAAAATTTGGATGTATCGTAAGTTCCTTTGTTTGATGTTAAAACTTCGAAACCAACACGAAATATAATGTACACGTGTGGGCCTTGTCACAGTATGGTGTGCCACGCAAGGGGATGGGCTTGGATTTCATAAGGAGTGATGGACACCTATGCAACAATGCAGTCTTCATCCAGCATGAGCAAAGTGGTAAAGAATATGTATAAACTTTTCAATGCAATTTATTTATATTTATTTTTTATCCACACTCTTGCTGTCATGCAATTTATGGATGGACATCTTTTATCCAAAAAATATATTATTCTATGTGTTACTGCTTTTGATTGATCAGAAAATTATTTAATTTTTAATTTTAATATATTTTTTAATCAATCATAAACATTAGTAAACTGTATGGGACAAGAGATGTACTATGGCTAATTAGTAAGCAAATACATCAACATTGTTTTAGACAGTGAGAACATGAAAAACGTGTTTTCTAAGAAGGTTAAAAGTACATATATCATGAGCACTCGAGTGTTTTGCACAGTCAACAACCAATTGAGACTCAATCGCGAGCCCATTCCCCTCTTTACCATCTCTAGAATCAAATTTTAGCGTATAAACACAACAATGTGGAACTCTAAACTTGTGAAATACAACATTTTCTATGTTGCATATACAATAACATGTATAGATATGGGTATGAAATATGATATTTTTGAAAAATCTGAGAATATAAGGACAACAACCATTTTTTTATCTTAGCTTGGCTACATGGATCAAATGTCATTTGATGTTATATAAAGGATGATATTAATTTGAAATTAAAGACATAACCCATTAAAATGGCACTCATAATATTTATTTTTTATCATCGTTGCTTAATGAACAGCCTGGACAAGCATATGTGCATGCTGGTTTGAGTCATGTAGAGACCATGCTATTGGAGTCTGGTAATGGTTTACAAAACATTTTTTCACTAAATATTTTAAATTCTACGTATTAATTAAAAAAATAGTATGGTGAGAAGATGTGCTTTAAAATTTGTGTGGAATACTTGGCGTGCTTTTACTAGTAATATTATAGAAACTTATTTTGTGTAACAATTAAAATGGGGAGAAGGGAATAACTTATTTTGTGTTTTAAAACTGAAACATTTTCTCTAAACTTATTATGCTTATAATCTAACTTGAAGGATGAAGAAACTATGTTCAATATATAAAACTCCCAATTGAGGACAAAAATATCCCCTTTTGGACCAAACCATTATAAATCTGTTTCATATAATTCTTCTATATTCTTTCTTTCATTGATTCACTTTCAGTTTTATATCCTATAACTTGCGATTTATCTATAACCAATGTGATGATGGTTCAGTTTGCTTTAAAATTTCTTATCACAGTGTACATGTTTATTATTTATTTTGGCTAACATCCACTTTTGAGATGAGATTTTTGTGCTGCAAAAATTTCCTATCATTTTCTCTCAGCAGTTGCATAAATCAGTCTTCAACTGTGAATTTGTATATAACAAATGAGCACAAAAATCCCTTGAACTACAAGGGTAGTTCAAATTCCAAAACTTTTTTCAATTACATACTAATAAAAGCATGTGAGTTTCTTATATTTATTTGTATCATTACAATTCATACAAACCATAATACATTACTGTTACATGGTATTAAGTGACTAACATTAATAAAATTACATGGACAGAAAGAACCAGTTTTACATGCAGCATGTCCAATTATAAATCTGGCCATACTCCTTGTACACATCCACTTTTCCTAACTACATTGTGACCAAATTATGAAACTGAAACAGTGAAGAAAAGCTCTATATTATAAGAACCATGCAACAGGGATTGCTTCCAATTTTTGGATCCACCATTAGCAATGCACAACCCTTCTTCAGAAAGATGCATAATCAGAGCTACTATGAGAAGAAGAACCTTGGTTCAAGTTGCTATGAGAAGATGTGCCTTGGTTCATCAAGAAACGAACAACAACACAAGTGATATTGTCAGCACTTCCCCTTTTAGATGCTTCTATCAACAGGGTCTTTGCTGCCTCCGCTGCATCCTCGATTGGTTTAACCATAGCAACTGCTTCCTGAGGGGAAAAAAGCTTCAAATTTTAAGTGAGTTGGAAAAATATTACTGATATTCGACTTTATTTGTTTTGCAACCAATGTATTTTACATATATGACTAATTTTATATCGTTCCATCTTTAGCGAGGCAAAGCTGAATCATACTTTTCTCAGGAATGGTGGACATGGAGAATGATAAGAATGCCAAATAGTAGAGCAAGGCCACTAAGTGAGCCTTGTTGGCTTTTCAATGAAAACTAATTTTCTAATCATGATTTTCTCACACTACTCTTTTTACGCCTTTTTGACACTTATTGATTAAAAGACTTCTACTCTCTAAATTGAGTACATAATAAATGACCAGGATTTAGGTGTAAACATGTCAAGATAAGAAAAGTGGTGAGATAATAATTTTCCATATTTTTTGGGTGGATTTTCATCTGTTAGTGTAGACAATCTTTGACTCGCATTTTAGGAAAGAAGGCATTGACACAAATTACTACTATGAGCTTTTTCATCAAAGCTTAATCAATGAGAAGTGGAAGAAATCAAAATCATTGCAAACCTCATTTGAGACAACATCCCATAGCCCATCACTGGCCAATATAAGAAACTCAAGAGAGCTGTCAACCTTTTCCTCCTGTAAGACAACAAAACATGTTTGTAACTTAGCTATATAAACAGGCAAGAAAATGAGATTTACGGCCATGTCAATCGGAGTAAAGAAGATCACTCAGGAAAGGAGACATCTACTATATTTCAAAACAGAAGCTCTAGAATGCTACTTTACAAGTTTAATCTTCTACAACTATATAGGCAAAGGTAGAGAATAATCTTCTACAACTATATGGAATATCCCTGAATGGATGTCAGCAATGATAGTAGACAGTACACACACCTGGATTTCTGGATCAGCAACAACATACTGCTTCAGGAGTCTGTCACCAAATGCACGAGAAACAGCAAGAACTCCACCAACTCTCCAAGTTCCTGCAAATGTGACAATAAGTTATCGATAATTTGAAACAAGATAAGTATTTAAAATTACAAAAAAGAAACTAACTATATGATGACTTTACCAGCCCACATGACAAAGCCACCTGCATCTTCAATCCTTTGCCTCTCATCAGTTTGGTCTGGCTTGTGATCTCGAGAAACAGCAATGGCTATAGGAATCAACAATTGCAAGGAAGATATTGATTAGTCGTTTAAAATATGAAGGTTGAGGTGATCATCTAACAGCAGATGCACAAGAACTGGTCATGGACATGTATAGACCCGCATCACAGCACTTGCATTAACATAAACATACTGTAAAATAAGTTAGTGCCTGATAGGTACTGATTCATATTAGAAATTAAGATGAGGAAAAAATCAGAGTCAAGCTCTGATTGCACTTGATTATATTAGAAGCAGAGAAAGTACAATATGGAAAGCAAGAGAAAGTAGCCGAAAAGGTAAAAGACTATCAGACGGGTAGAATCCTCTCTTATTCATGTCCCTCATGAATGCAGAATTTCATTCACGGCTCAGTGGTTGGCAACTTGCTATGTGCTGAGTTTGTTAAGCAACGAGTAACATACTCAATCTCCCGAATTCCCAAACTTCCCTGAGCCCTCTTCCCAATTCTATAGTTAGTGGTGATGAATGTATATAATACTATGTGTGTGTATTAAGCTAATAGTCTTACCATTACCGCCCCTGCATATAACAGCTCTGGAGTCCCCAACATTTGCAACAAGCAAGCGGTCACCAACTAGAATTGCGGTGGAAGCAGTTGATCCAGCATCTCTGTTATGACTATGTTCTGATTTCAGAAATTCAGAGTCGGTATGGTTATATGCATCGGCTGTGGAAAAGAAAAGTCCGGCAGGAAAAAAGTTACTCTCAAGATTTACGAAATTGGAGAGCATCACGTAAAAGTATCATGCAGTCACAGTAGAAGATAACATACATATTGCTGATTTGGTGTCAGAAATGAATTTTGGGTGACTGATCAAATTACTAAACAGGTTTTGCTTGACATATTCAGCAGCACGAACACCACCATGACCTGAAAGAGTTATAAATAAGAAACTTGCAACTACTTTCTACTTTTCTTAGAAGATAATAATATTACATCAAGCATGGCTTATATTATAGGTATATCAAATAGGAAATAATTCTTACATGCTTAAATTTTAGAAAAGAAATGCACTCTGATGCCAAATAAAGAAACGGTATACAGTTGAAAATTAGCCATATAGGGAATATATGAAAGTTCTAAAGTTTCAAAAAAGAATACTAAAAAGAGATATTTGGATTCAAGAAGAGGAGGGTGAAGAATCTGGAAACTATGCCCACAGAAAGATAATGAGATGGGCAACCTTCAGATATATTTCCTTCTTCATATGCAGCAAACAATACTACGGGCAAACAGAATAATCAAACCTTCCACAATCAAATTAACTCGGGGTCGAAAGTGAGATGAGACCACAATTGTGAACAAATCCATAATTTCCAATGTCTGTGTGTGTATATATATATGACAAAATATAAGCACAAAGCTGAGAAGACTGAATAAATTTACATAAGCTGGCCATGTAATGAATATAAGTGCAAAACTACACTAGCATGTGCATATGGCAACGATAAGTTACACCGCAATCAATTTTCCAATATTATAAGAAATGGAAAGTCTAGAAAAGAAACAAGTTAATAAATTAAAGAAAACACTAATATTAGACATATGGCAGTGTTTTGGCATGTTTTCCGTTCATTGTACATACCGGGGATGGAGATGGAGATGAGAGAAAGAAGTAAATATACCATCAAAAACTCCAAAAAGGCCAACGATTTCACCATCGACACCATCGATTCTAGTCTCATAAAAATCTTCCATCGAAGATCTCCTGCCAGGAGAGCTAGCATACCCATAGCTGAATTTGCCGTTGTGACTGTAGACACGAATCATAGTAATCGTGTCACGATAATCTCAAGCAGTCTCATTCTTTATATTCAAAATGAAATGCCAAATAATTTTCTAGGATCAAATTTCAACACAGTGGGATCGAGGCTTGGTCGTTGTTGTATCAAATTTCAACACAACATTAAATAGACAGTGCCATCTTTCCAGTAATGCAGAGAACTCACACCTCATATATAATGAAAAACAAAATTTCATCAAACAAGAACACACATTCTCAACTCAGAAACAGATATACAAATATTCAACTTCATAGACGGACAACCATTAAAGATCAACAAAATTAAAACATATATGCTTCATGAACCATGAATTTAAAATCCATATGAAAGAAAACACATATCAGAATTTTCTTTTTGGCACAACCACACAATACATTACAGAATCATGAAAATGCAAATGAATACACCATTGACACAAGTAACAGAAATCAATAAGACATCCAAGTATTAAAAATTTAACCAATAACAAAAATGGTTAGTACTAAATACAAAGACCCAGAAAGGAAAAAAGAAAAAATTTGATTACATAAAATTTGATTATAAAAAATAAAAATTTCACCCAACCATAGATCCATAGAGAGATGAATGTGTTAAAATGAAGTTAACCTGAGACCCCCACCAGTGACTGGTGCATCAGCTGCAGCATGAACCTGGCTTGAAGAGGACAAAACCGAATTGAGATAACCCATATTTGAAGAAGACCCAGATACTATTTCTTTGGAGAAAATGAAGGAACAAAAGCACTATTTCTAATTCAACAATTCCAAATGATCATAACATTAATGGAAGTTCATTATGAAATCACTCACTTTCATGTCTAACCTGCATAAACAGCACCAACAGGCCAAGGAAGAAAATGTAATTAATTTCATAAGATTAAACAAAAACTGCATAGAAAAGATATAAACTTTGTACATAGATCTTGTTATTATTACAGGAAAAAAGCATAAAGATACTGAATTGAAGGTTGAGCAATAATGAATAAAGATACTGAATTGAAGGTGGAGAGAGAGAAAAAGGACATACCTAAGAAAGGGAAGAGAAAAAAATGGCATGACAGAGAGAAAATTGGTTTATTGTTTGATTTTAGCTCAATGCTACACATTGTTTGTTCAATCAATGATCCAACTTAGATGTTCAACAATAATCATAATATTTTCTAAGAGGGTAAAGTTTTTTTCTAATTAAGTTCTCATATGATTATTGTAGCTATTATTATTATTTTCACCATAATATTTGTATATTATGAATATTTATTATTCATTTATATTATTTATAAGAACCAGTTAAATTTGAATGGATAGATAAAGTATGATAAACTTTTTTCATTCCAAGTGAGTACATTTCTTTTCTTAATATAATAGTTGTACATTTTCTAATATAGATAATGGGATTCTTAGGTTACTAGGAAGAATTGATGAAAGAATGAAAAATATATTATTAAAATCATTATTTAGTGACTGATTAATATTTTATTGTTGTGGTAACTCATTTGGAGGTCCAAAGGTTATCTCAAAGGTGATGAAATGATACAGTATTGTAAAAAGAATTTAATATATATATTATTTATTTATATTAATTTTGTTAGAATTCCAATTAATGTTACTATATCAATGATATATATGAATGATAAATGGGGTAGAAAATTCTTAAACAACATAAATATTAAATTAAGTAGTGCTAAAAATGGTTGTTTGGAGGTTTTGGGTTTAAGTATTGTGGATGACAAAAATATCTATTGGAATAGTTAGTTTTACGTATGTGAATGTTCCCGACTCGGACAGGATTACCTCAGTGTGAAAGTACATGTGGAAACGGAAAAAATGGTTGCTTGGTGCATACGCGTCGCCAAGAGATGTGTGATTGTGTGAAGCTTTTGGTGGGACCAAGTCAATGTCAAAAATTAGCAATCAACCAATCTTACACCTACTCATCTCTTCCTCCTGACACCTGTCCCCTCCCTGCTTTCTATTAATTAATTAATTAATTAACGATCCAATTTTTAAATTTGACAAGACATTGGTTAAAATGATCATAAATATTAGTCCATTACACTTTTATTAAATTATGCGTATAAATATCAACTTGGTATGTGGCATAATGTATTGTTAGATTCAAAGATTTAATTCTTAGGAATGAGTGGCATTTGTTATGTAGTATGAAAAAGGGAGTACATTTGTTGTCCCACAATTTGTATCATTCCATATTTATGAGTTTATGATTAATCAAAAAAATATTTAATAATTAAATTTTAACTTAAATATATTTCTATGACCAATCACAAATTCATGACACATGAAAATGCATAGCCTATGAAAAAACACTCATAATGTTGGGGAAATATCTTTTGATTGTATGTACTAGAAAAATTATGCATATAAATGAAAATGATATTTTACATGATTTTTAAAAAATATTGTAAGACTTATTTAATATTATTTCTTACTTAATAGTCTTCCTAAAAAAAGATAAAAACATATAAAAAATTACAAATGATGGAAAAAAAGGAAATGCTCTCCATAAAATATAATGTTTATTATAATAAAAACCATAAAAATGTCTTAAATGTTATATTATAATAAGGGAGAAATATTAACTTTGATCAACCCTTTATTCAATTTCCTTGTATATTTAAGCTATAAATAAGCATATTTAGTATTTATAAGGTGTTTCTAAAGAACCGGTGCAAATTACAATTAGTACCTTATTGATCATCAAACAATCAAAGTACTATTATAGCAGTTCAATCGATGGTTTACTAACTAAATTGCATATCAGCCAAGTTATATATTATATATATATAATATAATATATTAACATTTATATTAAAAATTAATAAAAAACTAATAATTTATTCTTTATTAAATAAATAAAATTGATCAATTTGACATGTATATTTCAATAGAAAACTGGTCAATATGAACAATTTTGACCAATATAATTATATGATCGGTCAACATTAAAACATGTTGATCGGTTTAATGATTGAACCGGTATGTATGAATGTGTGTTTATAACATTGAATTCAATTGATTAGATGATAAAAGTTTTATTAACGCTAGATTGGACCATGAGTAGAGGGTGATTGCATAAGTGATAAAGTCTACGACCTTTGGAACTCCTATTTATTTATTTAATATACATGATATATAATGAATATAATCTGTACCAAAAAAGTATAGTTAATAATAATGTTATATTTCTTATTAAAACTTGCCATATTTCTACCAAAACTTAATTAAGCGTTAAGAAAAAATATGATATAAATGCATTTATGATTAAACATGTTTTATCTATATCTATACTATTAATCTATATCTATACTATTAATAAAGGGAAAACACAAAATAACCACCCATCATGGTATAATCTGTGTTTTCCTAATTTGCCCTCAATATCTTTTTATTTCTACCAAAAAACCATATAATATTATTTTCTTATCTTATTATTATTATCTTTTTATTTTAAAAGTGTATTTAAAAAATTGAATATTAGACCAATTGAATAAATTCAACCGTAAATTTAGCGCAAAAAATTATATTTGAATTTATAAAATATAAACTATACATTACAAACGATAGGAAAACAGGTTGACAGACACGACAGTCATGTCAACACGCTAGTCATAATAATAGTACAACATAAAGACAGGGACTTATATGTTACAACAGTGCACCAAAGAACAACATGCGCACGCAACACATCGAATGTTATAACCTGTCTACAGCATGGGTAACTAAATACACACAAAAATTCCAATGTAAATTTAATAAAAGATGAGCCAAGAAAAAATTGTTAATAGAGTAGTTAGATACTTTTGTGTTATGCTTTGTTTGGTTTAGAGAAGAAATAGGATGAGAGAAGTAAAAAGAAAGAGTATAAGTATGAGTAGAAAGAAAGAAATGAGAAAATGAGTTGATTATAATGGTTGTTTGGTAGAAAAAATATATGAAAGAATTAGAAAGGGGAGAAAATGTGTTTTTATATAAAAAAAAACAATTTTACTCTTTAAATAATAATAAAGATTTGATAAAGCTAAGAACATTATTGTAAATACAAAAAAAATTATCTCCATTTACCATTTTTTATCACATTAGAGATGAAACTAAAAGTCAGTGGTCTCACTGCTTTTATTTTCTTTCTCTCCCCACTCTCTTTTACTAAATAGGAGGAAGATTCTCATTCTCTTCAACTTTCTCTTTCCTTTATTTTCTTTGTTAAGTCCTCCAAAATAAGTCAAAAAAACTTAACATGTTAATTAAAAAATGAAATATTTATTATTTTTATGTTTTTATTTCAACATTATTGATTCAAGATACCAAGACAACAGATCCTTATCCATGTGAATTGTAGTTATACAAGATATATCATTTAGATCACATATCTCATTTTCTTGTCCCGATCCAATGAAAAGTAACACTTAATTAAAATGAAAATTTCTAAAAACATAAAATAACATATTTATCGTACATGGAGAAAGCTCATTGATTATGTACATGAAGACACGTTCATTTTGGGACATATGATTCCGACCTAAAAGAAACCCTAATGAGTTTTTGGTGGGAAATGGGAAAGAGTGTAGAATGGGAAAGGAGCAAGAATACTCATTGACGCGACCATGGATCTTTGACACTCTACCTCTTTTACTCCTTCTTCTAATTTCACTTCATGTTCTCGCTCTGGTCATTTTTCTCTCTCCACTTTCTTCTTCTTATATTTCATTCATTATCTCATCTTTTTCAATCTCATTATTCCATTTTTTAACTACTTATAGGTGTTTTGGATTTATAAACTAGCCACCGAGAAACAACCTCAACACAGAAGAAAGTCCAATTGAATCACAAGGTTCGTTAATCTCTTTCATAGCCATTATATTTACTTATGATTTTAGATGGAATCATTGTAGTGGTTGCAATTTGATAACTAATGCAAATTAATTACCTTCAAAGTTTAATTTCATTATATGTATATGATTCTACAATTGATTATGTTGTTTGGGTTTTAAAAATGTATGATGTCATGTATACACTATATACTAAGTTTTTAATTCGTCAAATTTGTTGGATCCTCCTTCTGGTATGGTTTATACCTCTGTGAATTTGCGAACTGTAACAGTATAATGTAAAGAACTAATTTAAAGTCATATTGTAAAGATTCGACAAAGTTTTATGCTGGCTTTCGAGTGCCTAAGACTCCCTTCACCTTTTATCCGGGCTTAGGACTGACTATGTATAGCATAAAAATACACATAGTCACGTACTCGGGTTTTAATTTAAAGTCATGCACCCCAACATAAATCTATGAAGACTAGTGAGGTTTTCTCCAACCAGATTGAGATTATTATTGTTAAGGAATATATTTCCTTTGAATGTTCTTTTCTGTACTTCTTTATAGTTTGCCTATCTCCTATCGAATTGATTGTGTTGGTTTTAGCTGTGCACAACTAAATTGGTTTCAATTTTTGGTTCCATCTTTAGTGCATGATAGTTTTAGTTTCGCGTGACTGAGTGTCGTTACTCGTTATATGATGTGAAGCATATGAGGAAATAAGAGATACCAAATGTAGGCAGGGTAAACTGCATGATCATATGAACTAGTTTGAAATAAAATTTGGCGTTATTTATAAAGCTTGCTAGTTGCAACAATAACTCATCGCGACACCAGTATATTTTCAGCATGTGATACTCTTTTCTAATATAAGAAGAAAAGATTACCTTCATAGGAATAGACATTATCTGTGTGATAGGTTTCTAACTATTGCCTTAGAATTTGTGTTACATGATGTTATTTCATGGCTATACGGAGAAAAGTTGGTCTTGTGACCAGGTTATGTCTAGGCCAGTTTGTGTTTACCTTGACTAGTTGATCTTGCCTGTCTAATCCTTGCCGAGACTAACGGGTTCATAAGAATATTGTTTGCAGCCTAACCTTATGTATGGGTAGCCTAATCCTATGTAATTACCACAGTTAGTATTTACAACCCCATCATTCATTACTCTTGACTCTCACATCACATGCTCATCAACTGCCAAACCAACCCCTTGTGGTTTATGTCTATGGGGAACATGCGGTATAACCTTACTTCCGAAACGTATCTTTAGAGTTTAGCTAATATCGCTCTCTCAGTAAGATGTCCTTGCTTGAGTTTTTTATTTTTCTCTCCATGTTGCATTTTTTCAGACCTGCCAGTCAATCTTGGAAGTCTGGAGTTTGTATGAGAAAATATGGACAGAATATAATAAAATTTGGAAGAACATTTGAGCAAAAATGCTTGTCTTTTGGTGAGAAATGTGTGATGCCTAGTGCTTTCGGAAATTGAATGGAGGTATTTCCATACTAAGGCTTTTCAGCTTATGCAATGTAACTGTTACCATTATTTATATTTTATAACAGACATCACATACAGTTTTATGGACTTGAATATATGTTTCAACTTTCTACAATCAGAGTTGTAAGTTCACATATCCGTGTGACACTAGCACTACGACGGTCACGGCCGTGCCTATCACTTGATCAATTGAGAACTGACTTTACTGAGAAATTTAAATTAAAATGTCTATCCAGGAATGAAATTTATCATCTTGCAATCTATGCTTTATTATTGCTAATGCATTAACAAGTTACCTGCCTGCAAGGAAGGTAATTTTGCTGCTGATTGATTGCCTTCGGAAATTGGCGTTTCACAGAAGCGGCAAACTTAAATCTTGACCATCTACTCCAAGGTCTTCTAAGATTAGTGAAATGGACCAAAATCTTAGCAGAGGCTCTCACTCCAGGTCTGCATTAGTAAACTTTACTGTTAAACGCGAATACGCGATAGGGAGTAGTATACATTGTGCATATAGAGGAAGACAAGAGAGATCCTAACCATATGGCTTGTAATGTTAGGCAAAGTTGTGTGCCTGAAACATGGATGGAATATCAGATTATCTAATATGAAGCCAATTATATTGGATGACAATGAGGTAGTAATATTGATAGTTATAATAGGTTAAAGCCAGGCAACAATAGAAATCTCATTATACCTAATATTGTGATGCTGATTTGAAGATATGCCTCATGTATAAGATTGCCACTTGAGGGTGATAATACTGAATCATATGGGAGGATTTATTATGTAGTGAAGTATTTTACGAGCAAATGATAATTAAATATGAGTGGTGGATGATACATTATACATAATAAAGCAAATGAAATTACACAGCTCAATGTATGATTTTCACTTGATCATTTGCTCTAGTTTAAAATAATACTAAAAATGTAAAGAATAATAAACTGGCTAGCCAAATCAAGAGGTTATCAATTTTATTATACATTATTTCATCTCCTATGTATTATCATTGTAAAGATATACACAATCAGTATATTATTTATCATTCATTTTTCTTATTTTTCTTGAAGAATCAATAATAATATGATAATGTAATCACAATATATAAAACATATACACAATCCGTTCATAAATTTTTAGATATTGGGTAAATTCTGGTATGTGTAGTATACAATTTGTCAATTCTTGTCTTATAACTACAGAGCATTGTTTAACAAATTTGTATAAAGAATACACAGGGTGTCTTTTGTATTAATTATTCATATCACATGAAAAAAGAAGACTATTACCATAATAGAAAGGAAAAACTTTCACTTAACATAAAACACTGACATAACTATAGCCAGAGAGAAAAGAACCAAAGTATCATTTTCATTTGCATAAGAGATGGATATCTATTTCACATTCAACTGAACTGAAATAGTTCCTAGCAGCTACATTATAAGGTTAATGATATTTCAGCAAATCAATAAGCAAATTCAACTGTGAAAAAAAAACAAATTTAGCTTGTGTATGTGTTTCAAAACCTTCCATCATACAATGGATTCCAAGGCCATGTTGTGCATCATTTTAGCCAATGGTATAGGACACTTTGTGACAATATCAAACTTGGATGGATTTGAGGCATGCCCAAAGAGTGATATGTATAAACAAGTAAGCTCCATGAAAGTTAACTTTGAAGAGAGAAATCCTTTCCAGTAATAAGGCTTTAAGTCAAAAAATGTATGAAAGAAACGCCTAGTTCCATTCAAATCAAGCTTCAACAAAGTCTCCATTCCAAAAATGTAATATTCCCTATTGAGTCTGCTCTCAATTGGCCACAAGCTATTCCAAACTTTACTATAAAGTTGCTTCCCCCTTATCATTCTGGTAGAGCCAAGGCACTCGGCTATTGCAGAAGCTACCACCGGTGCTAGAGCCATTGTTCGAGCCACCATGTACCCGGTGGAAGGGTGGACTACCCCGGAAATCCCACCAATAGCCATCACATTTTGAGGGATCTGGGGAAGAGGTCCTCCCATCGGAATCAAGCACTTCTCATCCTCCACTATCCTTTTCACTCTAATTCCCAAGTGTCTTAGCCTTGCAACCATCCTCCTCTTCACCTCCACGTACGACAAAACCGGGCGGCTAACAAGCGAAGTCTCTTCAAGAAATATCAAATTGGAATCAAAAGGCATTGCATACAAGAAAGTTGGAAACTTTGAATTGTTAGCTCTCATGTATGGCTCATTCCCCAAATGGGAATCCCTCCAATCCATCAAAACCATCTTGTCCAAATCAAAAGGGTGTTCATCAACCTCAGCCAAAATACCATGAGCAATTTGAAAACCATGGTTTCTCTTTTTCACTCTATGATCAAACTCTACAAAAGTACTACCAAATCCACTTGCATCAACAACTAAACTCCCTTTCAATTCTACCCCATCATCACATAAAACTCTAGACTCAAATTCCTTATGCTCAATTTTCCACACCTTTGCCTTATAAAATCTAACACCATTAGAAACACACCCTTTAATCAATTTTTCCTTAAGTTTCTTCCTACTAACCCTCCCATAAGGACAATCCAAAAACTTGTTCCTACCCTCATCAAGATAAACACAAGCCATAGGCCAAGTTTTATCGAAACAATCATCAAGGCCAAGATTCTCAAACTCATCAACCCATGTGCCATAATTGTTAGGCCACATAGAGAGAGGGTTAGGATCAACACAACAAACCTTGATTCCATATAAGGAAACTTGTTCTGCTAGCCTTATACCTGCAGGGCCAGCACCAATTATGATCACATCGAAACGAGATTGATCAGAAGGGTGACACCAATGAAGGTCAATGTCTAAGGATTGTGGTTGGTATTCTGGCTTCAAATCAAGGAAATTTCCAAACTTGCTTGTGCTGCTGTTAATCCTGAATTGTGTTGTTGAAGAAAGTGATGATTTTTTGTGATGGGTTGTTGGAAGAAGAGGGGGTGAAAGTTTGGGTGAGTGGAGAAGTTGGTGAAGATTCTTGGTTGGAAGTGGTAGTGGCTTCAATAACATAAAATGGGTCACCATTTTTTGATGTTGAAGAATTGAAGAAGTATAGCAAAGCAAAATTGTTATATATATGAGATTTTGGCTAATGCAGACAAAATGGGAATAAAAAACAATAACATATGGGCTTCAACCTCAGATAGTTTCTGATGGGCTTAGACATACTCACTTTGTATTCACCTGAATTGTCTTATTCATTATTCTATTTTATTTTTGCTAAGTGATTAAAAATATTTAATAAAATATATTAAAGATATTGCTTTGGTAACGCCAACAAGGCGCTAGTGTTGTAAAAATGTAGAGCAACACTTGTTGAAAGGAGCAACACGTATTTTAAAAAAGATTAGTTCATCACTCATAAGATGAATGTATATTATTGCTTATACCAAAAAAGATACGATAATGTGTAATATAACTTAGATAAATGAAAACATAACAATCAGATAGATGTACAAATAACAATGACAGGAAAGGCAGTAAATAATAAATGGTTCCATTTTGAGTTAAACAGGTTGTCACATACAAGATAGAGTAAACTTAGTGAATAAAAAGTTTCATAATAGGTCAAAGAAAGGTTCCTAAAATTGTTCTCCATAACATTTTATCTTGACCTTTTAACATGCCTTGTAAAAAATTTCTGCATTATGTTTCTTAACCGTGAACCCAACCTTGTAGGATAAAGAATCTGGCTGTTGCTGTATGTTTTTTAAGCACACATTCAGGAGAATATACTCATTATTTTTGTATTATCCCCTTTGTCACTAATAACAAACAATTATATTGTTAATAAGATTATTGTTTCTGAGATGATACAAATAGTGGATAACTTTTCCTATATCTTTCTACATTTTATTAAATGCTATTCAGTTCTGTACATGTATCAAGATTTCAGATTATAGATCCAGTACAGGATTTGTCTAGCTTTTGGTCTGTGAGTACTGAATAGACTAAAGAAAGAATACGACAATACAGAACTTATGCAACAAATAAAACAAATATCTTCACAATGACAAGGAACAAATGTGCTCAACTTATTAGATTGTTGAGAGAAAGGGTAGTTAACAGCAATTACAGAACCAGCTGGACTAAGCAGTGATTATGCAACATGATAGAACAGATTAGACTGCAAAATGAGAGGATACACAGCCACTGCTTTTTGAAGTAACTGAAAGAACTGATAGAGGGTTTGCAGGTTGCTGGGGCAAAGAGAAAGATGGATCTACACCTGATTTCTTACGGTTCGAGGCTCCTTTGTTCTACAAAATAACAGGGAAATTGTTGATAAAAATGGTGAAAAAAATTACTTCACTGGGCAAGGTAAATCATTGCTGATAGTGAGGTTTGGAGCAACAAAAAGATCCCCATTGGCAAAACTGTTCCCGAAATGGTACTTCCACTAGAATGCAAGCAAGGTTTTTGAGGAAGACATGGGATTCATCATCCCAAAATGAAATTCAACTGAAAGAGAAGGTTCCCACAAAGGATCTGTACTTGAATCTAAAATCATCAGACACGTGGGTTGCTGAATACAGAAAGTGGATGGACAAAGTGGGGCATGGGATGCCTTACCATTTGGTCACAGCACTATTTCATTGCCCAAAGAGCCTGCTGTGGTAGAACATGCACCAGCTGGTATTGTTGCAGGACTATCAGCTTCCTCACCTGCTAAGGGGGGGGGGGGCATAGGAACAATGCATGCTCCAAACTTAGCCAGTAGATATTTTCGGCATGTAATACATTGCAAGGGATGTAGAACTGTCGTCAAAGCTTTCGAAGCATGGAAAAATGCCCTTTCGGCTGTGGCTGTTGCATTAGCCTCATTGGCAATTCTGATATCTGGGAGACAGTGGATGGCACTACTGCTAGTATCTGTTTCACTTTGCTCTGTTGGCATCTATGCATGCTCAACCGCCATCGCAATGAATACAACAAACTTTATCAGGATACATAGGAGATTATGAGGGACAAGTTGCTAAAAATAGTTATTTTCAAAGGAATACTTATAACTTGTTTTATGATAAATACTGAAAATGATAAATGGTTGCATGACATCTACACTGACCTTTCTCTGTTATCTAACCAAATAAAGAAAAATATGAAAACATCGTAAACTTACATGTTGAAATATAATCACCTGTATCAATGATTTAACACTGCTCCTCTATATTACATTTTGTAAAAGAATGACACTAGCACTATTGTACTTGTACATGTAAGTAATCAATTGCTTGTAACATGTAAGCATTTGACAAAACATCAACTAGACAATACTGTTCAATGTATGCCAGACAAATGTAACTGAGGCATAATATAACTTGAATATCTTACAACCTAAAATCATACACCAACATTTTGATTTGTAGTTTGGCTACATGGGAATAGGAGGTTCTTCCAACCATTTTGCACGAAAGCCTGTTCCTTGACAATTAGAACAGCACATTGATCCCTGAATAATAACAAATAATGGACACAATAAGTCTCTAGTATATTGGTATGTTGAGAATGTAGAGTAACAATATAGAATAGAACTAAAAAGCGGACACCCCAGCGCAGGAGGCTCTCACTTAGAGGAGTCTGGAGAAAGAGTGTATATGTACACAGTCTCACTCCCACAACCGAAAAGACTGTTTCCACAATAAGTCTCTAGTAAATTGGTATTTTGAGAATGTAGAGTAACAATATAGAACTTAAAAAGGGTGGCCCAGTGGACCCGCTCAGTGGAGTCTAGGGAGGGTATATGTACAGTTGTACACAGTCTTACTCCCTCAACCTGAGAGACTGTTTCCACGATTTGAAATCGTGATCTGAGCAACCTTACAGTTGCATCAAACTCCCCCTCCGGTACCAATATAAAACCGAATACAAATAATATTTCATAAAAAAGGTACCTTTCCAACACAAATTTTACAGCTAGTGTTCCTGGATGGGACTTCACAAAGCATGTTATCACCAAGAATAAAAAAACCAGTACCACCACACCATTTGCATTCAATATTCCCTTTTGAGTTACAAGATGAACACCCAATTGGACTAGGTTGCTGCAAGCATCATAATAAATATACGATAAATGAAGGACCATAATGCAAATACCATAACTATATTTAATTTCAGACCAGTCCATTAATTATTCAACAAAGCAATAACCAATAGGTATATGATTTCAATGAGATATGAATTGAAACTAACCTGAGAGATTAACCAAGCTTGTTCAGTGCGTCTAGTGAAATCAGAAGAGGAATCAATCATTGAAACACGAACCCTAAAGGTAGAAACTTTATTGTTGCAGGAATTGGAATTAAACTTAGTTTGCATCGATTTTGAATTGAAAATAAGAGATCCACAACAACAAGATATAGAGAAAGCCATTTGATTCATGAGAGAATAGGTGGGTGGCGATGAATATTGATGAAGGGATAGAAAAAAATAGAAAATGATTTTTTGTGCTTGCAAAAATATCATTTCTTACTTATTTTATTATTCTACAAATATCATTTGATTCTATTTATTATTGTTAACAACCTATTATTATTTCTAATAATTTTCTTCTCTTTTATAATAGTCTTTTTGTGACCTCTCCTTTCTTTTGTCATATGTGGAATAATTGGTAATTTAATTTGTTTTTATTATTCTTTGAATGTTGTGCTAATTATTTATATGTTCAATTTTTTGAAGTTAAAAATTCAGCTATTTTAACAAATGGATTCATCATGTTGATTTCATTTTTTTTAGTCAATAGAACAAATAGATTACAATATATAGTTAAAGGAAATTTAGTAGTTACAAACTCATTTCTCAATTTACATAACATCTAAATAATGTTAATTTATTGCATCACAAAAATGAAATTATATTTCTTATGAAACTCTTTAATTTAGATTGATTGGGGTATTGAATCTCGAATTACTGAAACCTAATTAATTATATTAGATGAGCTAAATAGTTTGTGTTGATTAGATTCGAGTAATTTGTTCTATATGATATATGAAAAACTAAATGTGATCTTTCATTGTGTGATACATGATTTTCTACCTAAAAGTGTCATGAAGACTCAAGTCAATATTAGCATAAAAAATTTCAATCCAATTTATACGAGAATACAAGCAAGTAAAGGGAAAGATGCGCAATAACTAATATTCATTGTTTTGTGGGCATGTGATTGGTCAGAAAAAATATATTTAAGTTAAAATTTAATTATTAAATATTTTTCTAATCAATCATAAATCCATAATACATGAAGTGACACAAAATGTAGAACAACAGATATACTCTCGCTTGTAGGATAATGGACGTGATACATTATGGACAAACATTTTTTAGATGTGTTGATAGACCCTAACCCAATTCCATATGATGGTAGGTTAATCTTAACTTAGTGAACTTAATAGAGTTTTGGCATATTATGTCAAATTCTATATGTTTCCAATTCATATTATTGATGTAATAGAAGCTACCATTGCATTCTTAGCATGGGTAACAAGCAATCAAACAAAACACAAATAATAATTATAGAGAAAAAAACAAAAGAATTTGTTGATGATGTTCGACCAATTGTGCTTACATTCTCCTGAGTGTGAAGTGATTATCAATATATTATTAGAAAATAAAAAATTGTAAGTTCTAATACACATATGAACCCAAATGTGGATGATATATTTCTAATCAGTGCATATTATAATAAGAGACTCAAATCTAATATATAACATTGATTTATCTCTTTCATTCAAATACTAGACAACACCATAAAACTTTATATAATAATATATTTCAAATAGTTTTAACACACATAGTGGTAGAACATGGTTAACTTGCTTAAAAATACAAAGTTTTGACCTACCAAATCGAATTCATAACAAATATAAACAAATAAATTGAGTATGTTTTTTTGATATAACTCAATAAATTAAATTATAATTATACTATTTTATAATCATAATATGTGATATTATAATATACAAATATAACTCATTCTAAGTTTTTTAAAAATTACTATACTTTTAAAATAAAAGTTTCCTTTGTGATCTAAGCTAGATACCCAAACAAGCTTATAAACATATGCTCAATTTTTTCTCTAAAATAAATGAGAATGAGCAAGGTTTTACAATTTTGTCTAGGTTGCAAGTTTAATATGAAGGGCAAGTAAAAAAATAAATTTATTACAATTTTGTCTTTGTTACAATTTAGTTTTTAATAATCTTGGTAGCTTATCATTGCATAAAATGTGTATCACTGACTTCAAAACCCAATAATTGTGCTTCTCCCTCCTGCCTGTTAAATTATTTAAAAACTTTTATCCGCAATTAATCCATTTCATTATATTACATATCCATTCATTCATCTTACCAAAAAATATTCAAAGCAAGCTATATTTTAGTTTCATCTCTCTCACTCTTCCAAATTTTTTTTTGGCTGAATGGGCTTAATAACCTAAAAGGAAAATATATGTGCACTAATAATGTAAGATATTTTTACATTATTTATTTTCAATCATCATTAACTCTTAGAAAAATTAATACAAATGAATAACTATATATAAATATTACACTCATATCATTGATTTCGGAGTTTTGTAATCCACCGGCTATTTGGATATCCACTAGGGAATATGCTTGGTGCACTTCTATGTCAACAATGAGGTTCCATTGGGTGGCAAGTGGAGAATGATTCATGCCTCTAGTTGACTTGACTCACAACTTTTGTACATCCATTGCATGGAGATGAGAAGCATATTTTATGTCCTAAAAAATATAATATTCTATAGGTTACTTTTTTGATTGATCAGAAAAATATTTTATTATTAAATTTTAATTTAAATATATATTTTTATCTAACTAGAAAAAGTGGCACATAAAGTAATCACTTTTACAACATCCACATCATATGGTGGCCAAGACTTCAGTACTACATGACTTACAGACATGTGCAACATAATGAAAACTACTCCTAGTATTCCTCAACAAACAATAAGGACATTATTCAATGAATTTTTTACATATAATTCTGAACGAGAAAACCCAGCACTGAATATATTAAATTCCAATAGAGATGGCAAAATGAAGTGTGTCTGCATAGCCCATATTTTTTTGCGGGTAAGATATGTAAATTTTGTCTATTTATCATATTTGTTCTGTCCATTTTGCTCACTAAACCTGCAGACATTTCTATTGGGCAATGCGGGCGACCCACAAACATAACTTAAGAAAAAATTAAGAAAATTTCAAATAAAATATAATGTGATTTGATCAACTTTATATAAAATAA
Source organism: Lupinus angustifolius (assembly GCF_001865875.1). Classification (NCBI taxonomy): domain Eukaryota; kingdom Viridiplantae; phylum Streptophyta; class Magnoliopsida; order Fabales; family Fabaceae; genus Lupinus; species Lupinus angustifolius. Next base: position 23,520,888 of record NC_032011.1, on the reverse strand, counting down.
CAAAACTTTTGTTAATTTTTCATCTTCAACTACTTTATTTTATTAATTATATGGATTTTTTATTCTTTTTTAATTACTCAACAATATCCGCGGGCTACTCACAAGTTCGTTAGCCCGTTTTAAGATGGGTAAGACATTGAATTTTGTCTGTTAGGCCAATGTGAACATACCAACACCCACTTAAAATTGCAGTCACGAGCTAAACAGGCCAGACGATCCTTTTTGCCATGTCTAAATTCCAATATACTATTTCTTTATAATGTTTATAAGATCAATATTGAATAATTTCAAGTACATTAATGAATAAGTGTAACAATGCTTCTATCATTAGATTCATCGGCCATTAGATATAGTTTTTGAAAAATTCCATCAAATGAACTCATTCTTCTTCATTTTTCATTAAAGTAATTAATAATCTTTCTTCTAATAAAATTAATGGAAGTATACCATGATAATTAAAACATCTAATTTACATAAAACTTAAAAAGATTAAAAAGACCAATATCCATGAAAAATTAGAGAGAGTGTGTGACAAGTGTGCAACATAGAGTCCATAACTAATGAAGGCACAAATATATTTACAGTTTTTCAATTATTTTTATCTCTATTTAACAAGTATGTTATTGGTTTTTAATCTAATGTGTTGTCAATTATTACTACTTAAAACATAATTCATTCAATACTTTGTTGGTCTAATGATAATTTTTTTATCTGAAATTGTCATAGTTTTATGAAACTTATTTTATTCAAAATTTATTGTGAAAATAATATATAATTATATTATTTGATATATAATGTGCACAAATTGTTATTTTATTATCACAATTTGTTTTAAATCCTTAATTTTGTTATGACTTAAATATTTAAATTCCATATAGTTAAATTGGAGCCTAAATTTGTTTATCACACGGAACTTGTACAATATCAGAACCAAGCCAATACCTAAATTAAATTATAAAAAGAACAAAAAACATCTAATCCCATTAACCATTAAAAGTATTAGTAACTTGCCAAAATAACCACACACAAAAACATGGGAGCAATGTAGGTATGTGGAGATATGAAGGGAAGTCCATGGTGTGATTTTCCCCATGGAAGTTAGGTTATTGGAAATTGATGATAAAGAATTAGGGATGATATTGAGTGTGGACGAGATGGGATAGTGCATTATTTGGACCATCCCATAAATTTATTTTTGGACATGAGTATGCCTCACAACCATGATGATATCCTAGTGGGTCTGCCAGTACTTAGAAATTCAAAAAACATTAAAAATAATTATGAACAACTCATGAAATTATACATTTCTTTACTATAATCTTATATATTATTTTAGACAATCAAAATCAGAAAAAATAAAAAATTACAAAACATAATTTAAAGACAATTTTAATTATCAACTAAACACAATTTATCTTATCCAAATAAGTATAAATAACAAATTCATTACTTCAACATTATGATTAGGATGACAATGAAAAGATTAGCATATACCCACAAATAATACCTGCAATGGGTCAGGTTTTGGTTCGTGTTTTTGGACTCGAGAGTGGTTGAGCTTGAGATTGTGAAACCCACTGTTGGACAGGTCTTGATAATGATGTACTTAGACACATTATTTCTTTTTAAATATATATCAACATAATTATAATGTTATGTTAATCATAAGTATCTAATGTTTATTTTTAATGCATACTTTTAATTTTTGTTAATTCATAAACGTGATTGTTATGTTGCTAAACAATTATATTATGTTGTTAATTCATATATGTGATGTAATGTTATATTGATTAAACATTTTTACTAAATAATTTTTTCATCATAATTTTGAAATGGTGACTTTATTACTTTATGCTTGTTTAAGCAAAATGAGTCATGTTTAATAGTCAATTTAAATTATGTTTTATAATTTTGTTGTTATTCTTTCTCTTTTTCATTGCCTGACAAATATTATAGGAAACAAATAAAATACATAAATTAGTCACAATTATTTTTAATATTTTCTGAATATCTTAGCACCATAAGTTCATTGGGCACTCAAGGACTCACAAGTCTAAGTACTCAGACTTATTATCATCCTTAACTATAATGAAAATTTATTTAGGAGGAACTACTAATCAATATAACGTGATACTTATGACTTAATAACATAATATCACATAATTTTTTTTGAAATATTTGTTTAATCAATATAGCGTTATATCACAATTATAAATTAACAATACATTTTTAAACTTACCAACATAAGATCACATCTATAAGTTATCATATATTAAAATTATAAATTAATGACATAACCTCATAACTATGATCAACAAAATATTATATATATATATATAATATATATAGTTAGGAATTGCGGATATAAGTAGTTACAAGTCTAGATATCTTATCATTTGAACATATTCAACATACAGTTTCAAAATTTCCAATATCAACTATCTATAAGTCCAAAAATACGAACCCAAAATCCATTACAAATTTATCCAGGAGTGGCCATACTTCCGGGTACCATTGCCATCGGTATTGTGATAAGTTGTTGAAAATTATTTACCTACTATCTCAGTGACCTGTTGGTTCGGTCAAGCTAAGGGGAGAAGGCTTTGATGAGGTCGGTGAAGAGAGGATTCTGGTCCAAAAGAATCATGTATTAATATTTATATCCAATAAAATTACATTAGATAATATAAAATATAATATTTTTTAATTAAATAATATATTTTGATTGATTTGGAATACAGAAAACAAATAAGGACAAGATATCTCCTTTATAAGTTTAGGCCGGTGAACATTGATACGTTCTATATGATCGTGTGAAACTAGAAAACAAATTAATTCATTAAACTTGACCATATTATTCTTTCACTTTCTTTTCTTGTTTTTTAAGATTTTTTTTTAATGATTATGTTGTTATGTTATCCAAACAAAATTAATCATGTTGCAGATTATGAATGTGTCTTTGACTGAAATCACTGTATCACCTTTTATGTACATAATAAGAACAGTATTTGTACATGTCATAGCTACTTCCTCCGTCCAAAAATAGAATTTATAAAAAACATGCATCAGATTTATTTGCCTTTTTGATAATTGACAATTAGATAAAGAATTCAAAAGTTTTTTTTTCTTATTTTTGTTATTTTAAAGTTTTTGACATCAAAGTAATATGCTGATTAGTAATAATTATACAAGATGGATTTGACAATTTTATCTGACTCTAACAAATAACAAAATATTTATATCGGTGTTTCATAAATATATTTACATTTGAGGAGAAAGAGAAGCCTAATCAAAATTAGATAAGTATAGTTACAAATGAATTTAAAAATACGAAAGTCTATTTTAAAATAAAAGAAACGTTAAGTGTAATTAACTATTAATGGCTTAGTTCAAAATTTATCAAAAATTAATGACTTTTATTTAAATATCATGTAACTATCATCAAAACTAGGAAGACATGGTCCATGACTTATTATCTATTGGGAGATTTCATCCATCGCCTATAACATTTATTTATGGGCTAAGTGAAAGATGCATAGAAGTGAGTTTGACGCCACATCTTGACTCAAAACCTAAAGACATTAGATTTATAGATTCATCTACTTATATGCTCTTTAATTCATCCATTTTTTACCAAATGTAAGACTTTTTCATTCACATTTGGAATACCCAACATTATCTAACCTATAACTAGATTATTTTTCATAAATAGATCAATCAATGAGTAAACTATATTATTTTCATAAATAAATCAAATCAAGATTTATAAAAATATATATTTAATTTAACATGTAGAATTTCAATATATTAAAATTAACCTACTTTTGTTAAGCTATTTAAAGACAAACTTATAGACATACAAATTGGACTTAGGCCTTACAAATTTAAACAGATAAAAAAAGTCACACTAAAACTATTATATATACTAACATGTTAACTTACATTCTTATTTTTATAATATTAAGTGTATATACAAAGTTTTTATAAATTTTTCAATATATATCTATAAAATTTCAAAGTTTCAATAGAGAGATACATTACTTTCCTTCAATTTTTAATTTCAATGAAATATTTTTTTTCCATTCTGCATAGTGGAATTTCAATCCGTTATTGACATAATGAAATTTCATGGTTAAAGAAATATATCAAATCCAATTAAATTTCATATGTTTTATGCAACATATATGTTATAAAATTACATGCAACATGCGTTACAAAATTATCAACAACTTATATATTAGAAAAGCAAACATAAAAACATTGGATATAGTAAATAGCAAAATTAGAATATAAAAACTACGTCTGTTCAATTACATATTTGCCCCTTAACCATGAAAACAAAAATGGGTTTGAAACTCCCCCACCGTCCACGACAACCTTTTAAACCCTCCATTCCAATCTCTTCACTTCTTCATTCTCCAATGTTGTTTCCTTATTATACCACCTTGTCCAATTGTTATTCTCACTACTATTTATTACCCAAATTCTATAAGTTACATGTTATGTTACTAAGTATTTGTAACACATAATCCTCAAAAAACACAAACACAAACACAAACCCAATTCAACCATGCTTCCTCCAACTACTGTTCAACAAGAACACACTCGTCTTCTTGATTTCGCTTCTCACATTGGTCGCTTTACATTTGATTCTTCCAATTTTCTCAACTTATTTTCACATTCATCATCATCTTCTTCTTCTTCTTCTTCTTCTTCTTCTTATTCTCACTCTTCTTCTATTCTTTTGAATTCATTGACCTTCAAAACTACAAGGGTCAGAAACCCTGCTTCTCTAAGCTTGAATTTTGGAGGGAAAGGGGATTTCAATTTCAGGAGGGTTTTCACTGACTTCAACACTGCTATTCGTTTTCATTGCCACAAATCACCAATTGGGTTTGCTTCATTGGGTACTGATTCTGGGGATGGTAATAACAATAACAATAACAACGATGTTTGTGATGTTATTGATAATGATGGAAATTCACCCAATGGTGTTCAGGGTCAGAAACCCAAGAAAGTTTTGATTTTGATGAGTGATACTGGTGGTGGTCATAGAGCTTCTGCAGAAGCTATTAAAGCTGCTTTTTATGAAGAATATGGAGATCAATATCAGGTTTGTTTGATTTTTCCATTTTTGTATTAATGTGGAGAATAATAAAAGAAGAAACTTTGAAACAAAAAGTTTCCTTTTTTTCTTTCTTTCTGCTATTTAGATGTTCTTAGTTTAATGTTTACGTTACAGGTGTTTGTTTCTGATTTATGGTCTGAACACACGCCTTGGCCATTTAATCAACTTCCTAAGAGCTATAGTTTTTTGGTGAAACATGGGTCTTTGTGGAAAATGACTTATTATGGAACTGCCCCACGTGTAGTGCATCAGTCTAATTTTGCTGCAACTTCAGCATTCATAGCTCGGTAAGACTTTGGTTGTTCTTTTGCATGAGAAAAGGTGCATGCAAAACTTTTTATGTGAAATTAAGCAATTCTATATGCAAAACTTCTTATGTGAAATTAAACAATAGTCAGTCTAGCATGGTTCTAGTTTGAGAATTTTGCATGCTGTATTCGGGATTAACTTCTCGTTGCTTTGAAATGTTCATGCCGATATTGTTTGCTGCATAATCTATTTTGCTTGCACATTCTTAGATCTTCTCAGATAGATATCGTGTTTTATCATATGTTAATGTTGAATATCCTATCTTTATTTTTCTTCCAGTGAGGTTGCTAAGGGGCTAATGAAATATCAGCCAGATGTAATAATCAGCGTGCATCCGTTGATGCAACATGTTCCACTTCGTATTTTGAAGACAAGGGGTCTTTTAAAGAAGATTGTTTTTACCACAGTTGTCACAGATTTAAGCACCTGCCATCCTACATGGTTGGTTCTGTTTTTTTCGTACCTTATTTCAGGAACCATGTTGTTAGTTTAGTTTGAACATATTGGTGCCTGTATATCCAGGTTTCATAAGCTTGTAACCAGATGCTATTGTCCGACAACAGAACTTGCAAAAAGGGCACTCAAAGCTGGACTTCAGCAAACACAAATAAAGATTTATGGTCTGCCTGTGCGACCTTCTTTTGTTAAGCCGGTTCAGCCAAAGGTTTGTCATGCTGTGGGCTTTTGTTAGATGACTATTTCATTTCTTAGCGATCAGTGTGCTACAGATGTCGATTGTTGTTAATTTTCAATGCAGTTTTTCTTGAAGTATAAATGTTATAAAAGTTTATCTATGGGAAAAGCCTGCTTAATTGTTAAATGATTTGAAGAGTTTGATTTCATGAATTACATATGTTAATACTGTCTATCTGTACCTCTTTCTAATCTATTTTGTAGGATGAACTAAGGAGATTATTAGGCATGGATGAGGATCTTCCTGCCGTATTGTTGATGGGGGGAGGTGAAGGTATGGGCCCGATTGAGGCTACTGCTCGGGCACTTGGAGATATGTTATATGATGAAAGCCTTGGAGCTCCTGTTGGTCAAGTTCTTGTTATTTGTGGTCGTAATAAGAAGCTTGCTGACAAATTGCGTTCAATTACTTGGAAGGTTCCTGTTCAGGTATTTATGCCCTCAATCTCTCCAGTCCCTTGTTCAGACATTCTGAACCTCATAAGCATGTGTTTCTTTTCTCTCAATCTCTATGTTTATTCCTACATATGCTTACAGAATTATCTATTTGGCAGTAGTACATGGTGACTAACTCCTAGTATAATGTGCTCGTGTGTTCAATTTGTGTACTCTAAATCTCTAATATTACTTTGTAGTGCATAGTTATTTTCATTCATAGTTATCTTTGGAGTGTTATTTTGCCTTAGGATTTCTAAGATTTTAGATGTTTGAACTTTTGAACTATATGTTTGAGACTTGAAAGGAAATAACAAGATAAGAATGGTTTAATTAAGTTTTATGTCCTTCCAATTATGGGTCCTTTTGGAATTTGTCCCTAGATTTTTTTATGGTCTTAGTCTTCCATTTTTCTCCACCCTTGGCATCTTTTGTTACGTCAATTAAGAGGTAATGTGGCCGGCAGTGGTCAAGGTCACCTCACTACATTCACAAACAGCTCTCCATGTAGCGCCATGTGGATTTTTATTTTAATAAATTACATCTTCTAGATCAAGGAGTAATTCACCGTCAACACCTTAATCGGCCACTTCTTCATCTTCCTTTGTTAGCGGAATAAGCTTAATGCCTCATTCTTGCTCTTGCTCTATGTTGTCGTTTTTCAACTTTGGTGGCCAATTCATGACTGTCGTACCAAGTTAATGTATCACACGCCACCGCACGGTTGTGGTAGCACTTCTCCAGTGGCGTTTGGGATGGAGGAGCTGCTCACAGAGACTGGATTCGACAAGGTCTGGTGATGGCATTTTTGTGACGATTCGGTTTACACCATTAAGGCAATGTTTTAGATCTATGTTTTGGTTTTCAGATTCATTTGCTTTGAGGTTGAATGATTCCATTTTGACATTTGCATTATCCGAGATTAAATGTGATTGAGAATGCTCATCATTATTTTACTTATTCAGTTTGCAAAGTTACAATGTTTTAATTCTTAACAAGTATTTGAACACGATTTTATCTTTAGATTAAATGTGAATCTGATTTTAACTTATGGAAGGACAGATGCCAAAGGTGGAGAAAAAACGAGGGCTCAGACCACCAAACAAAAAGCTTAGGGACCAATTCCAAAAGGACCCTATTTGCAAGGACCTAAAACTTAATTAAGCCTAAAAAAACCAATGATGACTCATAAGTGACTGTAAAAAGGAGGAGTGACTCTCGTAGGAAAATGGAAGAGCATAAAGGATAACAGAAGTCGTGTTTACTAGAGTTGTAGTTATGAGTATAGATAGTCTTTGATTGACTAGTTGCAGTAAGGAAACTTGTAGGAAAGTTCCATCAAGTTTGGATAAGGGGTATTATTGATCCCTATTACCTTGGATGGAGATTATAGATTATTGTGACTTTTATTTCAAAATATGAGTTATTGATGGTCACGTAGAACTTCCATAGCAATCATGTGCGTAAAATTGATGCGTTGAGTCTGATGAAAATTTTCCTGCTGATATAAAGTGATTATTATACATGTTATGTCTATGATGGCCGCTGAATTATTTTATTTTTACTGATATTAGGTCAAGGGATTTGTCAACAAAATGGAAGAATGCATGGGAGCTTGTGATTGCATCATTACAAAAGTAAGCTCTCACTGTGATGACTAATGTTTTCCTACCTCATCATGACAGCAATAATTAATTTCTCCTTCTGTAGGCTGGACCAGGGACGATTGCAGAGGCCATGATCCGAGGCCTGCCAATTATATTGAATGGTTATATTGCTGGCCAGGTATTTTGGTTATGGCTTTATTTCTCAACATTGTGAATTATAGAAGGTATCTAGCTAGTTCAATCATGTCCATGAATGAATCATGAAAGTATGTTCGAGGTTAAGTTCTGACTTTCGAAACTTTAGGAATATTTTAGAAACTAGGTCGGGGTAAACTAAGTAGGATGTCTTTCAAGGACTAGGCTACTATCCCACCATGCTTCTCAGCACACTAGGTAGTTCCCTACCCACACGTGCTTGATGTGCATTGCCTTTTGTGTAGTTTCGGGCGAACACTGTATTGTTGGCATCACCGCTTGCTTGGAGGCGAGACATGGTGGTAAGCTCTGAGACTAATCGCAAGAAGCTTGGATAACAACACCACCAAAGCTAGCCATTGTGGTTGGGTAGAGCCCAAGGTCATGTAAACCCCACATTGAAATCCTGTACTTTCATTGTGGGACTTAAAGCCTGGAAACATGAAATGAATACCATTCTAAAATTGTTCAATTGAAAGGTAAGGTTGCTTGCATTGTGACCTGAAAAGTCATGGGTTCAAATCTGCCAAAGAGTCAACCTACCATCTCTTTGCTTGTGAGGGTAAGACTGCATCAAACTATCATCTCCAGGCCCCACTAGGTAGGAGTCTCGTGCACTAGGCTACCCTTTTTGAGTATACTTTTAATTGTGAGATTTTAGGGAGTAAAAATTCATCTTATGCTGGTTTTGGTATTAGATGTACATAGTTGGTGAGGCTGCAGTCATGTGTAAACATTTTATTGAGTCACCATGCTCTACTCGAATAATATCATGAACTTGGCAACTTTCTTTTCCTCACAGGAAGCTGGCAATGTACCCTATGTAGTTGAAAATGGATGTGGCAAGTTCACTAAATCTCCTAAGGAAATAGCGAAATTTGTTTCCGAGTGGTTTGGTCCAAAAGCCGATGAGTTGAAAGCAATGTCACAAAATGCATTGAAGCTAGCTAGGCCAGATGCTGTGTTCAAGATCGTCCGCGACCTTCACGAGCTTGTCAAAGAAAGAAGTTTGCTTCTAGAGTACTCTTGTACAGCTTAAGACAAAGCTGAGGAAATTTTTGTACCATTGTTCTAAGATGTATAACTAGCCGAAAAACTCATGGGTTCTTTTACCATTTTTCTGTCATTGTTTAAGATGCTCATCTGAAAATAATACAATGACATAGTCTTTGTTGTTTCCTGCATTAAAGTTTCCATTTTTTCTAAGTCCACTTTGTGGGATAATAAAATACTTTTGTTTGGGTATCTTAACTATTTTAATAACAGGAAATAAAATATAATGTCTTATTGTTACAGTTTAAGCCATACTTTGATATATAACATGTTACAGGAAAAATGCATTACTCATCTTATGAATGAAGGTAAGTATTAGTATAGTATATTATTCCTACTCATACCTGCTACTCTTGTATTTAATAAAGTGATGCATATCAGCTTGGAAGTCTATGAATATATAATGAAGAGTAAATTACACTGACACCCCCTGAGTTTTAGTGAAATTAAACGAACTATCCTTCACTTTTTTACACCTATACAAATCCCCCTATTTTTTATACTTTCATTACATTGATCACCTCTACATGAGAAATAAGTGAAATCTCTTAAACAAAAAATGTGATAAATGCAATTAAGTTAAACAAAACATGATATATTTTGAAGACAAGTTTAAATAATATCCAAATCAATGTATCTTTATTATTTTTGGTTCGTTATGATATATTACAAAAGCGATTTAAAGAATATCTCTTTAGAATTTTTTTTGATGCATTTTTCATGTTTTGTTTAACTTAATTGCATTTATCACATTTTTTGTTTAAAAGATTACATTTATTTCTCATGTAGGGCAATGTAATGAAAATATAAAAAATAAGGGGGTTTGTGTAGGTGTAAAAAAATGAGGGGTGGTTTGTGTAATTTCGCTAAAATTCAGGGGGTGTCAGTGTAATTTGCTCTATAATGAATATAATATTTATGCACTGCCGGTGTAAAGATTTATACATAGTCAATACATTATCGGCCATTTATTTGTATTATTACTTTTTTGAAGAGTCAACGATGATTAAACATGAATGATCGATAATGAATGATAATGTGTAAAACAATTTAGAATTGTTTTTTCTTCTCCTGATAGATGCACAATGAGCCTATGAAGTGTAAACAAACGTGCTCTCTGATTCTGCTTCTCTTAATGGTTTGAAGATAACAAAAAAACGTGCAGGGAAAAAACATGACTATGTTATTTCCAAACTTGATCTAATAGCCATGTTTTTGTTTTTGTATGCATGTGTATCTAGGACTAAATTTTTTGGAACATGTGCAGAAATATATTGGTATTCTAAAGTCTAAATAAAGGAAATTAATGTACAACTTTTGATAAATTCAATTTTAAGTAAACTGTGCCATGTTGATATTATTGATGCTGTTTACAACCATTGCTTATGGTTCTTAAATTTTCTAAGGTTCAATATGTACATTGTATTTTTTTTTATTTGATTATTGTCTATATCTTGTATTTTTATTCTTTTTATGTCTCAAATCATGGTCTTGCCAAAGGCATAGAGAGTAGTTTAGGCCTTGTTTGAAGGCCCAATTAAAAAAAATGGGCAATGATTTATGTTGAATAATCATACATTTGGAAATTCATTAAATTACAAATTTGAACCACAATTTACTGTTTTATTTTGAATGAACTTGGCATCAGAAATAGAATAGTAATGCTTGTAAATTGTTCTATTGTGTTGGAACAGAGTCATTATAAAACCATAAGAGTTAATTAGTGTATTGAAGAAATGTGTTATAAAGGTTTGGTGAAATACAAATAGACTATAGTTAGAACACAAAAAAAGTGCTTTGAGTTTAGTTTCTCAACAAGGTAACATCGTTAGTTTCCAATGTAGAATACATCATTTAGTGTGAAGATTATACATATTAAATATATCATTTATTATTTATTTGAATTATTTTTTTTAAAAGTTAATAAGGATTAAATAGAAATGATGGATATCATAATTACAATATATCAAACTCAAGAGTACATCTTCTGTCCCGTATCTTGTGTCACTCCATGTGCCATAAGTTATAATTGGTTGAAGAAAATATATTTAAATTAAAGATTTAATTATTAACTATTTTTCTGACCAACCAAAACATATTACATAAAATGACACAATATTGTGAGACATGGTCCATTAAACTCGTATTGTTGCTATATACATTTTTTCACCTACTTTATTCCTTCATGTGTTTTATATTCTAACCATGTTTGAGTGGGGTTGTGGGGTATTGTAAATTATAGGTGATGTATGAATATTTTCATGAAAAAATAATGGAAAGTTGTGGACCAATGGATCAAGACATATGATAACAATATAATTCATATATACCTAGGAATAAAATGCATCATAGGTCGATTTTTTATTTTAAAATTCTCACTCACGCGCAACTAAGGTAAGTTTTTTCAACTTGCTAATTATACGGGGGCGTAATCTATGGACCCACCGGTAAAATTCATAATCATTTATAGAAAATGGTGACATGTGACATCAAATTATTTTTAACAATCCAACTTTATGTTATTTTTAATATAAAAGTACGCACTATTATTTACCTCTAATTCCATTTCCTTCTTTTTTCACTAAGACAGTGATCTTTGGTTACTTATTGTCACTTAGATGATTTAAGAAAAGTAACATGTATTACAAATGACACTTATGGATGATATATAACCTTTTAATCAAATAATTCATACTTTTTTTGGATTGATCAGATAATTTGGAATTAAAATAATAATTCTCTTTTCATATGTAAGAATGACTAAAAATAAATTTACATTTATCATCTAAAATATCATGTTTTTAAAATCCACACCCACCAACTTGTAGTAAAATTCTTTAAAATTGCAGTGCAACAAGTTATATACAACGTCCCCATATAACCAAGTTGCATGATTATTTTAATCCAGAATGAGCTACATCTAATTTTAAAAATATTTTCATGTATGCCCTTTCATGTTTCGAATATATCCGACCTATATTAATCTCAACTCAAAATATATTTGTTATATTTAAATATACATTTTTGTCATTACTCAGTTAAAGCAAATTTTCTTCATTAAATTTGGATGAATATCTATAAATTCAGGTTAGATTGACATCTATTTTAATTTGGGGCATTAAAATCTCAACATAGAATAATACACTTTTACTTATTTATTCTTAATTTTTTTGGAACAAATATGTTGCTTTTGTTTCTCTTTAGGCTTACAGCATTGAAGACAGGTGGTATAAATATAAGAGAATAACATATATAACTCATTAATGACTAAAGTACAATAGCAACCTTATAATATATGTTATATCCATATATACATAGAAAAATATGTAACTTAATTTTATAGGATAATATATTTTCCTTACTATATTTGTCTAATGCAGAGTGCAGAGTCTCTCTCCACATGGTGAACTTTGTATTCATGTGTTCATTTTTATTGGACTGTATTTATTTGGAAAAAAAATGTATCCACCAATAGCATAAGGTTTTTTATACTGTATCATCCATTTTTTCATATTTAATAATTTTTAACTTTTAAATACAAGAAATATAAATGAATGATAAATTATGATTTTGGATAAACATTTTGCTTTATTTAGATGACAGACTTGTACTGTGTCTTTGCTCAAAAAGTTTTGCAATGAAACTAGTTTCTGACACAATCTACAACAATATAGTGGGAACAAGATCTTTCTTTCTTATATGGCCCCCATTTTTGGTGAGCCCAAAGTTGTAATTCCAAATTACTTACTTATAAAGGAAAATATAAATATCTTTATGATCACTATCCAGAGCAAAATTGTGAGGAAAAAAAATATAAGTTTTATAAATTATTATTCCACTGTACATAAAAATTTATATACATTTAATAGCCTTAACAAAAAGAAACTGAATCTTTAATTTTTTTGGTACCACCAAGTGTATTTTCTAATCTTTTTAGTTATGGAACTAATTCTTTCGATATTGTGGTTGCCCCTTTTAACAAATATTATTAGTCAACTTTTTTTGGAGATCCAATGAGGCTAGATGAACGCATTATTGATTTTGTTTCTTTATTAGTCAAACCTTGGGACAAAACCCGAAGTACCCATTTGTTACCTTGGTGACTATGTTGATGTTAGATTTAGATTCTTTCTAGTTTCATACGGTTTGATTCAATATATGATGCAGTGGAACAAAGTTCCTTCAACTTCCATTGGCACAGGTCAACTCTACCCTTTTCAAACCCCTTTCTTCCTTTGAGGTAATATAGTGATTCAGCACTGAAAATGAAACCATCTCATCAAAATGAGTTCAACCCTGCAAGATCCACATGTTAAGGACTAGAAAGTTAATTTCTTTTTTGGAGGGTGTTCTTATTTCTTTCAGCTGATTGTGGAAATTGTTGCTTTATCACAAGGGTTAGTGAGTTATGCAGGAGAAGGAGGAAAATCAAAATCTGGAGGATCCTTATGGTGAAGTTGTGGAAGAATATGATGAATCCAGAAAAGGGGTTTGTGGTTGCCTTTGTATTCCAGTGCATTGGTTCAGAATGCTTTCAAGGGAAATGCATTGGAGCTTTGTGTTTGGGGTAATAGTTATTTATGGAGTAAGTCAAGGACTTGGTGGAGCACTTTCTAGTGTTGGCACCAAGTATTATATGAAAGATGTTCAGAAGGTGCAGCCATCAGAGGCACAGGTTTATGCTGGAATTACATATATTCCTTGGATTGTTAAGCCTTTGTGGGGACTTCTCACTGATGTTCTCCCGATTTTCGGATATCGCAGGCGACCTTATTTCATTTTGGCTGGTAATCATTGTTGGAAGATGATATGTTCTTAGATATTTCTAATTTTGAATTATATTTAACATGTATTTATATTGTGCAAATCTTCTCATGTTTTGCTAAGTTCAAATACATTACATATTCAACATGTTTGCTCTAAGTTTCACCCTCAATTGCATGTTTTCATGAATCTCTACCAGTTTAAATTAACTTCATGCTACATGTTGTGAATTTTAAGGATAGTATAGAGGGTTGATGATGGTAATAGGTTGTTATCATAGTAATTGCATTGACATGTTCTTGGACAAATATCTGATTCCTATTCAACCATTGCTTCCTTTTCTTTTCGTTTTTAGTCTTCAGCATTATTTGAATCTGATCAACATTAAAATGGTATGGTCCTTGTAATTCTATATTTGAAAGGTGTTAATTGGTCCACTATCTCTGGACTTAATAAGACGCCCTGGAAAAAATTTCGTTAATCAATGGCATGTTTCCGATGCTTGATATATGATCCTCTGTCAATAATGTACTTGCTGCATACTTCTGCAATAAAGCATCAGTGGATAAGCATCTCAATAACATGCTTTCCATATCACATCCTTGAACATGGATTAAGGTGATGTAGCGCGAGAGTGCGTGTTGTATATATATAGAATCAGATATAAATGGTTACTTTTTCTACTATACAAAATGTATAAACATGAGCAAAAGTAAGCTCTCCTTCATACATTCGTAGAAGGGTTGCAGCCTGTACTGAAAACAGAATCATGCTTGCGTTATATAAGTTTCTTAGCGATGATTAGCATTCTCTTTCATTACCAATATATGCTAACCGAAAGTATTGCTAAAGGGTTGATGGAGATATTCAAAATTTGATACGATAAAACACTAGCCAATTCTTAACCCCCCCGGTTTGTGACAGGTTTAATAGGAGTGATTGGCATGCTTTTGTTATCTCTGCACAAAAACCTGCATCTTGTTTTGGCCCTTCTGTCGTTAACAGCTGGAAGTGCTGGGGTAGCAATAGCAGACGTGACCATCGATGCTTGTGTGGCACAGAACAGTATCTCTCATCCTTCACTCGCTGCTGACATGCAAAGTTTATGCGCCTTAAGTAGTTCTGTTGGAGCATTATTAGGATTCTCCATTAGCGGTATCTTTGTTCACCTTATGGGCCCTATGGTAAGCCTCTTGAACTTATGTTTTCATAAATCTAAATAAAATTCGAATCCTTTATGCACTTCATTAGTTGTACATTTATGCTAATAGGAAAGTTTTTTCTTCAGGGGGTGTTTGGTTTGATAACAATCCCAGCAGGACTTGTAATATTGGTTGGTTTTGTACTTCAAGAGCCTCACATGCCTAATTTTGCTTACAATCAGGTAGACATTAACTTACGTCATTCATTTGCATGATCGTAATTCCTAATACGTGAATAATCTGATTTTCCATGTTATGTCAAGGTGAACCAAAAGTTTATTGATGCTAGCTTGGCTATGTGGAGAACATTGAAGAGTGAAGAAGTGTGGAGGCCTTGTTTATACATGTATTTATCCCTTGCTTTGAGTTTGAATATCCTTGAAGGAATGTTCTATTGGTATACAGACAAAGAAGCTGGGCCAGCTTTCTCTGAGGTATTCGGTTAGGAATATTGATTGATAATATCATTTGCATATTTAAACGGATATGTAGTATATTTTATCTTCTCCTTTGCATGGTTGTGGAGTCTCTCGCGTCCTTTCCTCCTCGGGAAATCATTGAACCGATACTCCTTTGTACTTCTTTGATATGAACTTCTAAGACATTTCCCTTATGTGAAGAAAGTAGTGTAATTGCCTATGTGACCTCGAGAAACTCTACCTTCCAGTCACACGTGCTTATATCGTAAAAACTCTTTTTCCACTGTTCCACTAAGTGTCTGTTTGCGAGTTGGTTTTTGGGAAGGAATGAATGGAAAGGAAAAGCTTGAGATTCACCTTACAAGTGTATTTCATGGCTGCCGAACCTTTCATGAGGAGGAATTCATACTCATGGAGCAAGTAAACGTTTCCTCCAACATATTGTGTCAAGAAATGGATACATGATTTTGCCGTCATTATTATACACTTGTCTTTGATTTAATGCAGTGGATAAAGAGCTTCCACTTGCTCCAAGAGGAAGAATTTTTCCTCAACCTTGTTTACCATGAGATTGGTTATGATACCGAATATCACTAACCTTGTCTGTGAAAAGAGAATACAAAAAACCTAGCCATGTCAAACTGTAGATAGTTTTCTCTAGATGACTGAATAATATCCATTTCCTTGTTGGTTGCTATATATGGCCCCGATATATTTTCCTATCTGATCAAATACGGAGATCTTGAATCCTTGTGAAGTAGTGATTATATACTTCTATCGTCATTTCTGGCATTGTGCTACCTTGGCACTAACTTTATGTTTAGTCAAGGTCAAGAAAATTTGTAAACTATTTAGTGCTATTCTTGTTATGTAGATCTTGTTAAATGAAAAAGGATGATCTTAGAATACCATTAACCTTTTTCATTCATCTTTCTTGTGCAGAAAACAATTGGTTTTATGTTTTCAGTCGGTTCAGTGGGCTCGCTTTTAGGAGCAATACTATACCAGTATGCTTTAAAGGATTACGCATTCCGAGACTTGCTCTTCTGGACTCAGTTATTCTTTGGTTTGTCAGGCATGCTCGATCTGATTATCGTCTTGAGATTAAACCTGATGTTTGGTATGCCAGATTATGTCTTCATTGTGATAGTCGAAAGTGTAGCTCAAATGACTAATCGACTCAAGTGGATGCCTATGCTTGTACTCAGCTCAAAGCTTTGTCCTTCGGGTATTGAGGGCACTTTCTTTGCACTACTAATGTCAATTGATAATGCTGGAGTTCTTTCAGCTTCATGGGCAGGAGGCATTTTACTCCACGTGCTAAAGATCACGCGGACGAAGTTCGATAATCTATGGATAGCAATTTTGATCCGGAACATTTTAAGAATCACTCCACTTTGTCTGCTGTTTTTGGTACCTAAAGCTGATCCAAACTCTTCCATTCTCCCTAGTGAATGCATGGCTTCGAACATGGTTGTCGAGGTTGACAATTCGGAGACGGAGAATATTGAGTTGGTCTCCCTTGTAAACAATGTTGATGGTAAATGACAAAGCAAAGGAACATTCTTTCAGATTCTTGATTTCTGATACACAAACTACAAAGCTAGCTAGTTCAGAAAGTGAGGAAAGGTTCTTATGACCTTGATGTACTATTGTTGTATTAACATTCTTATTTTTTTTGTCATGTTTCATATTCAACAAACTAAGGCAACATGTTCATTTTTGCATCTAACTTGTGTTACAAATACAAAACAAAAGGTTAACTAGTTACCAGAAAAGAGAAAATGGTAATGGTAGTATGATAAATTTGATGCTTGTTGTAAAATTTTCTTATCTTATTCATTTACACTATCTTTGTCCTAAGTGCCTATTGTGGTAGGTAAGGTGAAATTGCAGCCAAGTCCAAAATGTTAGAATATTTATGTTGGATCTTTGAAATAATGAAGAAGGAATAAAAGTGAAAGTGTACCAGTTTTGTATATATCAATAAACAATGGATTTAATATGTATGAAATAATAATTGGAGGAATTTGTTTGTCTTATTCTTATACCTGAATTCATGTTCATGGTAGATTAGTTATAGTGGATTTGCATGGGATAAAACCCTCCAAGTGATAATTGCTGAGAATGATTTCTAGGACACAACATTAAGGTTTGTCATATTTCCATTGAAAAAACATTCTTTGTTTCATATCATGCTTTTGTAGTTGCCTCTAACACTTCTTTCCTCTATTAGCTAAATGGACAATACATGGAAGATGGAACTTAGTTTGTAACTACTGTTTCTCACAATTTTTTATGATTCCTTATTTATAGCTTAATGATGCTATCTCATATAAAAACAGGTTTATTTGTATCTTTACAAAGATTTTTTGGAAACAAAGTATGAGATATAAGAGTGAGTGATTTGGAGCACCTTCAATTGATGGACATGAATGATACTACCTTCAAAATGGATGGAACATGTGGAGAAATTGTTGTGATTAGTAATGTTGATGCATGATCAGATTGGGACATAGGCAATCCAAGGAGAATGGACAAGGATGTTTTTTTTGGGTTTAACGAAGGGTATCTCCTTACTCGTAAGGAACTAATCTCAAAAATTAAACTTCTAACTTTCTGGTCGATCTAGTTAACCAGTAGGGCCTTATACCATTAGACCGGTCTCTTTGTTGGTAAAATGGACAAAGATGTGAGAATGAAAGAAGCTTTGTCTAAGATGGCAAGTGTTGTCAAAGCACTAATGAATAAGAAAGAGAGAACAACAACATTACTTCAAAATGCTTTAAGTGCATTTCAAGCATTGTGATTGCTTAGAAAGCTTCATCACTAATAGCTGCATGCCTAACTATATGTCCAAGCTTAGCCTGCATAATCTCTAAACTTGATTGAACTTTCCTTGTTGAGATTTTCCTTTTACTCTCTTGACGTCGTTATTTATAGTTGTTGGTGCAGCGGAAGTGGTCGTTGTGCAGTGTTAGCCACAAGCTTTGGTATCATCAGTTGTTAGACCCATTCATGACTGGGGAACCTCCAAGGGGAATCTCATTATTACTGGACATGGGAAGAGTGAAAAACTACACGTGAGACATCATAACTTGAATCAAAATCTTAAGGCAATGGTTTCTTGAACCTTTTCCACTTATAAACTTTTTCACTCTTTCCTTCATATCAAATGTTGTAGTTCACACTTGAATATACCCGATAATAGTATAACAAACTACAGTGAACTGTGCTTTTTGCTGTTTTGTGATACTCCCTGTGCCCTGAACTTAGGAGTATTATTAGTTGATTGAAATTTGATGGTTTTTGACTTCTTTGTTTTTGGTTGAATTTTGCCTTCATATATTTGAGTTGGATGCAACATTATGATATCATTTCAATCTTTCAAATAAAATTAATACAAATTAAGAGTGAGTATTACCGATAATATAAATTTTTTTACCTTAAGAGCAATAAATTTTAAAGTGAAGAATGCTTTCTATACCATCTTTCTCTACTTTGGCAAATGGCAATAATATTTTAAATAGTGTCCTTTCGTTTGCCCCAAAGGGGAAAGAATAAAGTTGTAATAACATAATGAAGATTTTTTCCTTTTTATTATAAAAGAATTATCAATGCTTTATTCCATTACAGACATGTGATTTGTTAGATTAAAAGGTTTGTAACTAATAATCATCATGTATCTGCTAATATATGCAAAAGCTGAATTTAGATTTTCTTCTGGGCTTAACTTAAAGATAAATATCTTGATATATAACTATTTGTTGTATTATATAGTACCAAAATTGTTCACACATACTGTAATTTACACATGTTACAACTGTGAACTTTTATAAGGTTCGTGTCAATAATTATTGAACTTTTGTTTCATAAAACTAGCTTTGGGATTGTAGCTGAAAGCCAATAATAGTTGTATGGTTAAGTCATTAAATTAAAGTTTTTTTAGTTAAAGAATTAATATATTCCGAGACATGTAACTTTCCATCCTAATAAGTGTCATTATCAGAAATTGAATATTTGACATTTTGATCTATCTGACAGAATCTAATGAAACGTCATATATTAGACTAATGCCTTGTTTGTTGATTAAATTAGAGTTGTTATATAATCTAATTTTACAGTAACTAAAATTTATTGAAAAACTTAAAAAGAACACATGAAATATGTATTGAATCTTTCCAACTCCTTAAAGGTGATTTATAAGCTGTGATTTTCTCAAAGACAGCATCTGCATTATTCATGTTTGAAGCAGAATAATCCTTTCACAAGATACCGTGCAAGAGGAAGAGATTGTATGAAAATATGGACAAACAAAAAAACAATGAGATCTTATACAACCAAATAAATATTAGGAATAAAAATTTATTGTCTCGTGTCAATAAAAATATATTATATCAATTAAAAATTATTTTTTTAATTATTATTATTATTATTATTATTTTTACTCTATCATCATTGATATAGAATAATATATGAAATAAAATTTGGGATAATAAATTTGGTTAGATAGTGAGATATCATGAATAATACTTATAATATAAGATAGTTGATAGCCACTAATATAACCTAAGGTGACAGGTCAACATGATTCAGTAACCAACACACGTATATAGCATCTTATACTAAAAAGAAAATATTTGAGCATGAGTTCGAAGATTTTTATAAAGATTCTATGTGATACATTTCCCATTTAAATATTTAAATAACTAGTACCTTAAGATTTGGTTCAATGCATAATAAGGATTTGAAAAATCTCATTGACCAGCACATGTGACACACAACTGACACAAGAAAAAGAAAACATATTAAAATTATTGACAAAAAAATATCATAAGCCCAAGTGGGGTGTACTTTGCTCTTGCAATGGAAGTGTGTATATTTTCTTAACCTTATAATAATATATATTTTGATACATATCTTATAGTAATATTTTATTTATCACAAAAAATCATGATTGTAATTACAAGGCAGATCTTATCTCTTTTGTCAAAATCAGATAGTTTACTAATTATAGAAGAATAGTGTTCACTTAAAAACATTGCTTCCTGTGCCAGAAAAAGCCTCCCCCAAGTCTTTTTAGGTATATTATTATTGACGTAATATCCACACATTATCGTATAAATATTTATATATAATAATACATTATTGATTATTTTTTTAGGTTTTTTTAATAGTTAATAATAATTAAATATAAGTAATAGACAATATATAAAACTTATACATTAAACATAATTTTTCCCCTCCTAATAGTATTGTTTTGTGTCTCTTTCTATTGTCTGAACTTTACCCTACAATGACAATAAGTACCCTTATGGGTAAAGTTTAAGACTCTAGATAAAGTCATGGCATAAAGTAATTAATATATTACTTTAGATATTGACCTGTTGCTATAGAGTAATTAGATTAATTATATTTTAAATCTCTTAATCTTGGAGGGAAATCATCTATGTAATTGACTACCACTATTTACTAGTTTTTTTGTATTACCAAAATATTTCTTTACCTTTTCGGATTATTCTTAATCTATTTTGAGATTCGTGTTTGTCTCTCTCAATAAATTATTATTTATTTGTTTGGTATTATTATATGCAACCATTCATATAAGTTGTACAATGAATGTTTTAAAAGGTTGTTCCTTCATTAGTGAAATTCTTGTAGAATTGTTATAACAACTTTTGTAATGAAAAAAAACAATAAATACAAAATTAAAGGGTAGTAATTGTTGCAGATTGCATGTTGGAAGAGTAAAATTTTCCTAGAACATATGTAGTGATATATAGTGAATTATAATTTTAATTCATATTTTTTGTTGAAGAAAATGGCTATTACTTAGGTAGACACAAATCACTCAATATTATTCATTTTTAACAGTCATAAGATTAGGGTACTAAACTGTCTTAAAAGAAACAAAACTCATTCGCATTTGAACTTTGAAGGTGTTGATGGAAAAGTCCAAATATAGAATTAATATGCTTCAAGTTTAGTCTATCCATATCAAAACATTTTAAATATTAATATTAGTATAAAATAATACACACATGTCTAATTTCACTGTATACAATTTAATTAGGGACGTTAGTTAAACTTTTACCATTAATATTAGTATTAATAACACCATGTTTAACTAAAAAATAAAATATACCACGAATGTTGATTGAAATAGTACATGCTTAATAATTATTTATTATTTAAAAAAATAACTCGAATTAGGAATGAATAATAAATAATTCAGTGATGATCTATAAATCTTTATATTTATAGTAAAATATTTACAGAAAAAATATGAAGTATGAGATATATGATAAGTACAAAATCCAATTATGACAAGTTGTGTTGAGCTGTAGTATGAACAGTGTTATGTGAATTCCAGAAACCACACCACCAAACAATTTCTTCTTCTCAAATCTAACAATTTCTCTTTCCCCACTTTCATCATCTACTCTGTTTCCTTCATACTCTCTTCAATTTTCTATTGCTCCTTTCTTCTTTCTACACTGCAAAAACTTGTTTTTTTATCCTTCAACCCAACCTTGTTATTTTGAATCATCAACAATTTCTTCTTCTCAATACTAGTAAAAAACAAATCTTTTTGGATTTCTGGCAATTGGGTTTCACTCTTTCAAATAAAAAAGAGGCACTTCACTTGGTGAGTATTTGTTTTCCATTGATGTTCCTCTTGATTCGCTATTTCCAACCATAACTGAGATCACTGCTAAATTGTTGGTATCTTTATGATTCACAAATTCATCTGCTGCATAATATGTTAGATGATATTTGGATTTATCTATATTGTTAGTTATTATTTGGGTCGTTATTATCGTATTATTTGTAACAATTTTTGTATATATAATAAATCTCCTTTATTTGAAGTGACTCAAGTTGAGTTTGACCAATTTTGACCTGTTTACAATCTTCTACCTAGTGAACATATAATGATGCTATTTTATTCTCTAAAGTGATCTTGTCCTTGTTTTACACCCTAAACGTTTAATTACCCCTATTTCAATGTTGCTTTCTTTGAATCTTGTGATGAAAACAAAAAAAATCACATTCCTTTCCATTTCAGTATATCTACTCTCTTGCACGTGTTTTCATAACTTATCTCAACTATGCTGCTTTAGTTAATAATATATATATATGTATATATATATGTATATATATATGTATGTATGTATATCTAACTGCTATGTTTTCCCTTCCAAGGTGGTGGTTAACTGGTTATTTTCTTCTTGTTTTTGTGCCTTAAGTGAAATTACTGCTACTTTTTTGTCATGGTTATTATTAGAAGGAATATCCATTTGGTCCATTTTTGTTTTATTTCTTAAAAGGAGTAAGATTTGCTTGTTTGGTTCCTGTATTATTTTTCATTGAATATGCAGCATTTTAAATTGTGGCATATGGCTTTCATATTTTCCTTTTAATACTTCTATTAGTATAAGTTTTCTTTTATTTCATACTTTGAGTAGTTAAACTTAATGTGTACTTGTTTTAATCTGATAGGAATGGGAATATATCTCAGCACCCCCAAAACTGAAAAGTTTTCTGAAGATGGTGAAAATGATCATCTCAGATATGGCTTATCATCCATGCAAGGGTGGCGTTCGACAATGGAAGACGCTGTGAGTAATCATTGAAAACTTCATTAGTTTTATTTTATAACTTGATAGTATCATATGCATATTAATCAAGAATTCTGTGAACTGATTAACTCTGAACCACCAACATGGTAATAGCGTGTGCTTCCGAATTATGAGTTCTGTTTTAAATTTAGATTGCTTTCTTTTGTTTCTCTGGTTGCATTAGAATACAAAGATTCTTGCAGTGTCATTGCTTCCTTTTTTTTCAGCTTCCTTCCAAATTGTTAAAACACTCACATGATACATAGATGGGCATATAGTTTCAATAACACCGTTGTTTATGGATCAACAAGTTACTCTTAAGTTTATGGTCAATGTTTTGTTGAATTAACAGACACAAGGGACTTTCTTTCCCAAGGATATCATAGTAATATTTGTTTCTTTTGTTAGTTAAAGGGTTTTTCTTATTCTTCGATACTATGACGAATGCAGTTTACCTGATTTAGATTTTGGCTAATCCATTAATATGGTGTTGATTTTTTGTTCTCTTTTCATTCGTTAGCATGCTGCACATACTGATCTGGATGAGTCCACTTCGTTTTTTGGTGTGTATGATGGTCATGGAGGTAAGATTTGAAAAAAGCTTGGCTACTTCAGTGATGGCAGAATTGCATTTACTACTTCATCTTTTAGCATATTTCATCTTTTGATACCATTGTAACTCACGTGCCTTGATTCTGTGCTGGTTGCACCTTTTAGGACATTTTTCAGTTGAGAAAGTCGAGGTCGATTTTATGCTAGTAGTCTTTTGTCCTGAAGCCTTTTATTTATTATTATTATTTATAATGTAAACCATAGGACTTAAGTTGTGTGGATGAAATTAAAGAGTAACTTTGGTTGTCTGTCAAATGAAAATTTGACCACACAACTATAAGACCTACGATGTTGTATGATGTTGAAAGTTGAGCGGTAAAAATCCAACAAGAGCATAAGCTTACTGTAGCACATATGAGGTTATTATCTTAGATGAGTAGATATACAAGAGAAGGAATAATTAGGAACAAATGCATTACAGAGAAAGTAAGGGTAACACCTATTGTGAGAAGATGGTAATTGATTTGGGCATGTGAGGAGAATATAATGATTTGGACATTCTGAAGACATTGTTTAAAATAGAACATAGTGGTGTAGTGTAATCTGATTCATGTATATGATGACCCCGCCTAATGGGAAAAGGCTTTGTTGTTGTTATTATGATTATGCATATATTTGAGCTACAAATCTCTATAATAACTAACAGTGCGATTAGAGAATATTATAGAAATCATGTCTAGTTTGCTTCAAAACCGTGTTATAGATGCTTACTTAATCCCAAAATTTCAGGTAAGGTGGTTGCAAAGTTTTGTGCTAAGTTTCTTCACCAACAAGTGCTCAAAAGTGAAGCATATGCGGCTGGAGATATCGGAACCTCTCTTCAGAAAGCTTTCTTAAGGTTGGCAGTTTCTCTGTCTATCATGTATTTCACAATTTGAATGACCAGAGTTTCCGTGCTTGTAAGAGTTTTAAGAGTTTTTGTACTATTTAAAACCTTCCATAAAATCTATGATTCATAGTTTATTCTAGATCATGTTTTTTTATTTAATGTACAAAGAAGAGTAGTTTACATTAGTCTCAGGCACTTAGATATTTTTCATGCTCGAGTAAATTGCAAGATATGAAAAAAAAAGTATATCTATCATTTTTTATGACAAGTTGTAGTCCACTTGTCAGTTGCTGTTATGTTAGTAATTGTCATATTATGTATTATCTAATTTATTTCATTTCACTAATCTTACAGAGCTAAAGAACCCGACATAAACTTTTGCATTACATACTCTCTCTTAGTCTAATTGATATTGAAGATGAAAGATCACAAATGTGTTGATCTTGTATTTTCAATTTTGTGTAGAATGGATGACATGATGCATGGCCAAAGGGGGTGGAGGGAATTAGCAACCTTGGGGGATAAGATAAACAAGTTTAGCGGGATGATTGAAGGGTTGATTTGGTCTCCACGAAGCAGTGATGGTAATGAACAAGCTGACGATTGGGTTTTTGAGGAGGTAGGTAATGAAATTTGAAGAAAGATACCTTCAATTCTACTCTTCAGTATCACAGATTCTTTGGATATACTCGGTAATTTGGTGCCTGGCATATGGCTTTAAGTAGAAAAATATCATGTTTTTGGGAATACTGTTACGATTGTCCAGATATGCTTGTTTTCTGCATGTCTGTTTTTCTGTTTTGGTTTCTTTTTGTTGGCATTCTGTGATTTGAATTATTTATCGTAATTAGGGGCCTCATTCTGACTTTGCCGGACCAACTTCTGGAAGCACTGCCTGTGTTGCTGTGATTAGAAACAACCAACTTGTTGTTGCAAATGCTGGTGACTCTCGTTGTGTGATATCTCGGAAGGGTCAGGTAAGTTTAGAAGTGATGCTCCTGTTTTGTCATGCTTAAATAAGGATAAATGCATGCTGCTGTGTTTTCATATGTGTGAATATTATATATTTGTCAACTATAGATGCCTCTTAATTTGACAGGTAAAATTAATTACAGGAATTTTGTTTTCGGTGTAGAAAATGATACGTAACATTCTCTTCTAGAGGTAGACTACATATTTATGTAGCAGATAATTATGTGTACTGATTTCACTACGGCTCTTTTCCACAGGCGTACAATTTGTCTAGAGACCACAAACCTGATCTTGAAATTGAGAAGGAAAGAATCGTAAAAGCTGGTGGTTTTATTCATGCAGGGCGGATTAATGGCAGTTTAAATCTTGCGAGAGCTATTGGTAACTTATCTACTGGCATGGGAATTTTTTTAAGGATTAATTTAAGCTTCATTTTTTATTTATTTCTCCTTTTTTCTGAAATGTAACTCGATGTAGCAGCCTTAGCCTTTGCTTCTTTAGGCCACGAAGATCCATGACTTTGTGAACTTGATGAATAAGAATACAATGTGAAAAATCTCTACCTTTTCATATTGGTTCCTTACTAGATAAGAGGAGATTGGTTTCAAATTGCATAATTAGAGATTTAAAATTTTGGTATATACGTCTGTTCGGTACGCTAATTTTACGAGGATGCAATGGGAATGGTTTCTAAAGTTTCCATTTACTGCAGGTGACATGGAATTTAAACAGAATAAATATCTTCCTGCTGAAAAACAAATTGTAACTGCCAATCCAGATATAAACACTGTAAGTTTTTTCCTGTTTTACAATTCAGCTAACTGCCTAAGTGATACTCATATCTTACCACAATTTCCATTTTTCTATATGGTAGAACCAATAACGAATACTTGAATAGGATTCTACTTTTACTCTTTTGTTCTTACCGATGCATTGTTTTTGTTATGGCATTTTATTATAGGTTGAGCTTTGTGATGAAGATGAATTTATGGTGCTAGCTTGTGATGGCATATGGTATTGTTCTTATGCTTTCATATCCCCATTTTATTCCGAATGTTAACATGTATTATGAAGATGACAGTCATCTATATCATTGAAGTATAATAACCGATGGGATTCTCGTTGTAGGCACACTAGGCAGACAATATTATGCGTCTTTTGAAAAGTTGAAATTTTTCTTGTTTCATGCCCAATATGAGTAATATACACTGATATAACTTTTATGTTTAAAAAACTGATATACTTTAGTTTCAGAAATCATACAGATTTTCCCACTTTCAAGTTTTAGTCAGAGAAATGCTTTCTATTCTAATTTTTCGAGCACTTATTCCCTCAAGAAGAAGCGTCTTTGTATAATATATAACTTGAGGTTTTAGCATATGCCAGTGTCATTTGCTAAAGTATTGTGATTCTGAAAATAATAATTTGCTTCTATCACACGGCCATACTGAAAATAGCACAACTTATTTCTCTTGATTATTTTCAGGGATTGCATGTCAAGCCAACAATTGGTTGATTTCATTCATGAGCAACTGCACTCAGTGAGTTCTAAGTTTAACTTTTTTTTCTAATAAGATAGCAAAGCATTCAATTAATAGTTACCTGTGATTCTTATCCATAGATTATACATATTGATCATATTTAATGCGGTCATCGCTTGCGTTGTGACTTAGAGGTTACTTGCCCTGAGACCTGGAGGTCGTGGATTCAAAATCCTATAAACAGCCTCTTCGCTTGCGAGGGTAAGATTGCATGCATCTACCCTCCCCATACCCACCAGGTGGGAGCATCGTGCAATGGGTCACCCTTTTAATATCAGTATGGGCAGTGGTGGCCTTTTTAATTGTCTACAGGTTATTATTTTGAATGAATTTATATAGCACCGGGTTATTCTATTATGGTTGGTATGTGTAATGGCATCCTAATTGGGTGATCTGTAATTATTTTACACAGGAAACCAAACCTTCTGCAGTTTGTGAAAGAGTACTCGATCGGTGCTTGGCACCATCAACTGCCCGTGGCGAGGGATGTGATAACATGACCATGATCTTGGTGCAGTTCAAGAAACATGCTCAGTCAAGTGCACCATCAGAAGAGCAATCCTCTTCAAATGGACAAGTTGAATCTGAACCAAAACAAGAGACAAGTGAAACTTAGTGTATTCCAACCAAAACAGTTCAAACATGTATTATATATAAATATATAGTGTGTACCAGTGCTTAGAATGCATCTGAATTGCCAAATTTTCTTTCATCTAACACTATATAACAACAATTGTTCTGGTTATACATAAAAATATCACACTTTTTCTTCAGTTTCTTGGTTCCAGTGTCCAGTTTTTCACCCTCAAATTCTCTTCTGCATGCTTAACATGTGGCTCCAAATGTCATTATTTGTGGCTATAATCAACAATATACAATTTGCTACTTTCAGGAATTGACTGAGAATTTAACTGAAATCTGGATGAATAGTGTATTTAATGAATCAAAGTCAACTTTACTTCCATTATTGGATGTTTGTATATAAAGTAAGAGTATATTTACTCTCTAATCTAAGTACATTATGATCTTAGTTTGATAAATGAATAAGAGCAAAAACACTTTCCCTTGATATTATATTATACATAAAAGCTCACTTTAAAGGAATGGTGTAAACTAATGTCTCTCATATTATTATCCTTTTCTTAAATATTTATCACTTGATGTTCTTTCTTTGCTTTTTTCTTCTGGTTTTCAGGAGTGTTTTATCAATTTTCATTGTGACTCAGGCAAAAGAAAATGATATACCTTTTTATTCGAATAGTTCATTATCATTTTCATTCTTATAACATGAAATTGTTACAGTGCCACTTTATTTACAAAGTTACAATGTCATGTCATTTGAGGAGTCTTAAAGTTACAGTGTCACTTCAACTCTAAATAAGACTCCTCTAAAATGAGATTTATAGAAAAACCTTACCCTTTAAACTCCTTTCCTCTACCATAGATAATAAGATTATAATTGCAAATAAACCAAACTTCGAACTTTTCAAGTTTGGCTTGTACAAAAAAAAAGGTTAAAGCATTTTACATTATTATATTATGTATAATGCTTTTAATGCAACTAGTACATTCTGCATCAAAATTCATGCAACACCATTCTAACATTACAACAAAGAGTGAGAGAGGTGCCATTGAATTCTACTTTGCCCAACAAAGAAAGAATGATACTAGCAAAGTTTGGAAAGCTCTTGCATTATATACAAATCTTAGTGTGAGGTATATTTATGTTTTATACACTTCATCATTGGTTTAAATCATGGTGTGTTAGCATCACACCTCATTATACAGCATAATGAAGGAGCTCAAGCCTGCATCCACAAACAAAAAACGAAACTGTGTGAATTTAAGCACTCCCAAACAAATAGTTTGCCTAAAAAGCATGAAATATATTGAACAGAAGCAGAAATACTCACAGTTCCGACGGAGGACAGAACCAGTCCTCGAGAAATTGTGGCAAGTACCATGAAGGCTGTTTCTACACAAGTACTTGTCAGCTGTCACCATTGATCAGCAGGAATCTCCAGGATGTAGTAAATAATTTGCAAATAACTGTGTTAGGTAAATATCTTGTCTCCAAATTTGTCGAGGCAAAAATGCAAATGTTCCTGGAGAAAAGACAACGATCGAAAGGAAATAAAATAAAATATCTAGCAAAATGATTTAAGGTTTCCAAAAAATTATTCTAAGCAAGAAATTGATGATTACCTTAGTGCATCATTCATTGAGGAGAGGTTAACAAAACAAGGGTCTCATGAGTCATGAGATAGCTCAGCAGAATCATCATTTATTTGGCAGCTGTGCATATGTTCCCTTGTTGGGGCTGCATCCCATAGTCATCATCTTCTCGTAGACAGTAAACGCTCGGTCTTTATTTCCGGACATACTATGCCCTCGAATGAGAGCGTTATAAGTGAAGACATTAGGTTGGAAGCCCACAAGTTGCAGCTCCTCATACATTTGTCCGGCTAGGTCCACCATTCCAGCAATCCCAAGATGGAGAATCAATGCATTGTAAGTGTAAAGATCAGGAGTAATGCCCTTATTCTTCATTTCACTAAAAAGAGAAAGTGCTTCCTCCAACCGACCTGATTTTCCAAGCCCGTTGATCATAAGATTATAAGAAACTGTATCTGGATCGATGCCAGTTAGCTTTAGTTCCTCAAAGTATCGCATGGCATCATCAATTCTACCAATCATGCACATGCATTCCACAAGAATGGTATAAGATTTCAAGTCCGGTCTTATTCCTTCTTTAACCATCCTTTTGAACAAATCACAAGCGATATCAACTTCGCCTGCTTTTCCAAATCCATTGATGAGGATATTGTAAATAGCAGAGTTGGGCTTGCATTGATAGTCTAACATCTCCTCAAAGATCTTCATTGCCTCCTCCGATCGCCCAGCCTTTAAAAAACCATCTATGAGAGGGCCATACGTACAAGGAGTGGGAGAGAAATCACCACTTATGAGGTCATAATATAAATCTAATGCCTTATCTAATCTATTGGATTTCACAAGGGAGGAGATGATAATGTTATGGGTTATAGCATTAGGCTTGCATCCCCTACAGAGCATCTCATTGTACAGTTCCAAAAGTTCATTAAATCTCCTAGATTTACTGTGAGCATCAAGCAACAAGTTATAAGTGAAAATATTTGGGTAACAACCTGCATTTTTCATCTCCACAAAAAGATCCCAAGCTTTTTCCGTGACGTTATGGCCAAGTAGCCCATCCATCAAGCAATTATATGATTCCATGGTTGGGTGAACTCCCAAAGTTTTGGTGAACTTGTCAAATAACTTTTGCGCATCGAGAGGCTTGTTCCGCTTACACAGGACTCTAATCAGAGGTATTATTACATAGTCATCTTGGCAAATGGAATCTACCAATTTTTCAGCAAATAAAATGGCCTGTTCTATATCTGCTTCAGTTAAAATACATTCCATTAATTCTGCCCAGAATTCTCTGCTTGTCTGCAAACCTGCCTGATGTACAAATTCCATGATAATCTTGATAGCATCATCAACCCTTTGATACCTTACAACACCAGGAAGGAGAGTGCATAAAGTTATATGATCAGGGTGCAGAGATTTCTTCATCTGATGGTAAAACCAGAATGCATAATTAATCCTGTTCTCCTTGATCAAGCCATAAATGATAGTGTTATAAGTCAGAATATCAGGATTACAGTTCATCACTGTCATTCTAGAAAGCATTTTCAAGGCCAAATCAACTGCATCGTTCTTGCAAAGAGAATCAAGGAGTGTGTTAAAAGTTACTGTGTTAGGAGCACAACCGGACTCTGTCATACTCCCAAACAATTCAAGGGCCCTTTGGACTTTTCCCTCTTTCCCCAAGCCAGCAAGTAATGTGTTGTATGTCACAGTTGTAGGATCTAGCTTCAATTCCTTCAGTCTCTGAAACATTTTCCACGCTTCATCAACTCGACCAGCCTTGTAAAGTGTGTCAATTAAAGAATTAACTATCATCACATCTGGTTCACACCCATCGCTTATCATCTCAGCCAAAAGTTTGATGGCCTTGTCTATGTTCCCTGCCTTGCTATAGCACTTCATCATCATATTATATGTTATTGAGTCTGGTGAAAGCCCACAATTGTAAAGACTATTAAGTACATGTTTTGCTTCTCTAATCCTACCCATTTCTGCAAGACTATATAAAGATGCATTACATGCTGCTAGACTAGGAGCAATGCCTCTCTTTTCCATTTTTCCAAAGGTGTCAAGAGCTTTTCCAGGATCACCAGACTTTCCGTAATAGTCAATGAAAAGAACATATGAATAAGCAGTAGGTTTGACACCCAAAGATTCCATATTTTCGAAAAGTTCTAACGCCTCATCTAATCTTCTCAGCTTCAAAAGTCCAGAGATCAATGTGTTGTAAGTATGAAGATTCGGAACAAACCCTTTTATCTTCATCGTGTCTAACATAGAAAATGCCTGATCAACACTCCCAGATTTGCATAAAGCATCAATAAGTATGGTGTAGGTAACCACGTCAGGAGCATAACCATCAGCCTCCATCTCTCGCCAGAACATTTTCACCGAATCCAAATCACCAGAGTCACTAAACTTGTCCATTAAAGTAATGTAAGTTACCTGATCAGGTTTATGACTGCTACCTCTCATCTTTGCATATAACTCCATGGCCTTATCAAGTTTCCCTGCAGCACAAAGAGCATCAATCAGAACCGTATAAGTGACAACATCAGGCCCGCATCCTTCATCATCCATTTTCCTTAAAATCCCACACGCATCATCAATTTTCCCAGCTCTCCCAAGCACTCTAATACATATCGTATATGTGTAAATATTTGGCTTCAATCCCAAACTTTTCATCTCTTCCAATAAGTCCATGATGGTTCTAGTATCCCTTCTCTTTCCCAATGCTACCATTAGTGCTGAGTATGTCTTCATGCTAGGTTTCAACCCTTCCAAGATCATTCTTCTGTAAACCTCCAAAGCCTCGCTACAATATCCAGGTTGGAGCAGTAAATGAATTAGCCCATTATATGAATATGCATTCAAGATAAACCCAGCTTCCCTCATCTTTCCAAATGCGGACGGTGCTTGACGAATCCCACCTTTAACCGAAAGCGCCTTAAAAACAGTCAGGTATGTATTCAAATTCCTGTTAATAACTTGCTTTTGCATCAAATCGAAAACGAAAGCCATATCCCCTATCCTCCCATGAACCCTCGACAATTCAAGCATGTAATTGCATGCTTCAGTAGTATGCACAATTTTGGGTAACAGAGAAACCACCTTAAAGTAAGAAAGAGCAGAACTTGGATCAGAAATAGACTTGAGAACACCAATAACCTCTTCTGATGATACTCTAGTTTTTCTCTTGTCACTTACAACAACCACCTCATGTGCACCAAGACCCACTTGTTTTTTTCCACGTTTCTTCCAATTTAACATAGACCCATTTGGTAAAGACTTCATTTTGACACAATTATTAGCTTTTCCCAAGAACCCATTATTATTGCTTAGAAAATATACATTTGTAGTGGTGTCAGTGAAAGCACAACAATACGAGACACTGCTGCAACACATGGTTGAAGAGCATAGCAATAACACAGCCATAGAAACTAAGCAATAAAATCTAATGATAAGAGCAAAAAATTGCTAGCAGAATTGATTATAGCAAAAGTGCTTAACCTGTATCTTTAATTGGGTATGGAAAAAAAATGCAATGGTAGATGCTGACGGTGGAGAAATCGCTA
Organism: Lupinus angustifolius; assembly: GCF_001865875.1. Lineage (NCBI taxonomy): Eukaryota > Viridiplantae > Streptophyta > Magnoliopsida > Fabales > Fabaceae > Lupinus > Lupinus angustifolius. The sequence continues at coordinate 23,487,757 of NC_032011.1, read as the reverse complement.
GTGAGAGTGCATCATCAAAAAGTTATCTTTGTTATTTGTAATCCATAAGCATTGGATTTGGATAATTTTGGACCAAAAAAGAAGCATGTTGTGATTTTAGATTTTTGTGATGAGGTGAGATATGAATGGACCATCACACATTTTGGTTTTGTGATGTTATCAGACAGATAATATTACATGAGATATTTGTGCTTATTTTTTTATAGTAAAGTTTGTCTTGTCAATTTATGGGTATTCATCTCTATTACTTTAGAGTTAATAATATAATGGTGTAATATTTTGAAGACAGTATAAAGATTTGTATATAATCATTATATTATTCATTTGATTTACATTTTAGTAGAGTCATGAATACTAAATATAAATGTATATGATAGTGACAATTACATACATAATATTAATGTAATGATAATAAAATTTATATTGTTTGTAGATATATAGTAGACCGTTTTAACTTTTTTATAAAATTTTGGTATCGAATTCATGCTTGGTTTTGATTGGATAAAGCCAAAATAATTGTAGTTTGTTCCCTGTGACAATTGACTTTCAAATTACATAATCAGACCCTTTTTTAACCGTACTAAATGACGAGATTTATTCAGATTTAAGTTACCCTCTCTGAGGCCACTCATTTATCATATCTATTTGAATTTGATCCTTTTTGTCAATTCTAGGTATAAATAAATATTAATGTTGATATCTTAGATATAAGATAAGTAAATAAATGTATATAAAGATGACTTGTCTCAAAAAATTATGTATACAAGTAAACAAAACCACACGTGTTCACATTCATTCCAAATATATCAGGCATTGAATAATATTAAAACGTTTCTATTGAAAATTAAAACGTTTACCACAGAAAAATCTGTGATTTAACGAGGATCCTGCTATGGCAAAGGCAATAAAAATGATACTGAAACAAAAGAATCATAGTTGCCACAATTGAAAATTGTATAAAATAGGTTATACATCTGAACATGATAGAGTAACTGAATTTCAAAATCCTTAAATTTTACTAGGGATATTGGTAGATGAACCAAAACCAGACTTCTATAACTAATCAATTTTGACTGAGGAGTAGATCAGCCTTGTGAACCAAAAGCATGCATAAAATCCGATAGTACCGGTCACCACGAAGAATGCATAAGAAGCTATCAGCATGTACCCAAAGTATAATACGGCAGATACCAACTTTGTGATTTCAAGCTTGGTGAAGAAGTAAAATGTTGCGTAAAGAAATAGGTAAAGTGCAGAAGAACCGGATGTGAGGTATGATCGCCACCACCACAAGTAATCCTCACTGCACAACTGAAAGTAGCATAGCACAACGGTTATCTCAGCACATGTGATGATGAGGATGATGAAGACCAAAAAGAGGAACCCGAAGATGTAGTAAAACTGATTCAACCAGATTGAGGTGAGGATGAAGAAAAGCTCAATGAAAACAGCTCCAAATGGGAGTATCCCCCCGATAAGAACTGAGAAGGCTGGGTTCATGTACCAGGCCTGCTCCGGGATCTGCCTTGGGATTTTGTTTGTCTTCACTGGATTCTCAATTGCAGGCTTCTTGAATCCAACATAGCTACCCACAAAAACAAGTGGGACTGAGATTCCAAACCATAAAAAGATCAGAGCAAACATGGTACCAAATGGCACAGCTCCGGATGATTTTTGGCCCCATATTAAAGTGTTCAATACAGCAAAAATGACAGAGACAGAGGCTGGGAAGAAGACTGCGGTCCTGAAGGCAATTTTCTTCCATTCAGATCCTTTGAACATTTTGTATAAGCGAGTTGAGGCGTAACCAGCAAAAAGTCCCATGAAAACCCAAAGCAAGAGCATGGCTGTCATTAGCCCACCTCGGTTTGAAGGAGATAGGAACCCGAGGATTGCAAATATCATGGTTACTAGTAACATTCCAAAAAACTGAACACCAGTTCCAACATAAACACAGAGCAGGTCTGAGTTCTGAGGGGGCCTAAACACATCACCATGGACAAGCTTCCAACCAGTCTCTTCTTGAGCTTCTTCTTGGGTCTCAAGCTCATTGTACCTTGAAATATCCCGGTACAATGTCCGCAGCATTATCATTGCCACCATACCCGAAAGGAATAGAACAATCATTAATGAGTTAACAATTGAGAACCAGTGAATTTGATCATCATTCATTAGCAAATAGGCATCCCATCTTGAAGCCCACTTCACATCACTCTCCTGAATGCCAAAGGTAAAAGCAGATATTAATTAATACAACTCAGACTCATTTAATTAAAACAACAAAAGGAGGAGAATGAGAAAATAAGACTCCTCTTTGATGGAGGAAGAGAAAGAAGGATTAGTTATGAGAACACAAATTTATAAAAATGCCCATTAGCAAAAGAGGATTTTTGACGCCCTAGCTGAAAACCAGCTTCTCCACCCAACCTATATGCCTTACTACTAGGCTCGTGTGTGCCAAAAAATGTTCTAAATGGCAAGGAAGTATAAATGTTATCATGTGCAAAACCTCACCTGGAAATCAACATCATAAGTGAAGATGATTTCTTGGTTCTCTTCAACCTCTTGGGGAGTATTGGAGTTGAGAACTGTGTGTTTAGCGTGAGGGTCACAGGTTGTCAAACGAGTCTTTTCATCCCACTTACCTTCATATTCATGTTTTACACTGCATATTAACATTCAGAATTTCAGATATGGAAAACCACTACCACCACAAAAAGATGGATCAAATTATGCATCAGACTATAATTGTGGGAAAAAGAAAAGCAGTTAAATGGCATGAAACAATAGAACATGTAGAGAGCAAACAAAAGTAACCTGAATGGCTTAACCTCAAAGCCCACAATTCTGGTAGAGTCCGTTTGCAAATCTCTATGATACTTGACAGTAAATGCCAAATGGTTGTGAATAAAAAACTTCTGCTCTTTGCTCTGTACATTTGGACAAAGTAAGCAAAGAAACTACTTGCCATTTATAACAATAGACACTGTGCTGTAAAATAATAAGCATACCCCACTATACTGCCCTTTGAGTCCAACATGGAAACCAAGCTGATAAACAGTAGAATCCTGATCATTCCTTTTAAGAGGAACAACTAGAGGAAGGTTATCTAGGATCCTGTGCATAAAGAGAATAGCCATTGTAAGATGCAACATATCAAGTTTGGTGTAGAAAATGGCAGAAACTGACAGATCAAAATTCTGGTATGCCATACATGTTCACCCGATACTCATCATTGATCTTCTCTTTGAACTCCTTAGCAGTTTTGGCATCAAGTTTGCGATTACACACAACATTGCACATTTGTGGCTCACGCATTTTAAACTGCAAAACAACAGGGTCAGAATCAGATGATAACCATAACAAAATTATGAGAAATTACATAGAAAGAAATCTAGCTAAAAATAACTTCAGCTTGGAAACGTGAACCACTCAGATGGTTAATTAAGTCAATAAGCAGTTAAACAATAACCACTCCTTGAACATGGTTAACCAATTGACTGGTTACGTTAGTTGTGTCTAAACTTAAAATGTTTCCCAAAGAACTCCTTTATTGTTATTTTCTCTAAAATTAAAGAGTCACGCTTTAACATGTCATGTTAAACTGACCGCGTAAAGAGAATTTTCAATGCGGTCACCACGAAGCACTTCCCCAAGATTTTCTGCACTGTCCTGTATTTTTGGTGGGCTACAATAAGGGAGTGAATAATATGTGTATGGAAGCTGGGTCTTTATTGATGTTAATTTGTTTACTTTCACTTGCAATAAATCTCCCTGCACCAAAGAAATATTTTAAAAGTCAGTTAAGGACTTAAGAACTAGATCTGTATACGCATAATTTTGAATAAACTTACTTTGACCAGACTAAGAGCATCACAAAAGGAAATATCTTATTCAGCACACTATATGATATATCTACAAGAAAATAACTGGTCATCCATCCACGGCACTGCAGTTGCTGGGAAGATCGTAAAGTTATATTATTTTATGTGAGCATTCAACCATGCAAGATAATCAGATTATTTATCCTTCATGTTTAGAAATAACTGAAGAGTATAAGACTAGAGGTATAGGAATAAGGACATAGCAAACAAAAGTAAAATGAGAGAAATTTAATAAATTAGGAAGATTGAGTAAGAATCCCAAAAGTACCTATATTTTTCATTAAATTTTTAATTTTTTACATCAAATGGTATCACTGCTAAATATCGAAAAATCAACTTCTCCATACAGAAAAGTGCAAACAAGATATGAGGTAATACAATGCACCCTCAAAAGTAAAATGACAGGATATATACACCTTGACCTTGGTTACCAGTCCTATTGTCCAGCATGTCTCAAGGATACATTTCCAGTCTGTATGAAACTTTCTAATTACCAAACTAGAGTTCAAATATCAATCATAAGATTCGTGGATAATAGTAAACACTCGTCACACGGTCAGCGAATCAAGATTCAAATTCTAACGAAAAAATGATGACAAAAACAACAAATAACAAAACTCCTCAGTTTAGCAAACAGCACAAGACACTGAAACAATAATCCAACAGAAATCAAAACTTTCACCTCACTATCCTCACTATTTCACGAAACATTAAATACACACAAAAAACAAATCAAAAACTCTTCAATTCAACGAAACGATCCACTAAAATGAAAACTAAATTCCATACACTTGCACCTAAAAAACCTAGAATCAATCAAATCCAACACAGATCTCATTTCTCATATCAAAATACACATCAAAATTGAAAAGGATGAGTAGAAATGAAAAACCGTTAACCTTGTTGAAGTCCTGTGGAGCAACACCAGGGAGATAGAAACAGTGAGAATCATGGATGAAAAGCAGAGCGAGAAGTGCAGAGAAAGCGATAGATCTCCAAAACGCCATGGAAATCGAGATCCAGATTCGTTTTGCGTTACAAAAAAGAGGAAGATGAAGAAGCGAATACTTGAGATTAAGATTGAGATTGGGTTAGGGGTAATTTTTCTCTTTGTACGGAAGCCTATTTTCGGAATTTCAAATGCATCTTAATACTCTGAATCAGAAAATTAATCAATTTTTAAAACGGTTTTCTTGTCCACAAATAAATAAAAATTTGGGATATGGAATTTGGTGTAATTAATACTCCTTTAGTGTTTTTATAGAAAATATTTACATTTTGGTTGCTTGACCATTCATAATATTGAACAAATTCTTTTCTTATTGATTTATTCTTAGTTTGATTTAGAATTAAAAATCTCAAATCATTACATAATAATGGATAAAAATATTTTTATTTTATTATTTTAGAAAATTTTCTCGGGAAAAAGTAAAAAAAAAAAAATTAATTACTTTAGAGGCATGAAGGTTAATAAAGTGTGTATCACATATTCTAACAATTTTATTTCGTAATTAATATTTTCTATTTATTTTAGAAGAGAATAAAGTCATATAAGTGTAAACTCCTAATAAAAAATATTCTTACTTCAGTTGTATGAAAGAACAATTTGATAGATACTTTGCTAGATGTCAATGTCAAATATGGTTGTAAATTATAATTAGGGTTATTTTATGTTTAACCTTTTGTTTTATTTGTTGGGTGATCTTCATTCATGGGTTACAACATTCTTTCATGAGCTAAATGAAATAAGCATATAGGTGAGCTTGACACCACATCTTGACCCAAAACCTTAAGGTTTTAGGTCTATGAGTCCATTCAGTTATATGCTCTTTAACTCATCCATTTTTACTCAATGTATGACTTCTTCCTTCACACTTGGAATACCCAACATTATTTCTGATTAATGGAAAACTTTAATTGTTTATGTAATCTCATATCTCATCTGTACTACATGTTAGCCAATTTATGCACACACCTCATCATCTTTATTTTATTGTTGTCTCACATATCATTTGGAGCTTGAAAAATACTTCACATAATAGATTATTTTTTCTTACTAGGCCACCTCTTCATTTGTTTGGATATATTCACTCGGATTGGACTGGTCACTCAAATACTTCAAGATTTGTCACAAGAGTTAATATATTTTTCTTGGTTTGACAAATCCTCTCTAAGCCTCCATTTGGTAGAGTGAAATTAGAGAGGAGAGAAAAAGGGATGAGAGAGTTTGGGGAGAAATAAAGACTTTCTTCAATTTGGTTGTAGAGCGAAAGAAATGAGAGAATTAAAATTGGGTGGGTCCTACCATTTTTTTTCCAACTTCGGTGAGAAAGTGAGAAGAGAATAGTAATTTTGTATAAAATGTTAAAATTGTCCTTAATTTTTTTCTTCACTTTTGGATTTAACTACTATTAACATGCATAAGATTTATGTTTAATTGAAAATATAATAAAAAATTTTAATAAAATTTTTAATCTAAAATTAAAGATTTATGTTTAATTAATAATAAAACAAAAAAACTTCTTTTGTAAGGATATTATTGTCATTTGAACCATAACATCATATTTATCTTCTTACTTTCTATTCAACAACCAAACAAAAGAGTAAGAGATGTAAAAATTTATTTATCTTCATTTTCTTTCATTATTCTTTCATACCAAACAATATAAAAATTTACTATCTTTCTCTCTCTTCTCACTCTCTTTGTCACATCTTTCTCTCTTCTTATTTTCTTCTATGCAACCAAATGAAACCTTAAAAAAACTCAAATCTTTCGTTTTCTTACATAGTCGTCAAACTTTAAAACGCAATAGGAGGAAGTCACAATTTTATTCCTTCCTTGCACAATTAGCAATCATTTAAGGAAATGTACATTTTAACTCTCAACTCTACTTTTGGTTTGAGTGGGAGGGGGATATTGGGTTATTGGAACAAATGCGTTACACTGGAACATGTTAAAATTGTAGGAGATATGCTTGAATCTTCTTGATGAAACAAGAAAGATGAAAATGAGAATATTATTCATTGAATATTGAAATAGATTGGAAATTTTTTTTACATTGAATCCTTTATATAAAGGATAGAAAAACTAAATATCCTAACCAAATTAACCATCCTAATCAAACTAACTACTCAACTATTTTAACATTCTCCCGCAAGATATTCAATGAATAATATTCTCTTTTTCATCTTTCTTGTTTCATCAAGAAGATTCAAACATGCCTCCTACCATTTTATCATGGTATCAAAGCAATAATGATTGTTTTGATGGTTTCCGCTTATACTTCTACCATTCCAAGATTCAACATCATTTCATTCATGGCTCTTAAAAAGGTTGATTTCACATTCAATGAGGTGATTTAGGTGATGGTATATGGAAGTTGGTGACTGATTTGATCATGTGAAAATATGTATCAAGGTCCACCATTTGGTATTTCATTCTAATCGAATTCACTTTGTCAAAGAACCCAATTGAGAAAAGGTATTTTGCAGTTATCCACTAGCATTACCCTGGTATTTTGCAGTCTTCCGAGTTCTTATTGCTGCAACACAGAAACTCAACTTCTAGCATTGGATGGACAATGTAAGATGATGGCCTTGAGTGCTTCAAACATGTAAATGCTTGAATGTCGGTTGCACTTTGCAGATTGCTTGCTTCTTGCATCTATAAGAATTATCCTTACAAAGATGATTCTTGGATAGTTTCTCGATGACAACAACAATTACTTCACTTTTTTTTTTATTCTTTATCATTTACCCCAAATTATTTCTCATTTATTTATTACTCTAGTTTCTTTACCCCTCTATCTCAAATGTTAAAATAGTTGAGTGGTTAGTTAGTTTGTTAGGATAGTTATTTTTTCTATCCTTTATATAAAGGATTCAATGTAATTTTGTTTTTCAATCTATTTCAATATTCAATGAATAATATTCTCATTTTCATCTTTCTTGTTTCATCAAGAAGATTCAAACATGCCTCCTACCATTTTATCATGGTATCAAAGCAATAATGATTGTTTTGATGGTTTCCGCTTATACTTCTACCATTCCAAGATTCAACATCATTTCATTCATGGCTCTTAAAAAGGTTGATTTCACATTCAATGAGGTGATTTAGGTGATGGTATATGGAAGTTGGTGACTGATTTGATCATGTGAAAATATGTATCAAGGTCCACCATTTGGTATTTCATTCTAATCGAATTCACTTTGTCAAAGAACCCAATTGAGAAAAGGTATTTTGCAGTTATCCACTAGCATTACCCTGGTATTTTGCAGTCTTCCGAGTTCTTATTGCTGCAACACAGAAACTCAACTTCTAGCATTGGATGGACAATGTAAGATGATGGCCTTGAGTGCTTCAAACATGTAAATGCTTGAATGTCGGTTGCACTTTGCAGATTGCTTGCTTCTTGCATCTATAAGAATTATCCTTACAAAGATGATTCTTGGATAGTTTCTCGATGACAACAACAATTACTTCACTTTTTTTTTTATTCTTTATCATTTACCCCAAATTATTTCTCATTTATTTATTACTCTAGTTTCTTTACCCCTCTATCTCAAATGTTAAAATAGTTGAGTGGTTAGTTAGTTTGTTAGGATAGTTATTTTTTCTATCCTTTATATAAAGGATTCAATGTAATTTTGTTTTTCAATCTATTTCAATATTCAATGAATAATATTCTCTTTTTCATATTTCTTGTTTCATCAAGAAGATTCAAGCATGTCTCCTACCATTTTAACATAGTATCAGAGCATAATTATCTTTTGATAGCTTCCGCTTATGGTTTCATGAAGGCTTTCATGGAAAACTTCAACAATCAAGAACATGGTGATGCTTTCTTTTTCATCTCAATAGTCTTCATTAGTGTTATCTTGCTTCTAACAGGTGACGATACTGCATGTGTGGCAAGACTATCTTGATTTCTTTGATTGCTACAGCGTTGGTTCCTCAACATCCAATGTTTCTTTTTAACATCTGACCCTAAATTCTTCATTATCACATTCTTCATCCACCTTCAAATTCATATCAAGGGAGTTTGTTTTTGGTCAAAAATTCTTTTCAAGTACATAAGCTAGCTTCTTGATATCCTCAAGCTCTTCAAGAATGAGTACCATGACCAATTTATCTTATACAATATTACATCATTTTCTTATTCTTCATCATTTACCTCTCTTTCTTATTCATGAATGGTTAAACATTGGATGAGTAGCTTTTGCTCATAGTGGTTAAGCAAAGATATAGCTTCTGCTATGGATGATTAAGCGTTTGATGATATAGCTTCTGCCATGAGTGGTTAAGCGTTGTTATTACTTCAAATCAATTCCAAGCTGGATAGTAAAAAATTTCACTCATGAGCTTGAGGGGATATCAAAGATATATTAGAGAATATTTTTGAAAGATGATATTTTGTTAGGAAGTTAGGAACTAGCTAGTTAGGTTTGTGTTAGTTACTTGTTTTACAAGCTTTCTTTTCTCTTGTATAAATAGGCCATATTGACTCACTTCTTATCCATTCAATTCAATTTTGTAATGAAAATTCAATTCATTAATGAGAATATGATTACTCTATGTTTCTCATTTTCTTTATTTAAGCTTTTTTTTCATATATTTAGTGATTCATCAAGAAGTTTTCTTTTCAATATCTCTTACCATATTTCAACAACAGAACACGTGGCGTAACTCGGTGCGCGAAGTCATTGTAGATACCACCACATGGAGTGTCGGGAGCAGTGATGCTCCGCACTTGGACACATGGCATAGTCATGCACAATGACGCAAACACCGGGTTGCACCACGTGGCAATATCAAAATTCTAAGTTTGGAATAATTGTTGTCATTTGAGTAAGTGGTAAAAACTTGTCTCTAACACTTATTTGTCATGCTGCTGACATGACTTATCAAAATTCTACAATCTTTAACAAGCTAAAGGCCACCAAGTTGATTAAATCTTTTCAGCAACATAATAACTTCAAGCCTCTTCACAATGAAACCAATGACCAAATGAACAAAAAATATCATAACTATCAAAAGTCATTAGTGGCTAAAGCCATGCCACATTTGTCTCCACACCATGGAGAAGTCTTTGAACTCATGGGTCATTCACCCCATTATTTGCATACTTGGCCTCTGAAAGCTCATAGCAGATTGTTCCTACACTGTCTAACCAAAATCATGTTCGTGGTGTAATGGTTGCCACAAGTTGTTCTATGCCAGCATTCAGAGCTTGTTTGAAAGCGTTGCTGCTATTTCCCAACTCTTACAGACAAGATTTTACCTTCCCTCATAAAAAACCGATGGTCTATTGGTGTAAGGCTGGTTAGATCTCAAAGATCATCAAAAAGTTAATGGTTCGATTTATGGGAGCCACACTCATACTCATTGGGAGAGACACTCATATTCATTGAGAGGAACAGTCACGCAACTAAAAATTGTGTAAGGCCCGCTAGATCATCAAGATAACTAAAAGATAAAGTTCAATCCCTGATAAACAACACTTGTTGGCAAGACGGTCACACACCTCATAATGGATTAGTTCCTATGTAATTTGCATATTCTATATAGTAGGATATGTTGGAGAGGATGTAATCAAAGTAAGATTTCAATATCTATGGGTTATGACACGACAGAGTAGAGAAGAAAAGCAAGTAACCGTGACGGAGGACCTGATCGGTGATGAGTGTTGTGGTTGATCGACAAAGCTTGTGGTGAGTACCATAAATCCTAAAAACAACGTTGTTTAGAACCTTTTCAATATCAACCGTTGATTTTCTTATAAAATAATGCACGGACGGGATTAAATCATAGTCACCGATGGCAAATAGTCTGTGCAACAATATAGATGAACCGTGTTTAACGGATCTGTAGGCTGTGCGAAATGGACGATTATCGGTCTTTTAACTTTTTTTTTATATGAAACTTCACAAAATAATATTAAAATATTAATTTTAGTTTTTTAATTGAATGAAGTTTTTTAATTGACTGAAAATATAAATAAAGACATATTTGCAAAAACAGAATATTCCAAAGGGATCATAAATAGAAAAATAATAAAAAGAAAGATTTGGAAGTGAGAAAATGGTAGTTTCTTATAGTTTGACTCATCTGGGTATCCAGAAAAGTATAACACTAAAAGTATAAACTCTAAAAATCCTACTTTTTCCTTTATAATCATTTTCAGTCACGTTACAGTGTCAATAGTTGTTGTCCTTGTCTCCATATTAATAATATTGTAATCATGAGACATAGTACTACTCTCATCATTAGTGTTCTCTACTTTGTGTTTGTCATATTCAACAACGTTTGTGAATGTCACAAAACAACAACATCATCATCATCATCAAATCCTAAGTGTAAAGCATGGCTTGTTCAATCCATTCCCACAGATATGCCTCACCTCTCCCATGTTCCTGGTGTCCTCTCCACTGGTTTGTTAACTTTATTACTATACAACAACAATAGTTGACCCTTATTCTCGGATCGGTTACAGGATCGAACAACGTCATAATTTTACGGGTAGTTACTGCTTTATGTATTTAATGTATTGTTTTTGTCATGTAGGGGATGTGCTTCGGTGGCTGGCTGAAAATTCTACCAAAAAGCTGGATGTAATTGCTCAGTATTGGCAGCTACTAGCTTCTCCAAATGATCCTCGTTCTGGGGACTATGGTTACACCAAATATCAGATGAAACACTTTGGTGCCAATCAAGGTGCTGCAGTTTATAACTCTCTAGATGATGCTGCTCACCGCAATGTTTCTATCAGGTTTGTCATTCATGTCAATTTCACAATCTTAATGGTGTGTTTGGAAGAACTTTATTTAAGAATTACAACTTATGATGACAAATTTATGAAAATAGCATATGACTCTGAGTTTTTCTTAGATTATATCAATAAGCTTAGGAAAATAAGCTCTTGTTAGCTTATTTCCAAAAGGTTTATTGAATAAGTACTTAATTAAGCCAATTAACTTTTAAATGGGTTTGTTTATTTAAGAAGGATGGTTATGTTTATGTATGAGATGAATGTAGGTTACTGTCTCACTCAGGAGTATATCCACAATTTACAGAAGAACCATCCAATCTTGCTTCTGGAAGGCCTAATGTTAAGAATGTGACCTTGCTACTAAAGGATTGGTGGGGTTCAGGCATTGTCCATTCCAAAGTTTGGATATCTGATAGTAAGGACTTGTATATTGGATCTGCTAACAATGATTGGAAATCTCTTACACAGGTAATTTCATAAATGTTCCACTTGTTTTATGTTTACATTTTTAATTTTTTAGAGGCATAAGTTCAAGACTTCAAGCTTCAACCCAATATATTCTGTTGGTTGATGATACCCCTCTACGGGTTATTAATGTCTATGTGACTGATTAAAATTGTAAGATTTGCGCAACGATAAAGTTGTTATTTAGTAACCATTAGGTCATAGGTTTAAATCCTGGAATGAACCTCCGCTTACGAGGGTCAGACTGCATACATCTACACTCCCTAGATCTCATTAAGTAGGAGCCTCGTATGAACTCATATTTTCTTCACTTTAGACATATGTTGCCTGCTAATCCGTGATACTTATCTCATTTCGTATCATCTTCTTGCTCTAGGTTAAGGAAGTTGGAATTTATCTTGCTGATTGTCCACAAATAGCTAAGAAGGTTGAGGTCTACTTTAACAATTTATGGAAACTTGCATCTCTTAATTCCTCAGCTTACACAAAAACAGTGTTAGATCAACAGTGGCAAGTTGAAAGAAAGGTTCCTTGCTGGTCGCATTTCGTTGATTCAAGACAGAGATGCAAGTAAGTCTGAGCCTTATGACGAAAAAATAAGTTTACTTAGAGTTGCTACTTGCCTCAATGTATCATTTTCTATTGCTTGCCATTGAAATGTCCTTAAAAAGGTTCTGAAGGTTTATATTCTACAAGATTTATATCCTTCACGCGATGCTAAATGCTGGTTACAGTTTTAACCATCACTTGCATAAAATGTTGTCTTAAACATGACCAAGAACATGAGATTAAGAACTAAGCACATGGTGAATGATATAGCGAACTTCAAAACGCAAGCAAATGAAACATTTTACATGCACAAGCAATTTCGAATAGATGTAACTCATGAAAGTAATCTAAGCATGAAGAAAGAATATTGTTGCAATTTCTAATTTATTAGACTGTACTTAATTACATTGTTACAGGTCTCCTCTTCCGCGATATCTACATATCCCTCATGTTACAGGGTATCCTATTCTGTCTGACCCTGATATGTTTGAGGTTCCTATTCAAACTCCTGAGAGTAACTCTTCAACAACTCATTCCGAATTCAACTATCTCTCCTTCGCTCCTCCGGAGGTAATTAAGCTTATTTTGAACAAATATCATGTGTAATATGCATCCTTGTGTCTAGTTGGCTACTGTCACAATTTCCAGCAAAAACTTGGAGACACAAGCTTACCAAATAAATAACTGTCTTATTGTTCTACTATCACCTTCTTGTTTATGTTGTCATCGATTTCTTCATGATCGCTTTTCTTCATTCTCATCTTCCTTATTATTTGGGTGGCAATGAGACCAAAACCAAGCTATATGGCAAAAGACCTAGGCCTACTGGTCTCGGTTAAACATGGAACACGATTTGTCAATGTCTCTTAGGCGTGACAGGGCGCTTAAATTCTTAGCTAGAAATTAGCAAGGTCAGAATTTGCCTTCAAATTTGTAGAGAAACTGAGAAAGTTTCAATCCATTTCTTCATGTAGTTTGAATTGAACTGCTGCGGAAACCACTTTGTCATAGATTGTATAGTTCTTCATTTTCTCATAACATCCTATGTAATGCATGTGAAATAGACTAGTCCTGAGATGTGCAATGAATTCATCACAGAATTTATTTTCTTATACTTAAAGTTGATTTAGTGAAGACCTGAAGATTTCTAGAGATGTGAGTTGCTTTTTATTACCTCATCCCAATCCATGGTTGGTGAAAAATAAATTACCTTGCCATTGTAGTTTGTATAATTTCCTTTTGAAGTAATCCTTAGTGCTTATACCCCAAATTTGATAGGTGATGCTAATGCAGCCATCCAGCTAATATGGAAATGAGTGGTTATATTACTGGCTTGTCTGAAAGCCCGTTTCGAACTTGCGTTGCGTTGTCGGGGCAATTTGTTTGAAATGCAGAAATTCCCCTATGCAGAAAAGTACTCTAAAAGACTGTACTCTGATTTTTTATGTATGAAATTACTGATGTTCATTGGATATTGGTATTATTGGTGGCTGCAGCTATCATTTGGAAAATACCAGACCGATGAGCAAGCATGGATTGACACAATAAAATCGGTTGGAAAGAGGGGAACAGTTAGAATCAGCACCATGGACTGGCTAGGTCAGTCACAATACACAGACCAAACAATTTACTGGTCATCCATTTCCTCTGCTATATCAGAGGTAACTTCCTACTGTTCTTGCCTTCTATATTTTCCTTCCTTGTTTGTTCTGTCTTTTTTCGCCTCCCTAACCTTTTTATTCGATTTTTTTTTATCTTTTCGACTGCATCATTAGCAAAACTGAATGGCCTTGTGATTTTCACTGAACTCTTGTTGCTACCACCTTACTCAATCATATTAAATTGTTAAAAGTGTGAACGTTGATGAGTCCAAAATTTCTATTATTTAGTGTTACATTCTCTTACAAAGTTTATGGAATAGGTTGTGTTTTCCAAGCATGCAACAGTGAAGTTATTGGTGGCATATTGGGCACACTTCATAGATAACACAGATGTGTACCTGAAGTCTCTCCTCCACTCCAACATTCTCTGCGCTTCCTCAAAATACAACAACTGCACTAGTAAAGTTGAGATCAAATATTATCTGGTTCCAGGTTTCAACAAGACAGGACCTGCCAAACATGATGGAGCTAGTACCAGAAATATATACCCTGGTTTTACAAGAGTGAACCATGGAAAATATGCAGTTAGTGATGTAAGGGCTCACATAGGGACTAGCAATCTTGTATGGGACTACTTCTACACAACAGCAGGGATCAGCTTTGGGACATACAACACTGCCATTGTCTCTCAACTTAAGGAAATTTTCGATGCCGACTGGAACTCACCCTATGCTGTTCCAGTTGAACAGGAGAAGGCTCATGCTTGTTCCCTCTAACAACTTGATTTTTCTTTCTTTGGATTTCTAAGTTGCTTAACCATGTCAATGCAACAGCTGCAACATTTTTTTCTTTACTCAGATGGAAAGGTTACATGCAATTGAATAAAGCCAATGCACGTCATAGCATTTGAAAAGGAGATAATTATTTCTGTTTAGCAAAATTTCCCTTTGCCCTTCCTTAATGCAGCAGTAAACCAAAATAAGGTTAATAATTAGAATTAACTGAAATCTAAATGATGATAACGAGACAATAAAGACATGCCCGTGTTTTCGACCAGCATCAAATACATTTTCGTATAATGGTTCACAAGAAGTGGGATTCAATAACTTAGCAGCCTATTAGATGAAATCAGTGGAAGGCTCCATTTTAGGAATCACATCTTCTATCACAAATTTTGTATCACGTACAATATCGTGCAAACTTGGTTTCATTCACTAGGTTAATTTGCAAACATGACAATCCCATTAAGTTGCATTGGCTTTGGTTTGATAAAGGATTTTTAAAACGGTATTCTATAAAACAAAAACTATGCAAGGCATTTAAGTTAAAATACTACACGTGTCATGAAATACACCGAACTGTCATACAAACTGATCATCCATGAATCAAACTGATATCTACACCTAGTTCACAAGAAAGTTTGGGGAATGGCTAGAGAGGTCAAATTGTCTAGCAGAGTTTGGTTTCAAATTTGAGACTTATGCCCATGCTGAAAAGCTCCTGGACCAATAACTTAGCTCCATATGGGACATTGGCAACCACAATATCATCCACAGACTCACAGCTGCGGCAGTAAGGACCCCTTATTTTACGGCCACCAGACACTGGTCGTAAGATCACATTTGCCACATTCTTGCATTTGCTACAAATGTGTATCTGAGATGAGTCGCTCAAAGTGAAGAGCCGTTCATACAGGTTGGCAGATGCACCATGAGCTATCAGGCAATCACGCTCCATTTCACCAAACTTGATACCTCCAAACCGCTTCCTGTCAGCCACAGGCTGTCGGGTCAACGGATGAACTGGACCAGTGTTTCGGAATTTCACTTTGTCTTCAGACATATGATGTAGCCTCTGATAGAAGGTTGGACCCATAAAGATGAGTGACCGGACCATCTCACCAGTTCTACCATTGTAAACTCTTTCATTACCCCATCTTGAAAACCCAGCCCTACAAATACTCCAAAGAAATATGAGTAAACATAACAGAGCACAAGGACATGGCAACTTAGTGAAATTAGGGAAAATTGAAAAAACTGTGCCACGGGCAAACGAAGGACCATCAATGAATGAGAAAACATTACTTGCAAATAGGAAAAACATAATAGCCAGAGTAAACAAGAGAAAAAGTTGATATACAAGCTCCTACTCTAGAGAAGCCCAAATAATATACAACGCGTGTAATCCAAATAATATTTTACATATTCTAGTTGAGTTGATAAACTGTACCTGTGAAGCTGTTCTGTGATGGCATCAACAGAGGGGGTAGAGAAAGGGGTAGCATGCCTCAATGAACCACCCAAAGCAATCCCCTTCCCTAAAGCAGCCTCTAGGAGTTGCCCAGGAGTTTGTCGTGAAGGAAATGCATGAGGATTTATAACAATATCAGGAACAATGCCTTGCCTTGTGAAAGGAAAATTTTCTTGACACTCCAAAAATCCCAACACACCCTTTTGTCCATGCATGCTTGAGAACTTGTCTCCAAGCACCGGAGTTCTAACCTGCAATATTAAATAACAGATTATACCAGTAATCAAAATGAACGTAGTTAATTATCAGAAAGTAAGCTATCATTTTTGCATATTTATACATCTGTATGCAAATTTATAAATTTGTGTGTACTTGTGCATATGGTAACTTGTGTGCAATGCTGTAACTCCTAAAAGAAGTTCACGTACAAGGCATAGGCATCTTCATTAATGTAATTGTAGGTTTCAACACTTACCTGTCTCAAAGAAACCACAGCAAAATTCTTCCCCTCATCATTTGAGGACAGCACAATCTTCTGAACGTAACCCCTTTCAGTGTGTTTGAGTTTGATACTATGGTCCGTCCCAGACTCAGCACACCGCCCAATAATGATATCACCACTCTGTAAATTGGCACCAACAAATGGAAAGCCATCATCATCGAGGCTATCAACTCTACCGATTTTGCTATGCATTTTTCCAAAATTTACAATGTCTTCAGGCTTCCGCTTCTTTTCAGAAGAATCCTTATTTTCAATTTCAGCTTTGTAACTCCTTATGTGCTCAGATCTGAACATACCACGTTGTAAGGAAGCGCGGTTCATCACCAAGGAATCCTCTTGATTATAACCCAGATGAACATTGACAGCAACAATGGCATTCTGCCCATTGTAGAATTCGGCCCTGGGCAGTATTCTATTTTGAACTTCAGAATATCCTGGTTTCCCAAGACAATCAGATGTCATTGTTCGAAATAGGGGCTTTTGAGGATAATTTAATTGG
The DNA here is from genome assembly GCF_001865875.1 of Lupinus angustifolius. Lineage (NCBI taxonomy): Eukaryota > Viridiplantae > Streptophyta > Magnoliopsida > Fabales > Fabaceae > Lupinus > Lupinus angustifolius. Next base: position 23,470,238 of record NC_032011.1, on the reverse strand, counting down.
TGTGACAAAGTATCAACTCTAATGTCTGGATTTAAAGTAGAGAATCCAATTGCCTGTGAGGAGTGCTTCTGTGATTGGTACAGCACCCTCCTTGCATGGTCATGATTAGCAAATGGTACAAGCGAACAGCTGAAACCCAACAAGAATGACATATCAAGTTCGCAGTGTGTATACTTCACAGAAGATTTGCCCTCCTTTCTGAATAAATACTGAACACCCCAAGCAGTACAGCAATCTTCCTCTTCCTCATGTCCCACGAGCTCAATTACTCCATTTTCCAGTAGAGACTGGAAAGAATCAGGCTCCCATTTAGATCCTTTAGATTCCTTAGTCTTGTATAGATTATCAACTACCAAAAGTGGACGCAAAATCCTTCCTGCATCTGAGTATACACGCACTTCTTGTTGACTCTGGTCTCTTTTTATTTCCACCTATAATGTAAAGTAGAAAGAAACAAAATCAGTAAATACAAATACATTGTAAAATACTGCAGCACTCATCTATTTATACAGCAGAAATTATTAGATATAAGACCTACAGAAATAAGCAAGTTACTCAACAAAATTACAAAAAAAACAGCAAAGGAATCTAATGTCAATCAAACAATAAAGTACCCCAACCCCTCTATGATGGCTAGTTATTAATGCATGCATGATGAGAAAGGCATTTAAAAACAACGAGTATACCAATGTTTGATAGAGGAGAGGGGCTGTGAACGATGAAGTGTTTCACAATCAAATATCAAAGCTCAGGTGTATACTAGCCACAGACACAAGCCATCTGGAAAGACGGAGGGAGTCCAAGCAATTAATTCAATCACGTGAAGAAAGTGAGGCATTTAAAATATGGTAGCCATTGGCAATCATGATCCTCATAAAAACTTAAACCAAATTATAAAATTATTACTAACATAAACAGACCATGTTTCCAAAAATGTATTCTATAACTATATTATTAGATATATGAATATATCATCAACAATGTAGGTTGAGACTATTAAACATGTCAGTCTTTCCTATATTTAACCCTTCATGACTGAGACTAAAACCATGCAACAGCAAAAACGGAAACCTTTTCCCAATAGGTGGGTTCAGCTACATGGCCCAAATGCATCAAAATAAAACCAAGTTATATAACATAAAAAAATGGGAATCATAGCATACAAAAACTGCTTATAATGGGAAATTAAAGTAAACCTGATGAGGCAATTGATTAGTTCGTCTTTTGCGTCTCAGCTCATCCACAAATGAAATAGAATTTGCACAAACTCCAACCCAATCCCCATTAAGGAAGACTTTATCCTTTTTGCCAAGGTAAGTAGAAGTATCGTCTACAAGCTCTTCCAATCCACACTCAATCAACTGAGGCAGTATAGATTGAGATATGTTGGTACTCACTAGTCCCGTCACAGCCAAATTTTTTACAAGCCCACAATTTTCACCATCCGGGGTAGAGAGGAAGCAAACCTTGCCCCAATGAGAGGGATGCCTGTAACCAGAAACTTCCATTGTTATAAATGAAAGCGGTTTTTTATAAAACAAAGCAACAGTTTCAAACATAAAATATCACTTTTGAATGTCCAACTTCAACCCACATATTAGAGTAAAAAATAATTCTACTGACACAAACCTCACCCACTGCATCACACCAAAAAGAATGAAAACATAATTAAAGAACAAAATAGACCAAACTTAAAAGTAACTTACGGGTATCTAGCATCTCCAACCTTTCCTGTATACTGAACTTGCTGTCTGGTCCTACGCAGTTCAGCAATGGTTTGCAGAGGATTTGTGCGCCCAAGAGTTGCCACCACACCAGATACCCTTTCCATCCTTTTAAATGGATGTGACCATGCTCCAGTAGAGAATGCTCTTTGAAGACCATTGGTAATTATGGAAGCATCCAGATAATGTTCAACTGGCCGTACTTCACGATCTCCATAAAGGTCTCTCTGTAGAACCTTTGACATTCGCTTGCGAGCATGTGCAATGTGCACTCTTAACTCGCGGTCAAGCAACTCCCCAGCCAATTCAATCCTCTTATTCCGAAAATCATCCCTGTTGTCAGATCTTTTGCGGCCACTGTAAGCTAGCAGGAGACCCTTAACCATGTATGCCAGGAAGCGGGCCTTTCGCTTCAAGCCTTTTATATTAGGAAAGACATAAAGGTTAAGACACTCCTCAATAGATTCTGGAGGTGGAAACTGCACCCCTTTTACAAATCCTTCCAGGTAACGCAGGGCATTTTTCCCTTTACGAAATCCGTCACATTTCTCATCAGCATCACGAATGGATGCAGAAAGGATATTTTCAAGCCTGACATCATCATTTCCACAATCAATGAGATCTATAACCTCTCTGTCTGATGTGACACCAAAAACAAAAAAGAGTATCCACACAGGGACCTCAACAGACAGAAAATAGACAGTCAGCACCTTCTCTCCACTGTTGACTTCCTCAATTCTTGAATTACCAACCAGTTTGATGACCAGCCTATTTCTCTTCATAGGTGACTTATATGCAATTGTCCAATATGGAGTGTTTATAATCCAGAGCCTCTTTGTGTAGATTTGCTCCTGCGCAATAAAAGTCTGCAACAAATTTTCACACAAATAAATTTATCAATAATAAAGACAAGTATTGTGAAGATTAACAAGTATTTTTTTTATAAGAAATGAAAGATATACAGATATTTAAAATAATATAAATGCAACTTCAACTAAAATTAATGCAGTGAATTAAAAAGTATAAAACTTGCAATAAACAGAGTAGAAAAGTGTGTGAACCAGGATTTGAGCTAACCTTCTCAGCACCCTTGATCAGGAAGTAGCCTCCATTATCAAATTCACAATCAGGTTTATCGGCATCTTTCATCCAACAAAGATCAGACATGACCATGACAGGCAGCCTGCCAATGATAATATCTCTGCTATCCTCCTTAAGAACCTCTCTATCAACATATTGTTCCTTCCCAGTCTTAAATTTGTCACTTCGAACAACTTTTGGGACGTAAACCTGCAAAATAATCAACACAGATATAACAACATAAATCATCCATCTCTCACAAATTCCAAGGACTTATAAATTACCATCACAAATTGTTTGCAAGGGAATAAATGGCTGAAAGATTGCTTTGATAAAAAATAAAATTCATTTCTGGCATTTTGACATTTGTTTGGTTTAGTTGGCATTTTACACACACAAAAATGCTAAAATTAAGTTTTGCATAATCAGTATTTTATACGGTAGAAAAATTTAGGACGTTCTTTTTCAAATCTCTCATGCCAAATAAGGGCTTTTTTATAAGCTATTTTCAGCTTCTAAAAAATCACTTTTGACATAATCACTTTCTTAAGCCTTGAACAAACCAACATTCTATCACTTACCATAAACTTATCACACCATGCAACCATTTCTCAAATACAACAAAATTATAATAACACTATTGTGAGTGTTTCATCATTCTAATAAAACAATGAGCAACAACAAGGGGCAATGTTGATATCTGATTATACCTGAATTTGAACATCAATCTTCATCTTAGAAGAATATGTCATCCTCTGAAGCCTAGCATGTCGCGGAAGCATCTTAAACTCTTGAGCATTCCCTTCACCACCCCAAAACCTAGGTCTCTCAAGTGTAACCTTCCCAAACTTCACTGCAGCGTAACGGTAGTGATCACTGTCACCTTTCTTCGATGGATCAAAACCAGGAGTAACAAGTAGCTCACCGAAGGAATCGAAGATGCTCTGAAGCCCAGCACTGATGAAGGAATTGTATGAATTGATTTGGTGACTGATGAGACCGTTTTCTTTGAAGAACAACGTTGAAGCTTTATCACACAAGTTTTTAACCGTTCGTTCGGTTAAACCCTCTAGAGCGCGATTTGGAGGTAGATCGATGTCGTTTTCATCGGAGGAGAAACCGGTGTAGTAATCGTCGTTATCGATGTCCATTGAGTCTAAATCATTTGCATCTTTGCTTGAACCAATGTGACCCATTTTCTAGTAATGGTGATGATTTTGGTGCAATGGAGATGAAATGCGATGATTTTGGTGCAATGGAGATGAAATGCGATGATTTTAGTGCCTAGGGTTTTGGATTTGGGGTTTTTGGCACTCACACTCGATAGTACAGTCAAACACTGAAAATGAAGATGATGAAGGAAATAGAATGAAAAGACGCATGTGCCATCGTTACGAAGTTTTGTACTAATAATTATCATTATTATTTTATTATTAAAATAATAAATGAAGTATAAGTATAAAGTTTTGGTAACTCATTATAAAATATGAATGGTAAAAAACGTACTTATATATATTTTTTTAATTTAAAATTTATATACTGACAGTGTAAGATTTTTTACACTTTATTATTGATTGTACTACTTTTATTTGAGAGTTAATAGTAATTAATAAATCAATAGTATATGATTTGTTAATAGTGAAAAAAAAATTAACCTCTTAGTGTATACCTATTAATTTTTTTTGCTGGTGATAATTTTAAGGATTTGTTTGGCATGATAAGTTGAAAGTTATGAGTGAGAAATTTGAAGGTAGGATGTCTTACTTTAGTAATGTAAGACCGTTTTGGATTCATATGTATCCGTCGAATATATTTAGTTGAAATGAGTAATTATACACTCAAATAAACTATGAATTAGGTGAGCGTATATATGTTCTCATTCGTCTCTAAATATTGATCAAGTCAATTTTTGAACCCAAACTCGTTTCTGATTAGGATGAGTCACGTGAGGGACATGTCCAAAATAAGACGGATCAAGATAGGGCTCTATCCAAGTTGGAAAATGACAAACATAGTTTTTTTTTTCTCAAATCCTTAAGCATGCACAATCAAAATTATCATAATATATATAAACTCAACTAAAATATGCATATCACATACATCAATGTATAAACTATAAACCATAAATTACATCATTCAAACTAAAAATTATCAGAATCAAGTTATTGAAAATTTTAGAACAATTTAAACTGTCAAATGTCAACAATGAGCTGAAGTGTTCTGGTAAATGATAAAAACACATGAGAAATAAAATGACAACAACATGTCAATATTCAAAAGTTCACGCACATAAATACAACAACAGACTATTAACAGAAAAATGTAACTTAAAATGGAGTACACAAAAACTAAAAATTAAGTGATTTTCTATCATTAAGTGATATGATATATTGTGTGAGTTTGTAGGTATTTGAGTTACGTAGGTTGAATATAATGGATATTGATAGTCTTGATATATAACTATAAGAGATGGGTCGAGTGAACCAGACAAGACCCGAACCCGCATTTTTTTATGATGAATCTGTCCCTTTTAATTGAGTCTGTCTTTTTTTTATTTGGATGAGTCAGACACGTCCCTAAGTCAACATGTTAAGACAGATCGGACCTGTTTTGCTCACCCGGCTCATAATCTCATGTACCATATAAAATATGAGGTTATAAGTTAGTTGCTTATTAATTAAATTTTATTGTGAAACTTAGTGAATTTATTTTACCAAATAAACTATTTGTTGACTAAAAAGTAATCTCGTTGATTATCAAACATACACTTAATTTGGATTAGTCCATCAGATTCTAAGAATAAATGTTTGACGTGAGGAATTGGTTGAAAAAAAGGTATACCGAACCATGTTAATTGAAGTATAAAGGTTCTTTATTAGAGAATAAACTTCTTATATCATCTCAAGTTTTTGTTATTTAAAAAGGGGAAATAAAAGGTAAGTTAAAAAAAATATTTTACATTTTAGTTATCTTACTATTGGAATTTTCTAAAATAAATAATTAAGATATAAATTAATTTTTTTAACTCACTGTTAGAATAACTAGATATCCTTCCTATTTAAAATTGCTACTGTTTTATTCCCAAAAAATCAATTTCCAAGTGAAAATAAATAAAAAATGATTCGATTTTTTATCTTAATAATTTTATATGGAAGTGGTTAAGAATAATACATTATTAGCAATAGTAAATAAAGTGACATGTGAAATTTAATAGTTAAAGTTTAAGAAAATTTGTTATTTCTCAACTTCTAATACCATCATTTTTTATTTCATATAAATTATTACATTTATAAATTTCATAGCTATGGTTTTATTATTAAAACTATATTTATTATAGTTTTTTTCAAGTGGAATTACTATAACCGATTCTATAATTTACAAATGTTGATTCTATAATTTATAAATCAAACCAAATAAAATTTACCGAGTGTTTGTTCAAATAATACATATTTAATTTTCATTAAACAAGGTCTTGGTTCGAGTCTTATGAATGAAAAAAATATTCATTGTAAAAGTTAGCTTCTCATATATGTGAATGTTCCCGGTTCGAACAAAATTGCTTCTCGTACGAGGATACACGCCCAAACAAAAAAACCAAATGAAATTTAACGTCTGATTCTGTAATCTCTTTTCCATCTTACCAAATTAACATGTCCATTTTAGAATCAAATTAACTTTAGATGATTATTTCCTTTATTTTGTTCAAATCTTCAATTTACTTTTTTGGGTTTCATTCATCTACTTTCTAAAGTGCAGAGTGGAGATTATTTACACAAAAAGAGATTATTCAGTCCTACTTATCCAAGAATCTATAACTCTTAAAAATAGTTAAAAAGCTATTAATACTCCTATAAGCTGAAACCATAAGAAATTGGCAAACAATCACAAAAGCGTTTAATCACTTGAACAATAACACCAAATTCCTTTATTTAATTAAATTAATTGCATTGAAATGGCTTTTAATCAAGAAGGTGTAGGAAGTATTCCACTTCAACAATCTTTGTAAGGGGTATTAACCATTTTTTATACAAGTGAGAAACCATTAATGGATCAACTTTATATTTTCCCTTCACAACATTATCAACACTAACTTCTTGTCCAAACACCATTGCCTTCTTTTCAACCCTCTTTATCACCATCTCTTCTACACTCTTAGATGTTAACAATTTCATCAATGCTTCTCTATCCTGCAAAAAAAACGGCTTAGTAAACGAGATTCTCACTCAGTAGGGTATGTGTATGTATGCCATCTTAATGAATTAGATTCCCACTCGGTAAGATATGGTAGTACACAAAAAACATTAGATATACCTTAGCACGAATTAAAGGCTCATAGTCTTTAGGAGATTCCCTAAATTTGGCCTCGGCTACAAATTTTCCATAATGAATCCTTCTAGAGATAGCCTGCAATTTTTTTATAGAATTGTAAAGTTTCAAAACAAGCACAAGTTTAGTCCATTGTTGAAAATTTGATGAGTTGGACCAAAATACATTCACAAAATGAAAGTTGAGACTTATTTTGATTGGTAACTTCATCCAATATTCATATATGTAACAACTTTTATGGGTAATTTTACCTGCAATAATGAAAGATCACTAGCTGCAGTTTGTGCATAGTTGCCATCATCACCAGAAGCAACAAAAATTGGAAGCAGCTCATGAAAGTACATTTTCCATATGAACTTGTTTATGTTAATGGAAGCAGCTGCAGGACGCAAAAACTAATGACAAGGTTTAAAATCGATCCATGTTCCACTAAGGGTCTGTTTGCAAGTTAGTTTTTTGAGGATAATAAAGGGAAATGATCAAATGAAAGACTTGGGAAAACATGAAATACACTTGTGAGATGACTTTGAAACTTTTTATTTCTTCTTTTTTCCCCTCCAAAACCCAACTCACAAATTCGACCGTAAGTTGCATGAGTAATGAAAAGTTGAAAATCATACAAGAGTTTAGGTGAATTACTTGTGAGAAGGTGTGGTTTGGTACAATTGAGGGTGGTAAATTTTCTGGGAAGAAAGGGGTTTCTTCAGGGCTATTATATCTACCTGCCTGTAACATAGCAAATCATTTTATCTATAAATATTCTTTCAAATTCAATATCAAAATGTAAAATAAAAATAGAGTAAATATTCATTTTAGTTAATCGTATTTTTTGATATTACCAATTTAGTTTAAAACAAAAAATATGAGGAACTAAAATGAGTATTTACTCATAAAAATAATTATCCCTGGAGATTTACGAGGATATTTACTCATAAAAATAATTACTCCTGGAGATTTACATAGAGTTGATATACTTATGGTTGCATGATTCCATGAAGTCCATATGTTGTCTGAAAAACTTGGTTACCAAAAGAAAGAAAAAATTATTGTTGGTGAATAATATAATCATTACCTTATCTTATGCTACTGATTTTTATCTTTCAGTATAGAACTATAAATAGAAACACAGAGGGATGGAGATCACTTGTCCTAGACAGAAAATCTCATTCCGACAAAGAAAGTCTAACAAGTGCAAGTTAGTTACTCTTATTTCCTAAATTATCTTCTCATCTTTTCTAGCTATAATAAACTAAATATTGTAGCAAAATGTCTAATATAAGACGTTAGTGAGTGGTTAAAATGTCAAAATTTAGATTCATGTGAACAACATTAATCGGATGACATCGGCAGAGTATGAAACTCATAGATATAGAGTGAAGAGATACCAATGTTTATACAAAAAGAAAAACTAAAAAATTGCAAAAAAATTGCCACTAAATTATCAATATATTACGATAGCAAATATACTGCTCAAGTTCCCAACAAACCAATAAATTGGAAATGGACAGAATAGGGAAATGTGGAATATCTAAAATAAAATAAAAAATCAATTCAACACCAAAGATTCATAAATCAGAAGAATCACAACAAATAATAGATTTTGCCAAACAAACACAATATTTAATTCAAATTTCCAAAAAAAAAAAAAAGATATCATGATATGAAGGTAGGAATTACCTGAGCATGAATGGCCTCTATATTATGAACAAGAAACTGAAGCAATGAGAGAGAAAAATGTGGAATCAAAGTTGTGTAAGTAGGAGAATTGAATGGGAACTTAGCCCTATCAATGAGACCAAATATGATAGTGTCTTCTTGTCTAACTAAACTTGATCTCAATGAGTCTAATGTGTATTCACCTTTCACCATTATGTGAAGAAGAAGCAGAGAAAATAGAAACCGAAACATAATGTTAATGTTGAACATCAATGTTGAAACATGACCAAAACAAAATAAATAATATGACACAGGAATTAATGTAATGCATGCCAGCATGGCATGGAATGCGGTCAATTTGATTACACACATTTGGCTAACTCTGGTTTGATATCATGGCCCAATAATTAATATAGCAATATCAATTATTTTTTCTATATTCTTATTTGTATTTGTCAAATATTTTATCATGCGAATGATATTTGTTGAGAATGACAATCATAAATTTAACAATGATTAATTTCTTAACTATAGAATCAGGAACTGCACCAAAAAAAAGGAAGTAGTTAATAAAATCTAAGCTTCCATGTTTTTCTCGTGTACAGATCAGATGGTGCAGTCATAGATCTAAGATTTTCTTTTATATATTTTTTGTGGCTAAGATTACATGTTCCTACACTTTTGAAGGGATATAAAATGAATAGGTTGAGATATTAAAAAATGTTATAAATATAAAGGTCAAGGGGATAGATATGAAAATTTTGATCAGACCAAGTGAGGGAAGTGTATTATACTACTATAGGGATGGATAAAAGGATGAAATATTGAGGATAAGAACTCACACTATAATTTAATCACCAACTAACCTAATTTCAAGACACTGGATACATTTAATTTTTTTTAATTGCTACCTAGCATATTGATTAACGTTTTTTGTTTCCCATCGATATTTTCGTACTGAAGGCAATCTTATGCGAGCCAGAAACATCTGCAGAAGTATATGAGGCTAATTCTTCCAGCAGATATTTTTTCATTCACAAAGCTCAAACGGATGCTAACTCTTCTAGACATTGATTAACATTACTATTAGTTTTTTCTCCACCAAAGGAGTAAATAACGCACACACCACCATTCATATACGAGCTTAAGGTCACAAATATATTTTATCTACCAAAGGACCCATCTCGACCTTAAGGTAAGCAAAAGATAAAAATTCATACGTGACATTAACGCTACATGCATATATTTAAAAAAAAATACGCCACATTAAAACTTACATATGATCTTAAGGTTATATTTGGTGTTTTAAAAAAATAAATTTATGTAACATTAAGGTAACAAATCCGTTCATGTCTTAAAGGTCACATGCGAAATCATGACTCTAAAAAAAGGGTTCAACTAAATACCTTAATTGTTACCTCAATTTTATATCATGAAGGTCACATACAAGATAAATTGAATATTATTGATGATAGTTTTATGTACTTTGAAATATTATTGAGTTCAAGATGATTAGTAAAAGATTATTTACAAAAAAAATATGAACTATTTTTAAAAAACAAGGAGGGTGAATGTTATTAAACATATTCTTAGAATTATTTATGTAGTTTGTAATGAATAAAAAATAATGAATAGAGTAATAGACATCAATTCGTATATTATTTGGAAGTCTTCATAATATACCATATTTTGTTTGACTTAATTATATGTATCTATTTTTTGTTTAAGAAATTACACTTATACTTCTTATAGAGGTAATCATTGTAACCTATATATATAATTAAAGGTGGTTTGTATATGTTTTAAAAATATCTTCATAATTTATGACTTTTATTTAATTTCACTAAAACTTATAAAATGTGAATGTAATTTACTCTATGAATATTAAAATATGAGATATAAAACTTCCTCAGCTAATATTAACAAAAGATGCTGAAGCCCAAGCCCATTATCATTTATCTTATTCCGAAAGTAACCTCAACCCAACCGTGAATGCAAATTCACTAAGAGGGGGGTTTTGAGATCAAAGAGAGGAAGTAGAGAAAAAGAGAGAATCGAAGAAGATGGACGAAGATCAAATAGTTGGTTATGTAACTGCGTATCTGAAGAAGAAAGGATTCAAACAAACTGAGAAGGTTTTTCAGGAAGAATTTCAACTCAACAAGACTATCTCCCCTTCCGATTCTGATATTGGCAACCAAATCCTTTCTTTCGCTCAGTAATTTCCACTATTTTTCCTCATTTTTTGTTCACATTTTCATTATGTGTTGTTTTTCTCACACATTTAGTAGGAATTTAATATTAATCAGCTTCGCTAGGTTTATTTATTGTTATATTATGGTTATTTGCTTTTTAACCAGTATTAGCGAAACAAATGTAACTAAGTGTGAGTAAGATTGTTAGAAGCGTAGAAGTATGTAAGTGCTGTGACCTATGTGAATGTTGACTTAATGAAAATAATATAGGTGTGCTGGTTCACTCTACATTGGAGACATTGTGAAGTTTCGCATACTGTAGTGTGAAGCAAGCTCGTGTGCGTTTATCTCGTGGGAGAAGTGTTGATTGCTTTATACTGTGTTATATATGGAAATATCACAATAATTTTGATAAACAGTAGCATTTTATTGTGTTTACACTGACTTATGCTAATTTTTAACACATTGTTACTCTCTATTAATTCACGATTTATGCTTTTATGTTAACATTTTATCAATTTTATATCTCGCATCACAGTCATGTCGTGCCCTATGATTTAAAAAAAATATCATTTCCCGTGTCAGTGTCATGTTTTACTGTCTTACTGTCTCTGGTGTTGTATTCATGCTTCCTATACCACACTGTGTGTTCTATTCTAATGTGTGTCGTATGTCATTTCTCTATGATGCGTATGTACTTTGTATTAAATCCCTTTATTTTGCAGCTTGGAGAGTGGTCCTGCCAGATTCCATGATGGATATAGCAGACTAAGAACATGGACTTACTCTTCACTAGATTTGTACAAGGTAACATTCCTGTGTTTTTTTTATCTTATTTGAAATTCAATTTTCATTTTTTGGTTTTATTTCCTGCTGTTATCACATGATTTGTGACTTCCTTGCAGTATGAGTTGCTTCGTGTGCTTTATCCAGTATTCATCCATTGCTTCATGGATCTTGTAGCTAAAGCGCATATTCAGGAAGGTATGGGTATATCTAATACAAGCATATGCAAAGTTCCCAATGTGGGCTGTCATTACAACATCTGTTTTATTCTTTTGTTAACATGATTGTGGTTGGTATTCTCAGCTCGGAACTTTTTCAATACCTTCCGTGAAGACCATGAAATGATGCACTTACGTGACCTTCAAAAACTTGAAGGAGTTCTTTCTCCTACTCATCTGGAGGTTAGTTGATGCCCTAAGTTTCTTGAAGTTGTTGGGTTATTTAGCTATTAGCATTGAATTGAATATTCCTACAATGTTCTTCTTAATCAGGAAATGGAATTTGCTCATTCACTAAGGCAGAGCAAATTCAATATTAAGATATGCGAGGTAATATCATGATTCTCCTGGATTACTTTATCAGCTATGCTATAATTGAAATATTTATGTTTAGACTTCACACATCCAAATTTTAAATTTTTATTCAACTATATTAATTTCCGGATCTTTAGTGCCCTTTTTGTGCTTTCTCTTATGTGTTCAATGATCATCATAATGATAATTGTTTTTTGAACAATATTTATCATTCTTTACTTTTGAGCACATGTTTGGTATAGGCGTATTTGTGTTTTAATTTGGAGTGCAAATCAAAAGTAGGTCGGCATTGATGAACACAACCCTACCCTCACAAGCGAATATGCTATTTCAAGAATTTGAACGCAACCTTACTGTTGCGCTGAGTCTCAAATGCAGGGAGAAGAAAAATACTACAGTTCTATATCTACAAGTGAAACATAGAGAAAGAGACCATGATAATTGAACTTTACATGGATTAGCCACCTGATGCACAGACCCTATTCCGAATACACCTGAATCGTTTTTAGAAAAATGGCGACCATGTGCACGAGACTCCCACCTAGTGGAGTATGGGGAGGGTAGATGCTATTGTATCCAATTTGTTGACTTTATGTGCTGGATCATGCTTGCACCCAATACTACACTTCATTGCATTAATATGACACATTGAAGAATCTATTTGAGATGTTTATATTGTCATAGTGGATTTGGCTTGTCTGAGGACCTAGGGGAAGCAACATGCATATGTGAAGAGTAGCTCATATCATTCATTTAACCATTATATGAAATTCCCTTTAAAAAATCATTACATGAAATTCAGCAACATTATAAAAGATCTCTGTGCTCTGTTGAAATAGATGACTTTGGTTCTTTTGCTAACTTGTTTCTAATTTTTCATCATTGTGGCCTTTTTTATTTATTTAAAATAAAAATAGTCAACTATGTGGGGAAGCTGATAACGCCTTAATGTTTTGTCAGTATTCCTATGAGCTTCTGTTGCAACATTTGCACAGTACGCAATCTACCACTATACTTGGTATCATCAATGAGCACATTAACTTCCAAGGTACTTTTTTTATTTTTATTTTGCATCTGCTCATTTAAACTTCTTGTTATTGCATGTACTTAATTGTTTTTGTTGTAATACAGTTACTCCCGGACAACCTAGTTCAATTTCTGATGATCCAGAGGCTGTTACCCTTACTGGAAGCAGCCAGGATGCAATTAACCAGATAAATCAGAAAGAAGTACATTGGGGGGTGAGTGTATTAGTATAGTGGCAGTCTGGCAGAACTTGACAAAGTTAGATATGATCTTGGTTGTTTATTTAATATGACCCTAGTTATTCGTTTTTGCAAACTTTCTTTGTACCAAGGTTTCCACATGAATTGTTTTAATAATTTTTCTTAGCTAAGTTACTATGTTGAATGCTGCGTGTTTAATATATGCACTATGGAACTATTGTAATTTTTTTGATAATTTATTAATGACTTAATCAGTAATTATCTGGTTTCATTGTCCTTTTCTCATAGTTGCTTGAAGACTCTCTGGAAGAACGGCTGGAGAAGGCTGGGGCCTTGCTTTCAGATTCTGAAAAAGGTGAAGGAGAAGCAAAAGAGGGGGATAATGACGAGAGTAAGGTACATATATATTCTTAAAGTAAACCTCTGACTGTCGTATTCCTTGCATGCTTAAATTGGGTAATCCAGTGCCATTTGTTTCTAGAATCAAGTTATAGTAATTTCTAAAAAGTGTGTGCATGAGTTTTTCAATTGAAAGCATTTCAATTTATTTAATTCTGAGAAGTTAGAACCCATTAGTCAAGTGCTTTTTCACTTTTGTTTTACATGTTTATCTTTTAGAAAAGATCAATTGAAGGAGGAAAGCAAGGTGCTTCAATCAAAAAGGTAAAAAAGGACAAGGGCGGAAGTGCAACTGGGAAAAGTGCAAAACCTGAAGCTAACATTGTATCTACAGCTCCTCGAGTCAAACCAGAACTCCCCTTGCCCGTAATGTATTCTCTCAAGTCCAAATCTTGATTTAATATGCTTTTCAAATAATATATAGGATGTGGATTAAAGAAGGAATTATGCTCTATTTTTTATTTTTAGTAGGAATTACAGAGTCAATGTTTGTAACATAATTGTAAAACAACTAATGAAAAGGAAACTGAGATTTGATAGGCATATTTTTCTCCGGCTGAGAGGATTCTCGTCTCATGTTATTTGATTTGTGCATGTATGTGTTTGTGCGTATGTATAGACACACATAAACATATAGTCAAATCACCAAGTTTACTTGATCATTAAAACAGAAAGCAGACCAAATACCCTTAAGAATAGAACATAGTTTCCCATCTCTCTGCATATCCGTGATAGTATACAGCTCTTTTGAAGCAACCACAAGCAGAACATCACGGGGATTAAAAAACTAACCCTAATACCCTAAATTCTGAAAGTCGTTCTGTTACGAGGGGAGAGCCCACTCTTTAAAGCTATATTGTTAAATGGGGAGTAATTGACTTTAAATGGGAGTTCCATATCTCACACCCGCCGATATGGGACTTGCACATATGTCAGAACTGAACTCCTTTTCTTTATTTTGAAACAAAATTATGCTATTTGGTAATGTTGGCATTTGATTATAGATGCATCCTTTTATTTTCTGACGGAAAGGATGTTGAAGGGAAATGACTTTTAGGATCTCCAAGTTTAGACTCAAGCATTTCACAAATTGAAAAAGCAAATAAATTTTCAAGTGCTTCACTTCTGATTTTTTATATTATATGATGTCAGCTATGTTATGTATGGTAAGGTTAAGAT
This sequence comes from Lupinus angustifolius, assembly GCF_001865875.1. Classification (NCBI taxonomy): domain Eukaryota; kingdom Viridiplantae; phylum Streptophyta; class Magnoliopsida; order Fabales; family Fabaceae; genus Lupinus; species Lupinus angustifolius. The sequence goes on along the minus strand of NC_032011.1, from coordinate 23,455,134 downwards.
GTTTGAGGTCAGATTTATAATTGCAAACTAGTAAATTCACAACTTCACATTCCATTTATATTGTATAATGTTGCATTATTGCAGCCCAACTGAGGTAGAACACTCCATCCTTGAAGATTTACGGAACCGTGTACAACTTAGTAGCGTTGCACTGCCATCAGTTAGCTTTTACACATTTATCAACACACACAATGGGTAATGTCTTTGGTACTTGGCCAAACAATGTTATCTGTTATGTTTTCACTTTTGCTTCGTAACACTTATACTTTGGCCATCTATCACAGTTTAAGCTGTTCATCAATATCCCATGATGGATCCTTGGTTGCTGGAGGATTTTCTGACTCATCGCTAAAGGTTTTTTCTCTAGATCCCCATCTTTCCGTTTCTGTAAGAGAAAACCCTGTGTCTATGGAGTTTTATCTTAACTGATGATTTTATTTTTGAATTCGACCTGCAGGTTTGGGATATGGCAAAGCTTGGACAACAGTCATCCAGTTGTAAGTTTGTAGTTGCAAATGTCAAATATGGGCTTATTTTTATCTTTTGCTTGCTATAAATGCCAAGTTATAAATTCTGCTATCATCAGCTATGTCACAGGATGAGAATGACACATCACAAAACCAACAAATCCCTGGACAAGGTGGTGGGAAAAGACAGTATACATTGTTTCAAGGTCATTCAGGGCCAGTTTATGCAGCTTCATTTAGTCCTATTGGGGATTTTATTCTTTCATCCTCAGCAGACTCAACAAGTATGTTTACTTGATCCCATTTTAATGTTCTTCCTCAACCTGTTTCTTCTTCACTTATGGTAGTAATTTCCATTTTGTTACTTTTACACGGTATTTTTAATTTTGATCCATATTCTGAACCATGAATATTACATGTATTATTATGCAGTTCGACTATGGAGCACAAAGTTTAATGCCAATCTTGTTTGTTACAAGGGTCACAATTACCCTGTCTGGGATGTTCAGGTAAAATGCTTTCCTCTGAAATTATGTTCTGATGATAAATCATAAATATACAACATACCAAACTGGAGTGGAAAATTTGAAAGTTTCAATCTAATGTTTCATTATTTGATTTCTTCCTTATCCACAAGATATTGTGTTGCTTTCCCTCCTTTGTTTATCCTTTGGGACATTATTCTCTGCATTTAAATTCTATAATGCCATGTTTATTTCTTTTTCTGTATGCAGTTCAGTCCACTAGGGCATTATTTTGCCAGCTGCTCACATGACAGAACTGCTAGAATTTGGTCCATGGACAGGATACAGCCCTTAAGAATAATGGCAGGGCACTTGTCTGATGTTGATGTAAGTTGTCCAACATCCTCTCTCTTGCTTGTTCTAAATTCTAATTTCTCCTGTTTTTTCCGTTTAGGTTTTACATTTCCTACTAGCCTCATGTAAATACTATTTGCATATTGATTGCTTCATAAATTCATATACCAGTGGTTTAAGTAAACAATTATAATTTATGATTCAGCAGTTTTTGATTAAAAGTAAATCCTGACCTAATGTCAAAAGGGAGGTTATAGTAAAAAAAAGTGAGAAGTGAATTTGGTTAAAGTTGGTGTCTTGAAGAAAAAAGCATTGTGATGGAGATGACAACCTATAAAGTTTTCAACAAAATAAAGCTTAGTCAGTGATAATCAACTCACAATTGATTGATGTGTGCATCTAAATGCAATTTTTTGGATCTATAAATTCAGATGTCTGTATTGTTTATTTTTAATCTCTTCCCACTTTTGCCGCTTATGTGAAACCTGAGTGCACAATTCATACACTTCGTAATCTATTTGGTTTTCTGCAATCAGTAAGAGGTGCTCTCTTTTATTTTGAATATAGTTGGGTGGTATGATCATATTGTAAAGCTTTAGAATTTAATTCTAGGAATATTGTTTGCCTTAGCCATTATTTGATTGATATTAGCGCTTTCTTTTCTGTTGCTTTGTTTTCTTTAAGCATTAATAGACAATTTCATTCTTCCAGTTAAGCTTCCTGAAAATTCCTGTTCTAATCTAGTTAAACTCAATTATATGCTAATACTTCAAAACATTGCTGTCACGGCAATGTTTTTCAGTTCCCCGATATGTATTAAGCAACGCTTACTTGTTTTGTGATCTTTTTCAGTGCGTGCAATGGCATGCCAATTGCAATTACATTGCTACTGGCTCCAGTGACAAAACAGTTCGACTATGGGACGTTCAGAGTGGGGAGTGTGTCCGGGTTTTTGTTGGTCACAGGAGTATGATTTTGTCTTTGGCAATGTCTCCTGATGGTCGCTATATGGCATCCGGTGATGAAGATGGCACAATCATGATGTGGGACCTCTCTAGTGGCCGCTGTCTCACACCTTTGATTGGTCACACGTCATGTGTTTGGTCACTTGCTTTCAGGTGCTCCTCCACCCAAATCAAATTATTTTTAACTTTAATCAATTAGGAAGGAAATGAAAAGACTTGAGGTTGCTACCGAAGTAGCCATAGTTAACACTAAACTCATTATTGTTGCACGTGACAGCTGTGAAGGTTCTGTTATAGCATCTGGATCTGCTGACTCTACTGTAAAATTATGGGATGTAAATACGAGCACAAAGGTTCCAAGGACTGAAGATAAGTAAGTTTGTCTAATTTTGTAACATGTATTTTGTCTCTACAAGAGTTTTGTTCCCATGGAAAAGACTAACTGCTTAACTTTTGACCTCATTAGTAAAAGTGGGAATGCTAGCAGACTCAGATCACTGAAAACCCTGCCAACCAAATCTACTCCAGTTTCGGCATTGCGGGTAAGTCCTCTAATGCTTCAATGCATGGTTTACATGTTTATACATGGACAGTATTGATATAATTTTCTGCGGATTCAATCATATGTGATTCCTTATATTCTGTTCTGGGAAGCAGTTTTCTCGAAGAAATCTTCTGTTTGCCGCTGGAGCTCTTGCAAAAAGTGTCTGATATATTCAGAGTATGTCCAACAAATATCAGATCAAAGCGGAAGAGACAGAATTTTCACCTCACTGCACTTGTTCAGTTGTTTGGTCCACAGTCTATTTATTACTACTATTATGGGTATTGTCAACCATTATGTAATGTATTGTAAAATGACTCATTTCTGAAGAACTATTGCGTCAATTGTTTCTTCTCCATTATTACTTTTGGGTCCCTAAAAACATGCTTATAAAGCCAGTTAGAGAACTTTCGGATAACTGCTTTTACCAATATGTTTCTTCTTTATTAACTGCCAAGGTTTGAGAATTCATTATTTCTTCTTTATTAATTGTGTTTCACATAAAATTTGATTGCAAGACAGGCCCAAAAAGGTAAAAAAGATCTTAAAAAAATATTCATAACAAACAAAATGAACTGTAAAATAACCAAACCAGTAGCAAGTCTTCTTTCGATTGGTAAATATCTCGGTGAAGAAAAAGAAACCAGGGCAATAGTGCCAACAAGTCAGATTATCAATTTAAGATTTGTATCTCTTTTTTCGTACTATTACTGTGTTCTTTTTAGTTAAGTGAAGCATAAATAATGATATAAATATAATGCTCTACATATCGAATATACATTACATATTAAGTACTTCAAGAAAACAAACACTAAGCCAAATCCAATCATGTACCAAAATTTAAAAGAAGTTTTTTTTGGTACATTGGGACTTGTGTAAAAAAATGCAAGCTTAATATCTATACAGTATACACCATCACTTATTATACTAATCATTAAACATATATATTATTTTATTTAAGATTCATGAATGATGCAAAGTGTATCAGTTTTAAAACGCCCTAGGTAGCACTTTTTAGATATCTCTACTCTACCCCTACATATATGATATTTTAATACCCATCCACTTAATCACATGCACTCTCTATACTATAACAAATAAGCTTGTTGGTGTAGTTGTGTTCACTCTTCAACTTGAGTTTCAAAGACGCGGCTAAGAATTTCAGTAATAATTCAAAATTATTATAATAAGGGTGAAAACTATTTCCACAAACCTAATGTAAGGTTGCCAATGTTACTTCATTTCTCTCTGCATTTTCTTCCTTTAACATCTTTCTTTGAGTATTATAATATCATTCCATCAAAACCATTTCCAATCAAAATATTATATGAGCTACTTGTAACAATGACTACCACACATTACTCAAATAAACTGAACAATGGCTATTTCCATTTGCAACTTTGATCAGAAACTAGTTAACTCCTAATAATAAATGAACCAACAAAAAATGCCAATTAATAATATGCAAGTTGATTCAAATACGTCTATTAATAACAATCACTCAATTATTATATTTTGCTCACAAAGTCAGAATTTGAATACAAGCATGTTAAATTTTGCTATATTATTTTACCACCTCGAATTAGTGTTGAGTGACATTTATGCACTAAAGTATGCAGACACATAAACGATGATGATGGCTAAGTTAGTGTTACTACAACAATTTGTCTATGAAGCTATACTTGCATCCAATTACTAAGCTTCAAATTGTTGCTGTTAAAAGTTTCACTAGTAACCTTATTGAACTAGAACATTGTTGTTGAGACAAATATAGTGAGAGACTAAAGATTGACCTAATAAAGCCCTAAACGTATGTGAAAAGAAAAAGAAACAAAAGAAATTACAAACATAGTCTTATTCACCATTTGAATGTTTTATTGGAAGAATGGTCCATGCTTTTATTCACCAACTAATGCCAAGTAATTTAAATAAACAGAAAAATGAAAAATCAGTTGGCAACAGTAAAATTATTATATGTGATATTTATTGGTTCAAATCTCAAAAATAATCTTTCTACTTGTAGAATAAGACTATATTCAATAATTCTCTACAAACTTTACTTGATATGAGTCTAGTGGATTGAACCATTCTTTTAGAGGAATAAGATATATAATCATGTATGTAATAAAATAAAGATAAAAGAACCAAAATTCTATGTGGAATATGACATATTATTACTTTTATCTTCCTTTATTTCTCAACCATCTTATAATAAGATCCAAGATATTTAAACCATGTGACAAAACAAACTCTAAATTTAATTAGCAACGTGAAAAATTCTTACCCATTGAGAAGCTTGATTATTAGAAGAAACATTTGAATCAACTCTGAATTTAAGATCTTTATAAATAAAGGTATATTCATGAAAAAGCCTAGTAATATATGAAAAAAAGACATATTCTACATATACATAATAGCATTTTAATTTGACCTAAAGCAATAATAAAATAAAAATGCAAACATATATGCCAGGTCTAGATCCACCATATTAACTTTTTATGTTGACTTTTTGCTAGTGGGAGTGTGTATATTGTCTCCATCAAGGATAACCAAATTAAATGTGAAAAGGATAGCTCATACATTAGAGATAAAGATCCACAAAAATAAATAACGAAGAATATATAAAACAAGCATAAAAATAGAAACTTCAAAGTCCCAAATATAGGGGATTTTGTATAAAAGAGTTCCAAATATAGTTTCATAACTGCAAAACCTTTGCTATGGTATATAACTACATATAATGACAGGTTTTTACAGAATAATGAACAATTAGTTATCACAAAAGTGCATAAAAATGGAAAATATATAACAAATATAATAATAAGAGGAGAGATTCGTTTACACCCAAATTAAGTTACACTCAATCTCAACCGTTCATTTTCTTAAATCTAATAGACCAAATGAGTAAGTGCAATAATTTATTTAAAATTTCTCTTTTTCTCTTTCATCATTTATAAAAATAAAAAAACATTGCTTACCCAAAAACCTAGATAACATCACTTACAGAGTGCTAAAGTATAATCAATATAGAAGTGATAATTGGTATTATGTACTATCTTTTGTTTTTAAGTATAAATATACTCTAAAGTTATAAGGATTATCCTCACATACTTTTTGATATAGTCTCTGTCTCTTAGACACAGCACAAGCATCTCTAAAGTTATTAGGTTATAGGCTTATAAGATTCATATATACAAACCAACCAAAACCAGTAAAAATACCCAGTTGAAATTTGAAACCAATAAACCAGAATGAATCATAACTAGAGATGCAGGTGAAGAATATAAAATAGTGAATGAGAATCATAATAAAATGTTGAAAAGAGATTAAAGGAAGAAGAAAATTTGTGAGGACCATACTATATGACGTGAGTGAATGGTCCTATTCCATGCTATGTCATACTATACACTCCATGACAACAATAATAAAATAAAATAAACAATTGTTGCTTAATCTACCTTCATCAATTGTTGCTTAATCTAGCTTCATTTTCCAAGGTTATTAGGTCACTAAAAGTCTGACAATGATTTGTTGTTCTAAACTATATCTCAAATCAATGAAAATATATCATATCAAATAAAAAAATTAAATTTTTATTATTTTTCTGTTTTTTTTAATATCATTGGCCCGGAATATATAATTTAAGATACAGTTTAGGGCAATAGATATTTATCCTTAGAAGTCAATATCCTCTTTTAATAACAAGATAATAATAAGCAAATATTTGGATCAAAGAGTAATTAATGAGTAAAATATTATAATATTATTTTATTACAATCAATAAATAAAATCAAACCTAAAATAGTAAGAGACAAAATGGAACAAAACAAACAACAAACATTGCTTTAACTTTCACTGTTTGATAAAGATATAACCTCCTTTTGCAGACAATGATCTTCCTGAGAGGTTCACCAAAGAATGAGAGAGAGAAGGTTTATGTTTGGTTCATAGTGTGGTGTGGTTAGGAACAAAAGAAGCAGAGCCAGAAAACTATATGAAATCAATTTCTAGCAATGGAAGATGACAGATAGATAAGTGAGCACACAAAAGCAGTAATATAGAGTTATATCAAGTGCCTCTGTGTGCTCACTCTCTTCTGTCAATTTCTATGTTCCAAGAAATCAAAAAGTGGTAATGTAAATGCAAAATAGTACTACCCAAATTTAGAAACATACAAGGTAAAAAGGTGATTTAAAAGTGGGGGAAAATCAGAATGGAATCAGATCTGAAGGGAAAAAAGATACACCAATTAATGGAAAACAAAAGTCCTATTGACCTAACTGAATTATTTGTAAGATTTTTTATTAGGGTTTTGGAGCTTTGAAAAAAACATGCCATATAAGAGAGGAGAAAGGAGGAAAAATGCATCAGATGCAGATGCAGCATAGTGAAGGGAGAAAATAGAAAAGAAAAGGTGAAGAACACTACCACAAACTCCAAGTCCAACCAAAAACCTTGTTAGATATTCTCTCTCTCTCTCTCTCTCTCTCTCTCTTGTTACTCATGCAACATGAATCTGAAGTGTGGAAGAAGGAAGAAAGGGTTGTTTGTTGCACCCTTCAAGAGAGTTGAAACTCTTGAGATCCGTTCATAGATGGAGCAGGCTTTTGAGATCGAAAGAGACACTTAAATAGTTAAATGCCACACACACACACACAAAGTGAAGTGAAGAGTGAAGACTCTTAAACCCTTATTTTATGCTTGCCCACTAAAATAATACTATATGATGGTCACTATGACTACGTTTGCTTCATCATTACCACATATCAATATCTATTACCACCCAATTTCACAACTCAGTCAATGTGATTGTGAAATTTTAATATTAGTTTGAAGTAATATCTATATAAAAAAAATTTATTACATTATTCAGCATTTATATTGTTGTATTATTGAAGTATCTCTTACAATATTATTAGTGAAATGCATTTCTTTCTCTTATATTAAGTACTTTAATAGGTGTGGATTACATTTATAAATACTAGCGTATCGACTAGCACTCCGTGTAGGCCGATCCATATTTTTATTTTTCTAATATAGAATATATCATCTTCATGTTATATTATTTAAGAAAAAATAATTTAAATATAAGAAATGTAATATATAAATTCAATAGAGAGTAAAGATTTAAAAAGATAACTTGTGGTAATTGATATACATGAAATTTATGCAAATTTTCATTTTTTTTACCTCTAATAATAATGAGAGAATTGTTGAATGTTTTTTGTGTTATTGTGTATTCTTCTTGAATTGAGAAATAGAGAAGATAGAAATAAGATAATATGAGAAAGATTGATGATATATTAATATAAAAATGAAAGCAATAAAATCAATATGTGAAAGCTTATAATAGTTATTGCTTATTAATGAGAGAGGTTACAAAAGGATAAATTTAGAATATAAAAATTATGCCACATGGTGATGATTATTACTTGTTTTGGCTTTATTAATGATATTTTGGCTTATTAATAGTATAGAAGTATATATATGAAATTATAAATGTGAAAGGGTAAATTAGGGAAACATAAATTACTCAATAGATAGCTATTTTATGTTTTCTTCGATATATTTATACTAATTATTCAAAGGAAAAAGAGTTTAAGTTCCAATATAAAATATTTTACATTATATGGCCAATAAATATTAGTGTAAATTATCCTCACACCTCTCAAGTTTTAGTGAAATTATAAACAATTCATTCTTTTTGCTCCTACATAAATCATCTCTAATTTATTTACATGTATTAAAATGACTATCTCTGAATGAGATATAAATACAATTTTTTAAACAAAAAAATGTGTAATGAGATTAATTAAGTTAAAAAATAGATTATTCTGAAGACAAATCCAAATAGTACAGGTTAATGTATCTTATTATTTTTGGTTCGTTAAAAAACTGCATAAGAGCGATTTAAACATCTTCCTATAATTATTGATGTATTTTATAACGAACAAAAAATAATGAAGATACATTAACTCTTATACTATTTAAACTTTTCAATGATATATCATATTTTGTTTAACTTTTAATTACATGCATCACACGTTTTTTATTTTAAATATTACTCTTACATCTCCTTGCAGAGATAATGAGTGTAATATGTATATATGAATTAGGTTGATATGTGAGTGTAAGTCACTCTAAATATTATTATGTGGACTTTTAACATGATTATCATGACACATATCCAGACATAAATGTTTAATGATATACTTGACCGGTGAAGTAAAAGAAAGAGAGAAAATGATGTCTAATCGTTTAGGTTTAGGAGTTTGTTGTTTAATTAATGAGTGAAGTAAAGAGAATACTAGGAACAAGTCAAATATGACTTAAACCATCTTTGCCACACTCTTTTTCTTCCTATGAAATTAATTTGTGATTGTAGTGCCAAATAAATAAATAAATTATTCATTGTCTTCCCATGCAATAAATATGAATGCTTTTAAATTCTCTTAAGCATTTTACATATTTTATTTTTCTAAAGCATTGAATGCAATTTAAAGTGTATTAATGTAATTTCTAAGCAACTTGTTGTATGAAGGTAAGGATCCAAATAATCTGAAAAAGGTAAGAAAGAGTTGAGGCTATATGGATGCTACTTGGATTGGAGCACATATATTATGTTTTAAACATTATATCACTTACTGTATTTCTTGATTCTTATTAATTCGAAAATATAGAATTAATATATATTTAAATCATGTTTTACATTTGTAAGCAATGAAAAAACAAAAGGGACATAAAATAATATAAAATTTGGGACCAGAGATGTGGTTCGGATTTAGATGCATCGCGTGAGAGGATGAGGTATGATGGGATCAGAACCGTTGATGGGAAACAGGTCTTCACTACCGTTGGATGGATGATGAGAATGTGGGGACCATGTAATAGTGATGTTGTGGTATGGGGAATTGGGCTGCGTCATTTGGGGGAGACATAACGAATGGAATCATTCATACACACTCTCATGCTCTCCAAATTGCAACACAGAAAAATAATATTTATGTTGATATATATTGTATAAAATTGAATGAGAAAAGTTATTTGGAAATAGAATAGATTACATATCAATGGAGATTAATTTTGACATAATATTATATGGTGGATGGAGTAATACATAATCCAAAATATTTTTACATGAAAAAAGGTAACTATTCCAGGTTGTGTCATGAAATGAGTACAATGTGAACCCAAAAAGGGTATATAGCTATATTGGTTGGGCATTGGAGTTTGGAGTAAAGTTGAGGTGCTTAGCCGTCCTTTTATTCATTTTTATTAGCAGTGGACCATTCCCTCCTACTCTCTCTCACTTTTGTTTATTCACTTTATTCCTTTATGTTCGCAAGTTGCAAACTTTTATCAACAAAACATTACTGTGTACACATTAGATCTTTGGAAAAATATTAAATATTCAATTCTTGATAACGGCACTTATTTAAAGGAATAACTACATATTCTAAAAAAAATTTAATTTATTATTTAAAAAAATAAAAATATCTTTGGTAGTGTCAAAAAATATTGAAAAACTTTGTTTCATATTTTTTGATATTTTAGTATGTTCTTTTCACACCTAGTTTCTCCATTATTAAATAATAACAATTCAACTAACTTTCCATAAATGTTAATATTTTAATATGTTCTTTTCACACCTAGTTTCTCCATTATTAAATAATAACAATTCAACTAATTTTCCATAAATATAAATATTTTAATAGATTTTCCCATTAAAGTTTTATCTGTTTATGGGTCAGAAAGTATAAAAAATAAAATCCCGTGCTCTTATTATTTACAGTCACGATGGAATGTTTACTAAAACTGAAAAAATCTTTAGCTTCGAAAGTTGCCTATCGGTATGAGGTAATGTAAAAGCACCGGTCAAACTATTCTCCAGGAGAAAGCAGTTATATTTTTTTAATGTATTTTTAAGGGTAATGTTATAACTTCAATATAAATTAAAGGATATAAATGTAATTATCCTTTGATTTTTCAATGCATTTTTCTATAATTATCATATTAAGTAATGGAGAGGAGTCTAACTCCAAAAGCATTATATCAATAAAGGTTGCAAACTAAATGGTTTCTGCAATCCAATATAGAAACAAGAGAAATTGACTTAATATACTATCTGACACTACAACTAGAACCTACAACTAACTAGGGCTAACTACGGATAATAATAGTAGCAACAATGAGGGAATCGCCACAAACAATGACAAGATACCTAACACATGGCTTAGTTTAATTACTTGAGAATGCTGCTGCAAGTGAGAGTGCACTAATAAGCAGAAGCGATGCAAGCAGTAAAGGAATTAACAGTGAGAAATATTATTTACTTCTAGCTTCTCTCACGCTTCTTTCCACTCTTGGCATCACTTCCTTGTGCCTTTGATGAACTCAATGCCTTGACCTTTCTATATTTATCTGAGGCGTCATTCTCTGAATCTTTTCTCTTCAATAAACCAGATTTCACCTTGCCACTATTATTGTCATTGGACTTGCCACCATCTTTGGAAGCAACAATCTTCTGGGTTTTTCCACTCTTTGGGGTTTCTTCCTTCGACTTAAAGGGTTTTGGCGTGCTAATATCATCATCCTTTGATTTGCTTGTCTTGGAGGCACCAGTGTTTTTCGATTTACCAGTCGTTTTTTGTGCAGCAGCAATACTTTTAGAAGTGTTGTCCTTAATTTTTCTGCCAGGTTCTTCATCATCAGATTTGGTAATAGTAGGGGAATCTTTGGATTTGCGGCCATCTTTGGACTTACCACTAGACTTTGTGGATGTGCCCTTTGATTTACTGATCACCTTTTCTTTAGCACTAGATATTGAAGTTGATTATTTAGATATCAAACAAAGCGTAGCAAAAAAGTTGATTATTAATGTTCACAAACCTTTTGGAAGAAGCATCCATCTTTCTTTGCTTAGTTGAATCACCAGCAATAGTTTTCCCTTTCTTCCTTGGGGGCCTGAATAAGACCGTAGAATAATGCAATGTAAATTAGGCCAGTAAAGAAACAGCAAGAAAGCACACCATGCTTGCCACAGCATCGAAGAGAATCACCCGATATTCAATAGCAAGAAGCACACCATGCAAAAATACAAATTGTCAATGCACAACAGAATCTGCTATTTTCCACGATTCCATCCAAATACCAGCGAACAGAACAATAAGGTTATACATTTTATTAAGAGATGTTAAGTGATTTGTTGTTTATTGAATTTATAAAATATTCTCTAAGAACACAACACAATTTATCAACATATTTTTACCTGAAAAATACCAGACAACACCTACTGCTTTGGTTTTCCAATAGCTTTTGAAAAATACCACAGAACCCGCCTCACTTTCCAAAGGCAATGTAACACTATATTTGTACCATGAAAACAGGCATGCAAATAATACAGGAGAATTTTCCTAACAATATAGGCACAAGATGTATTACTGATAAACAACATCAACAATATGGAGAACATACATATCAATGGAACCATCATGACTGGCACAATCACTTCCTGCATCCTGTCAACAGAAAAAATTGCTATTATTTTGTGTGCAGGTAAGGTTTAAGTGTAGCCGACCCCACCTAGTGAGATAAAGGTTTGGTTGTTATTGTATGAGGTTTAATTAAATGTATAAAAGAAGGCAGAGACCAACCCCATCTAAATCAGAATCAGCAGATTCGATGATCTTCCACTTTTCCTTTCTAAGATGTAATATTTCTACTTCACCATCATCATAATTAACCTAAAATGAATAACAGGTATCAGAAGATTTTTTCAAGTACCAGAAGATAACAAATATGCTATTAGTAGCATTTTTGGCGTTTTAAAGATAGAAGGTATACATACATAAAAGATTAGAGCTAAACAACAACAAAATACAGAAAGGGGAAACACAATAGGAGCGGGGCTAGAGAGATAATTTCATAACTGGCAAATTACCTTATGCTTCTTGACGGCAGGATCAAAAGAATCAATAACACCTTTGTAAAACCTGTAAAAGCATTATTCCAGATTAAGAGGTCAGAAAATCAATGACCCATACACTAAGCAGCTCATGCAACCATGTATACAAAAATTGAAGATTACAATTTATAAGTAAATGCCAAACAGCACTGGAATCTTATGCTAAGTACTTACTCGCGATCGTCTGGCCACCAAACTTCAATCCGTAAACCAACAAGATTTTCACAGTATTCCTTGATATCTGACTCCTGAAACACCAGCTAGATAATTAGCAATCAAAGTGACAATAAAGTATGATTATGTAATTAGCAACACAGCCAGAATTCCAGTGATTGGAGATACTATACAATGTTGGAGGCAAACAGTCAACAAGACAATAAACACAGTGTAACAAAGATGAGAATGTTGCATTAGATGAATTAACACACTGAGCAATATAGGAATAAGAGTAAATGCAATAGGGAGAAAGTTCGAATATATCCTATTGTAGAAAAATAATAGAGTCACGCCTTAGGTGATTTGCGCATGTGTGGAGGTTACACACATTTCTAAAGATAGTGGAATTACACCTTATTGTAGAAAACATCCAGTTATATCATTCTCAATTCCTCTCCTCGCTTCACTAGAAAAAGGGTGGCCAATTGAACAAGGCTCTCAGGTCTGGGGAGGATAAACATAGGCAACCTTAACCTCCCATGCAAAGAAATTGTTTCCAGGATTTGAGGAAAAGGATAATTGATGAAGTAATTAATATTGTCTTAGAAACTTGACAATGACAGATAAATGGAAAAAATCAAAACAAATGACACTTATAAAGGAATAGGAAGTAATATTTCACTGAATCTGTTGTGCGTTTAAAAAGAAAACCAACAGATTTGAACCTGCTATAAATGTTCAGCTTAGAAACCATGTAGCTGCAGAAAGGATTTCCCGTAGGATAACATGATGTGTCCATGTTATTGTGTTTTAGAATTGTGGGAACGGGATACATACATTTCCAGTTTGCGAGGAGTGTTTCCTCTTCACATTTGTCTTGGGAGTTTCCACTAAACTTTCATTTTTAGTTGATTTTGTACCGGACCTTGGAGAAGACACCACTTCCTAAATAATTAACAATAATTTCATTATTTTCATTTTTTAATAAAATACAGCAAAACAAAATCATGTTGCAGTAATATTAATAAATAGCAGCAGAGAAACAGACTCTACAGAAAGCATAAAAAATTACCACATCCGCATCTTTAGCAGAAGATTTCACTACACCCTTTTCAAAGCTAGCTTTCCCCCGTCCTGACTTTTTCTTTTCCTCTGGCTGTCTTGAGGAGGATCCATCATCACCCTTGTTGATTTTATCTGATTTCTTAGCTGCCTGCTTTTTGGCATCTGTATCGCTTGTGGTCACACTTTCTTTTTTGACTGAATCAGCCACAGAAGTTTTTTTCAGATCAGACTTCAGACCAAGTGCCTTTTGCGCAGACTGTTTGGCAGGTTTGACATCAGAGTCGCTAGTTACATCATTCACCTTTGAAAAGTCCTCTGTAGCTACTTCTTTTGCATGGACATCCTTTGTTTTTGCGCATGCAATTTTCTTTGAATGATTTCTGTCATGGAGTCCCTCCGCTGGTGAAGAACCAATAACTTCAGATTCACCATGGCCTGCTTTTGGAGACGAAATCTTAGCATCAATATCTTTGTCATTCTCTGAAGGTCCTGCTGCTTCAACAGAAGCATTCTCATGAAGTGAACTGGGAACCTCCTCACTGTGATTTTCAGAGTCAAGCATTTTCTCAGCTTCTTTCTCATTAGCAGCAACGTGACCCTCAAAAGGTTCAACCAACTTGGTTGAAGAGCTAGATTTCCTTCCCCGCTTCCTGGTCGGATGTTCTGGCTTTTGTTCCCTCTTGTCAACCTTTTTAGTGTCCAAACCATTGGGCTCCTCGTAACCAGATACACTCACATCTTTGGACTTATCAGAACAATCAGTAACCTCTTGCCTCTTAAGGGACTTTGAATCTCCTAAACAAAAATCTTCTCCAATCTTTGCAGCGCCATTACTCGTGACTGACTTGGGAGATATGCATCTGACCGCAATATCTTGATGAGAAGGTACTGCTTCTGTTATATCCTTTTTAACCATCTGACCAATCAAAATTAACATGTTCCACTGTTCAATTCTGGAAAATAAAATCCAGAACAATAACAGACAAATAAAAAACAAAAGTACAAGGGGGAAGAAACATACTTGCTTTGACTCCTCAGATGACTGTTTTGCTAACTTGCTCTCATCTTCCTAAAAATTCAATAACCAATAGAAACTTCACCATAAATTTTCACATCATTAATTATTTTAAAGCCAATATTAATTAATAAAAGACCAATAGAAAACTTACTGTCTGCTCTCTAGTAACACATATATCATTTTGCTCCAGGCTATTAGATGCACCTTGGCATATTGAGGCAAGTATCGTACTATAATCATCCAAAGAAATACCCAAGCTTTTCACTGCTTGCAATAAGTAGGGTTTAAGCTTGGTTGCACAAGTTTCAAGGACCCTCACCCCCAACTTTTTAGCAATTGGAAAAACTTCCTGGATCATGATGATTATCACGACACCAAAGTAGTAAAAATATGAATATCAAAACAAAGTTAAAGTTCAAAATCACAATGTACTAGAAAGATTGGAAATAAAACTGTAAAATGCAAACCTCATTGTCTTTCTTAACACTATCCATGAGTGGAGAGAGTAGTTCCAGGGATATATCTTCACTTTCCTCCAGGACGAGGGTCATAATTATTTCCATGGATGTAAAAACATTCTCTGGGTGATGTTCCCTGGAAGTTTCAAATACAGCATATTAGAATCACAACCTGCACCAAGAGCCCTCAACTGTCTATTGAAATGCTTTTGTGTGTATGTAATAAAAATATGGAAAATCACTTATGTTACTACATGTTGCAAGGTATTAATCAGCAGAACACATTAAGATAGCTCAAGGAGAGAGTATTATCAAAGGACAGATCCTGTTTGAATGAAAAACATATGTGACAACAACAACAACCAAGCCATGATCCCACTAGGTTGGGGGCAGGGATAAGTGACAGTGTCCAAAGTTGTGATGATGCCACACTTGTATGCAGCAACTCCTACAGCCTTCCTTACCTTATCTCCTTCAAGAAATGCTGAAACATCTTCGAAATTTGGGCGTCACATTCAAGGTCCAACATTACCACGCATGATCTGACTTTCGCAACAGTTTCAAGAATTGAGATTCTTTTTGCATACGACTGACTTGTCTTATCATATAGATTTTCAAATGAAGATATGATTAATTGAAAGACTTCCTGCACAAAATGTAATAAGTAAAATTTAACTGATTTCATTAGTAAAAACAATATAAAGTCAGTTTCATTGAGTATGTGATAGGAAGTAGTTATGAACACCTTCATTTGGTCATCATCATAAGGAGTTTCAGGTGCAGTGATTCTTGTTACTTCACTGATGCAAGAGGCAACTGCAACTTTGACATCAGCATCTGAATGTCTTAAAAGTTCATCAGCAATGAATGCTTTCAATGATGGAGAGAGGGCATTTTGCATAGAGATAGAAGGTGACTGTTCAACCCTTGATAGGAAACTATCAACTTGCTGCAGTACAAAGGACAAAATGAATACATAAGATCATAAAAACGAGTACTGGTCATTCATAAAGCAAGGAGTATATTTTTTAAATTTGCATATCTTTTACCAGAGAGGAACTTTTCAGCAAAAAATTTCAGATAATAAAAATACAAAAATATAAAGTCAACCTGTCTTACAGTTACTGAAAGTCAGATGCATAATTAATAATGTGTAAATAACAACTCTCCATCATATGTCAAGCTTAAAAGATTACTTGGTCAACAGAGAAAGTTAAAACAATGACAAGAAAAGTTAGCATTTTTTTTATTTTCACACACCTTAGGCATGCACACAGATAATTCATCGAGTTTGTTCAGGGAGAGGAACACAACGTAAAAATAATTCAACACAAAAAATTCATCAAAAAAACAATCCTCTAACTTAATCTAATGTTTTGATTTGGTTCAATCTGTAGTAAACAAGCAGATTTGATTCTTTAAGTCTAAAGTTGTTCCAAGTTCATCCTTTCTGTCAACACCACAATAACAGTGTCAGATCTAATAGTTTGTCAGAATATGAGCGATGTTCACTGGAAGCTAGGCTCTCTCTCCTTTACTCTTTCTCACTATTTTTCCTTATTTCTTCCCTTTCCTCCTTTGCTGGAAACCAGATTCCTGTGAACTACTGTGAGATACTTAACACTGTTATAACAGTGTTGATAGAAAGGAACAACTTCAAAATTTCAAGGACCAAATTGGGTCATATATAATAGAAGACCAAATTTCAAATAATGCAAGAGGACCAAAAGTGTAAGTTAGCCCTCATTGATATTATGAGCAACCAGTTGAACTATAGACAACAATGGTCAATATTTATGAAATAAGACAGTGTTGGAATCAAAAAACAATAAAAAGTGTTGCAAAAATGGTCTAAATTTTAATTTGCAAACTCATGATATTAACATTGACATGTTATAAAATTGTCGACAACAATAAAATCTATTTCATTTAGTGGATGAACATAATTGTAGCAAATGTTTTTCACTGTAAAATTTCTACTACCAGGAATCTTTTATACTGTAGTTTAGTTCGGAGCATAAGTAATTAACAAGGATGATGGAAGGTAAAAAAATATAATGATTTTTTTATTTTTCAATTTTACTTATATTAGTTCCTCCTGCGCATTTTGTGTGTTCATTACGCTTTACATGCACAAAAAACTAGTGTAGCATAATTTACTAACAATAAATGCAGTTGTATAATGTTCCAAATTAGGGCTAAACAATACAGTTTCAAGAAGGTCCCTTTCACTATCAAGTTTTTAATGCCTTAAACCAGGATTTGTAGCAAGAAAAGTGATATGCATAGGTAATTAGTCAACGCAAAAACTTATTTTTAGTCACTTACTTCTGGAAGCAAAACGAAGCATCTATTTTTAGTCACTTACTTCTGGAAGCATTTATTTGTACAACAGTGTTTTTTTACCTTGAAATTCCAAATATCTAAACTCGCAACTAAAGTATTATTTATAGCATTTACAATAAAGGTATTATGAATATCACAATTTCCAAAATTGAGGAAGTGCATATTGTTCTTCTACAATTATCACACGAGCAAGCATGCCTTTTCAAAACAGATTACTTAAAATGTTTACCTCCTCCACCAACTATATACTTCACAAACTTTCTACAAACTTGTCAACCCAATGCTAAATGTAAAAAGGTCCTTTTCAACTTAATGTCATTTCCTATGTATATTAATCACTAATTCTGACAATCAACAAATCAACTGAAACTGAACATACTCAAATACCTGTACCAAATTCAAATTTCTCCAATTACATCACTTGTTTAGGACCAAAGTTACCAGGTGCAATACTCTCTTGTCGACATCCAAGGTGCGGTTCACATTCCAAGTACTTATATTTCAGCTTTTAATCATGTGCGTTCCTCCCTAGACATTTTTCTAACAATTTTGGTCTCAAAGTTTTGTTTATGCAATGCTAGCCTTACATCAAGTTTCCGTCCAAAATAATGGGAAAAGCCTGTGTAACTAATAGCCAGCCTAATGTCTTTTGTTAATTGTAGATCGAAATTTGACGGAACCACTAACATTGCATAAATTAAAAAGTTTGAGACCTAAACTGCCAAGAAAAATACAAACCGTGGGACGAATTGGTACATGAGCAAAAGTTGATGAACAAAAAATACAGTCAAGCTTTATTTTCTACCAAACCCTCACAAAAACATCACATACTATAGATTTCATCAACCAGTTTACGATTTCAGGTATCCAGTTCAGAAATTTATACATCATATACACAACGACATGCAACAACAAGCAAAACGAAAATGAAATGACTCGCGAGTTAAATTCGAATTACGGAGCCACTAAGCCATAATAAAAAAAGAACAAGAAAACGAAAATCAGAATTTGAACACAAAGATTGAAATAATATGATTGAATTGAAGAAACGAAAGAGATTTGCTTACATCTAGAAGAGAGAGAAGCTCCTCCACCGAAGAAGGAGGCTCTACGAGCTTTCCTCCAACTTCGAGAAGCTTCTCTTCAAGCTCTGGATCCGAATCCGCCGTTGGTAGCACCGTTTTCTGAACCTCTTCCTCTATATCTTCCATAACCGCTTCCACCGAAACTGAAATCAGATTTTGTAATTAAACAAAAGAGGCAATGGTTCCTTTCAATAAAATGTTTATTTCTGATTCGACTGTAGAACAGAGAAGAGGGAAATAGAGAGAAAGTGAAAGAGAAGGTGAAGTGAGATTTTCGGAATATTTTGAAATCGAAAATCTCTTGATAAATTATCATACAAAATAAAAGTTTTTTCCACTTTGCGCTATTTTCTAGTTTCTTACGCGGAACTTTTTGGATTTGGCGGGTTCGTGAAATTGAGTTAAATTTGGGAATGGAATTCGCATTTTGGATTTTCATCAAATTCTGGCCCACGTAGATTTCTCTTGACCGTTGATTTTGTCTCTCCCTAGTTTATTTGACATTTGATAAATTACAGAGTAATTACACCAACATCTCCTGAGTTTTAGTGAAATTACATAAATTACTCATCATTTTTTTACGCCTACACAAACCCCTGGTTTTTATACTTTACTTACACTGGTCAACCTTGCATGAGAAATAAGTGTAATTTTTTAAACAAAAATTGTGATAAATGCAATTAAGTTAAACAAAATATGGTATATTGTGAGGAAAAATTCAAATAATATACAAATCAATGTGTTTTTATTATTTTTTGTTACAAAATGCATCAACAATTCTAAATAGATATTGTTTAAATCGTTCTTATATTGTAACGAACCAAAAACAATAAAGAGATATCGACTAATATTATTTGGATTTGTCTCCACAATATATATCATGTTTTGTTTAACTTAATTACATTTATCACATTTTTTGTTCAAAAAATTACACTTATTTCTCATGTAGGAGTGGTCAATATAACGAAAGTATAAAAATTAGGGCGGTTTGTGTATGTATAAAAAAATGAGAGGTGGTTCGTCTAATTTCACTAAAACTTAAGGGATGTCAGTGTAATTTACTCTAAATTATATGAAGAGACAAATATATATATATACTAATAGTTTAAGAGTTTTTTACACTGTATTATCCACTATTGATTTTAAATTATCATTAATTTTTAAATAAAATTAATAGAAATAAATAATAGATAATGCATTGACTAATTATATATAAAGTTTAGTGTATATATATTACACTCTTATGTAAATACAATTTGATTTTCTTTTTCATCGATGGGGCCGAATGGCTTAAGCATACATGATGTTTGATCAAATGGGAAACTTGGATGGAAAGGTTTTTTTTAAACGAAATCATAGTCCAGATAACTATATCAAGAATATACCAATATTATTTTGCCCCTTTCACTAACTCACTTTAATTCAAACATTTTTTTTCATGATTCTCCAAGTAGGAGTTTATATGAAGACAAACATATTAAAGTATGTAAATATCTTTAGTAAAATTTTATTTAATTAACTATTTTCATTTCTCTCTATTAATTATACTTTTAAAGGAAAACTAATACAATTTTTTTAGATTAACATTATTTTCTCTCCATCATCTAAATGTTATACTCGTGTGAGTCCTAAACAAGTAAGAAAATTTACTTTATTTGTTTTCATTTCCCCCTCCTTACCCTATGATTCCTCTAATTTTGTTTTTATTATTTAACTCTCAAATATAGGTTAAGAGAGAAATTGACCACGGGTTACATTGTAATATTCATGTCCAACGCATTGGACTATAACAACCTTGCAAATTTGAATTACTTAACTCATTTATCTTCTACCCCACACAAGTATGGTGGAAAACTCAAACTCCTTAATACTTTATTTGAACTCAACATAAATTATTATTTTAAACTTAAAATTGAATTAATAAAAGTTCACCAATTTGTAAACCTGCTAATAAATTCATATTTATATATATCACTAATTAACTCCACTAATGAGTATTTATATATATATATATATATAAATAAAGAAGAATGATCAATTTACACTCAATTTAAGTTACACTAATTATACTCAATCTCAGTCATTCATTTTCTTAAATCTAACGGACCAAATGAGTGAGTAAAATAAACGATGAGAGAAAAAAAAATATTAAATAACTTTTAAGTTTCGTCCATTTGGTCTATTGGATTTAAGAAAATGAACGGTCAAGATTGAAGGTAATTAATGTAACTTAAATTGAGTGTAAACATATATCTCTTGATATATGAAACCTTTAAATCAGGTTGTATCAAGAAATTTAATTTTAATATACATGATATATAGGGGAGACCAATTTACATCAAAATTAACTTACACTAGTTACATTCAATCTCATTCATTGATTCTTTTAAATCTAGCGAACCAAATATGTGAAACTTAAATTTTATATAAAATTTATATTTTTCTCTCTCATCACTTATTTCACTTACACATTTGGTCTGTTAGATTTAAAAAAAATTAATAACTAAGATTGAGTATAACTAGTATAATTTAATTTGGGTGTAAACAAATTCTGACTTATATATTATATATGTATATTTATTATAAAATTTTGTTTAATATATATATATTTATGTGTATGGAGAGCCAAATAAGATTACTTTTGCATGTAAAAATTGTGAGGGTAGAAATCCCGAGTCATATAGTTGCATATAAATGATAAATATTAAAAATTAGTTAGTAGTTATATTATTATTTTAAAGTGTATATTTTATCTTTTATCTGTAAGCATGTATATAAGATGCAATTATTTCATACTAATTATTTTCACTTACCACTAACAAATCTTATCAACTCATTTAGTTGATTAATCAAATCTATGACCCTAAATAACAAATTTAACTGAATAAATATAAAGTCACCCTAAATATATGGACTCGGGCCAATAAAATTGAAGCCCAAATCAAATTTCCTTTTTATTCTAACAGAAACCAACAACCACTAATAACCCACCACGTCATCCACATACGTACGTGTCCTTTAACAATTGGTTAAGAACTACGTACGAGAGTCCTCTTCTCCGTGTTCATTGCTCTCAGCTAATAAAAACTTAAACTCTCTCTCTCTTTTTTTCTCAATGTTCAAATCTGGATATTAAACCGGGTCGAACCGTGGCTTCATCAGGGTCGCAGAGTGTGTCTCGAAGAAAAACTTCTTCATCTTCTTCTTCTCCTTCTTCACAACCAACCGGGTCGACCCGAATCGTGTACAGGGAATCAATCAGAACTTCAGAATCTGAATTCCCGTTCTGGCAACAGAACTGGTTCATCGCATTACTCTTCGTTATGGCTATCGCTTTCTTCTCTCTCGCACTCTTCCTTTTCCTCTCTCTTGATTCTGATTTACCTTATTCTCCTACTTCTTCTGTATCTGCTGCTTCTTCCGAAGGCGTCGAGGTTTTTATTTAATTTTTAATTTTTGTCATTTTTGTTGCAATTAGGGTTATGGATCTTATAATTTATGTTTTGGTGGTGATTGATAGTTTGATTTGTGTTTGATCTGGTGCGGTTATAGGTGCAGATTACTTATGGATCGGTGTTGAAGCTTATGCATGAGAAGACGAAAGTTCGGTTGCATTCTCATGAGGTGCCATATGGTTCTGGAAGTGGACAACAATCGGTTACTGGTTTTCCCAGTGTTGATGATTCCAATAGTTACTGGGTACATTCCTTATATCTACGCTTTAAGTTATAATTGTATTGGCTTGAAATTCTGGATATTAGAAATTTGCTTTGGACTTTGATTAATCCGAGTCCATTTTGAAAGAATCATTTAAGGTGCATGTTTTCTCAGGCTATAATTTTTTCATTCACAAGACTAGAACATGAGATTTTGCTAATGTGAAACCTAGCTCTTTGTTACTGGAACCAACAGTTCTCAATTTTGGCTTTTGTTCTTATAAGTAATTGGCTGCTAATATCTTATTTAAATATTTTCTATAAATAGTTTTTTTTAAGAAACCTATGTCGATGTTTTTCCAGTGTCATGAGAGTCAATTTTGTTGTATTATGCATTTAAACCTATGTCTAAGTGAAATGATAGTGACGTTTATTTAAGTGCACTTGATGCCTCTCTTGTTGAAGGAGGTTATTGTAATTTCAATCATCATGTAAGTATAACGATAATATAATCTTGGAGGAAATTGGTAAAGCAAGAACAATGGGTGATTAAGTTATCCCCAAGGAAGGTCATTATGATTCCCTATTTTCAGCAAATAAATTACTACTTGGCATTTTATGTTTGTATTGAGTATTGAACTTGACTTGAGATATGTGTTCTTTTTTCAGGTTGTTAAACCTGAGCTAGAATCTTCTGCTAAACAAGGTGACACCATTAAAAGTGGAACACTCATTAGACTGCAGCATATGAGGACGAGGAAGTGGCTGCATAGCCATTTGCATGCATCCCCAATATCACACAATCTTGAGGTATTTCGTGATTGTTTTTTTTGGGTATTCCAACATCATTTTCTTTTGAGAAATGTTTTTAGACAACATTTGATTTACGTGTGTAATAACATTTGATTTACGTGAATGTGATACCAAGGTAGACTAGATAAATGTATGTGAATATGATTTGTTTTCTCAAAATTTGTCTAAATAGCAAAGCTGCTTGCTTTTTTAGTCCTGGAGTCTCTATTATGTATTGTGGGAGTCCTTTTCATCTTAATTTAATTAAAAACCTCTTATCATTGAACAAACGTATCCCCTATCATGAAGTTATCACTCATCTGTGTTACTTGAACGTACTCTTATGCTCTACACTCTTGCCGAGATATGTTCCTGAAACAGTCCAACTTTGTTTTTTAAAGCTTGCCACTTGATAGACATGCAAATTGGTTGAACAAAATTTTGCACTTGTAATACTGTATACTCTTAAGCAACTCATCTTAGGCCTATTAATTGTGATAGACATTCTATGAATTTTTATTTGTGCTCTGCATTGCATATTACTTGTTAGCCATTTACCACAGATAATGAAAATGCCCCGTTTTGATATATCTCGACGTTTTGCCTAATAATCAAAAGTTCTCACCCTCGCTAATTTAATGCTTTAATGTACCATGTAGCAAAAGTTCTATGTTCTCTTATATAACATAAAGACTATAATATTTTAAATCTTCTCTATATTCCCACTAGGTTTTATTAGCTTTTGGTCTCAACTAACATATATCTTCAAATGTGTCCTATGGATTGAGCCTAATCTTATCCTCCACCTTTAGCAAAATGGACTACTGTAACACTTTGAGGCATCTCTTTTTCTCTTTTATGATATAAATCAAAATAAAGACTATCATCTCAGTGGCATCCATTGATCTTTCATCTATGTTACTGACCATATGGTTCGTTAGATCTTGCATGTTGTACTATAAATCAACACTTGTGCAATCCACCACCACTTCTGAGTTATTTCGTCATGTCTATATCTTCCCTCTAAATTCTAATAGACTGGTGCAAGAAAATTTTGACCATGCTACATTTTTGAACTATGGAGAACATAGATTGAAACATGCATTTTTGTAATCCTTTATATCTTTTTTATTGTCCTTTGTATTTGAATGAGCTCATGATTAAAGTTAGAATTTTGATTCAAGTATAATATTTTCCCGAGTTTGTCAATTTGAATTGAATATAGGTGAGCTGCTTTGGAGGAGAGACCGAGTCTGACACTGGGGACCATTGGAAGTAAGATATAATAAAACAATAAATAATGATATTTCCAACTCAATATTCTGTAAGGTGATTTATATTGGTTTTATTTTCACCAGGCTTACAATAGAAGGAAGCGGGAAGACTTGGAAGCAAGATCAAAAGATTCGGCTTCAACATGTTGACACTGGAGGCTATCTGCACAGTCATGATAAGAAATACACTCGAATTGCTGGAGGGCAGCAGGAGGTAAGAAATGACTTGGAAACCGAAATTTTGTATTCTCTTGTAATCAATTATATATTGAAGAACTATACGAGTGCAAATAAATTCTATTCTCTGATTCTTTTTTGGTATTTGCTGCTTTTGCTTTTTCATATATGTAAGTATTATATACTTTAGAGTGCAGCAACAAAAGAAGTATTCTGCAAATGATTTAAGCACGTATCTATAATTTTGTTATGTCCAAGGAATAGTGACGGTGGGATTTACAGTCCATTTTATGTCATATGTAACTAAAATGTTGGAAGTGGATCATCAATTTTGTCATTTGCTGTGTTTTATTAGGTTTGTGGTGTTCGAGAAAAGCGTGCCGAGAATGTCTGGTTGGCAGCAGAAGGCGTCTACCTTCCAATTACTGAAAGCAAATGAAGTTAACTAGTTTTAATGCTTTGTCCAAATAGGTAACATGGATCATGGAATTTTTTGGTGGCTGCTACCATTTCTGATAATAGATGTAGTTTGTTTGTTGAATGAAATTAAACATAAGCACTTTCAGGATCATATAATGATAGTTATATTTTTGTCTTCTGTTCATTTTTATATTAAGCCAGTGCAGCCCCTTTCCTCCCAGAAAATACTTGCAGTAACTATTATTTCGTTATGCAATGTGCCGATTGGCGAGTTCACAAACAATAGAACTTCCTTTTTCAAGTTGATTAATAAGTTTAGTAATATTATCAAATGTATGCCCCAAACTATTTCCATATTCATTTTTGGCACAAGAACCGAATTTGGAGAGCTCTATATGTACTTTGTGTAACTATTCATATTTTTTTAGCAATCCAATCAACCAACATACATAAAATTGCAAAAGGAAGCTAATAAAATTGATAAAAATGTTCGGGAGATAATTACAGGACAGTGAAAGAGTTTGATGAAGGCCATGGGATCTGCACAACATGCTCTTTTTATTATTAAAGAGTTGAGTTTTAGAATGAAAATGTTTCAGAGATACTTTACAAGTCTATTTCATGGTTCCGAACTTTTTCCGTAACTTATAAACGAACCATAGGAGACATGCATGTGTGCATACTTTGTTTTTGAATTCTAGACTGTCAATTCAAAATGGCATTACATTAAATACGATATGGAGGTTGTTAAAGTCAGGTTTCTCAATCTGCCAATTGAATTAACGATTGGTCAGATTGATCAGGTTTCACCTTATGACAGAATCAAATCGGTATTCCATTGTATTAGTTAAATCAGCTAATTATCTCAGATCATGTGTGCATCTATATGTAAAACATGGTTTTTATAATCAGTTTTTTTTTCCAAAAGCCAAACTAATAGATATAAAAATGTCTAAAGCGTTTATTCCAAAATAAAAAACATTTATCTTAGAAAATAAGCCAAAACAAAACTACTCTAAAGTACTAATAATCTAAATGGTTGGCTACAATTATGTAAGAATTTATTCATTAGTTCATATTATGTTTTGGCCTAGAACCTGGAAATGTGATTTCATATTTTTCATGTTCAATAATGGTGAACGAATTAGTAATGCAAAAATGACTCAATGACATAGACATTGCATGTAGCAAAGGTGCATATAGGTCACAGACAGGACCATACATGTTACTTGCTATACATGAATAAGTGTCTACAATCTACACGTGCATTGCAGTGATGTGCAATAAGACTTTGCCAATTTTCCATGTTTTCACCACTAGATTTCCAAAATAGTCTATATGTAACACTCACTCGGTTCCACTAAATGTTTTAAATTGCGGCCGCGATTGTACTTATTATGATTGTGGTCATTGCGATGTGAATTATGTTGTAATTAAAATAATATTTTTGAATTTGATGCGGCCTGATGCAGTTACGTTGCAGCCTGATACAGCCACATCGTTGTGATTTGGAATCACACCGCAATTACAATATAATGCGGTTGCGGTGATCATCACAACGGTGCAGCCAAAATTTAAATAATTGGTATTTCCACTATAAAACCTTAGTGCAATAGTAGTGATGATGCATCATGTGCTAGTTATGTAAAATGTAACACAATTTATGGTAAGTCAGTACTCCCCTAACTCTTAAGGGATATATCTCTGAATTGACAAAACAGGGCTATGTGATACATCTGATGTAGGATCTATCTATAGCTATAAACACAGATAATGGAATATTGTACTGGTAGAGGTGGTCCTTCTCATAAATGGTGAACCCTTTTTTGCCTTTAGCAGAACTTGTACTACAGAAACCAAATTTAATTGCTCAATCTGTAGTTAGATACTCATATTGTCACTTTTACCTTGTTTTTCTTCTGCTTCTTCTTATTACTTTTCAACATTTGTGACTGCAGAAGGGACAAATCTATTAGTTGTTCACACATGAAATTGTAGTTTTTTAATATGATTGTAGTTAATTAGCATGAATTTAATATATATAGCGACTGAGTCAGCCTTTAAACCCGACCCGATCCTAGACCTGATTAAATATAATACATACTCATTTTAGAATATGTAGTTTGATATATAAAATGATATATGTATACATGTATTATTAATCATGTATATATTATGAAAAAATTAAAGAATAAATGATACTTTCGACCAAAATGGTATCATTACTCTATACACATTTGAGTAGAAACACATACAAACATGATGAACGAGTGGCCTCGGACAGGCGGACCGGGTCATGTTTGGTCTCTACTCGACCATAAATATTGATTGAGTCTATTTTTGGAACGCGGAACTCGACCCTAGACACAATCAGACCCAACCCTATTCAGACCCAATCATAATCGGGCCGTGCCGGGTGAGCGGGTAGGGTCGGGTCCTACCCACCCCTACATGAATTCACCTCTAAAGTTAACTTATATCAACCCTTAAATCATTTATTGGTTGAAATCTCCATTGAATCTAATCAGTTTACTAGCTCACTTTAAACATACACAAGTTTCCATCATGTAATTACTAGATTATTCAACATGTTACATTTGTACTTTTTTTACATTATTCTAGTTGCTGAATCATGAGGATTCTCTTAGAAAATTGCAGCAAATCATGTACTTTTGATATCGTGGGTCCCTATACTAATTCTGATGTGATTAATTTGCTTGTTGAAAGTTCAAGGCATAATATTTTATTTACATGTGCAATTATATGAAGTAAAATTTATTTTTATTTACTTGGGTTATTTATTCTACTAATCCCAATAATTAATCTAATATGAGTTGGTGATCAAATTAATGCACTGGTCCCTATAAATGTTTTCCAAAATAAATTAGTGGACCTAGTAATGAATTTATGGCCACAACACTAACTTTTAATTGTATAGTCCTAACAAGAAAGAGTTACAGAAAAAATATACTACTAGAAAAAATAGTCAGAACTATTGCAGAATATAAATGTGGTTGTTGAAAGTCAACAAGCATGTCTTATTATTTTACAAAAAAATTGTTATAGTAATTTTCTATTAAAACAGACTCAAAATACTGAAAATCTGAAACCACTAACCTTGCCTAACACAGCCTGCAAGGACAGCAACTTATAGCCCCACTTAACAGCTTTGTCTGAGTTCTAAATAAAATGTATATTCAAGCAGTTATATCAGGAGATAATTTATCTCATTCGGTAAGTAAAAATATGATATGTGTATTATTTTATTTATTTTAGAAATATTTTTATAGAAAACAGTTAAATATGACACATGTCATAATTTTATTGACTTAAGGATATAACTTATATCCTTGTATGAGAAAATACATTATTATGAAGTAAATTTCTCACCTACTTGTTTGGCTAAATTGAATTTGATGAAAAATAACTAGGCAAAGTTTTCAGGCCCATCTAATTGATGTTATTTGAATTTCATTTTCTGCTTGCAGCTATAACATTTTACTATTGGCCATGAATGTTAAGTTATAAAATCGCATTTGATGTTCCAAACCATAAAAAATAGACAGTCCAGAGCACGAATCTCTCACAGGATAAATGTATGCAGTTTTATCCTCACAAACAGATAGACTGTTTCTAGAATTTGAACATGGGACTCTGTAATTACTAAGCAACAAACTTGCCGTTACGCCAAGCTTCAGGATTCGATGTTCCAACCAGTAATTCTCTTTATATAAAACCATAACTCAAATACTGCCACCACAATTTGATAAACTCTCATCTATGAAGCACAGGAGAATACATTCTACAGTTAGAAATGGAGCACAATGCACAGTCATGGTTCATCCACAGTACCACATTAAAATCATCACATTTTTGCAGTTAAAACTTTGAAGTTCTTTTTTATAATTATTATCAATGAAGATATGCACTTTTGTAATGCCCATGCCTGTACCCATAATAATACTGATGGGGCCAACAATGTGCAGTGCACACATATACAACACAACACTTGTGTGCAAGTTTCCAGTGATAAGTAAGACTATTAAAGCAGTGAGATATTGAGCATAATGTTAGATATATTAATACATTTATTTATCTTTACCTAAAAGTAAAAAATAAATAAATAAATAAAAACACAAAATTCACACTTCTACCATTTTTTTCTATAACATGAGTTACTCCAAGTTTCTCTCTAATACATTCATTTTGAATCTTATCTTGTTTAGTATGTTCACTCATCCAACACAAAATTCTCATATCTGTTATATGAAGTCTATTATATTGTTGACATTTTATCATTCAACATTCTGTCCCATATAGCATTACTGGTCTTATAGTTCTGCGGTAAAACTTTCCCTTAAACTTGAGTAATATCTTTTTGTCACAAATGACACTTGAACTACTCTAACATTTTATCCAACCCATTTGAATCTTATAGTTCTCACCTCAGTTTCTCTATCATCTTGAACGATTTACCCAAGATCTCCAATTTTTACCTCTAAAATAGAGTTTGTTTGCCTATTGCTAAACTTTATACTACATATACACGAGGATCACTTGTACCTATTGGTGTCCCCAATGGTGTACCAAACCAATCAAAATGAGTTATTTTATTGGAATTTGTTTTTATAAAAAACATAAATTAATATTTTATATTATTTTAGGAAATATGATTGAGTAGAGACAGATGACAAATTTTTTTGAGACAGAAGATCTTTGTCCCATATATACTGTCTTACTTCAACTTATACACGAAAAATGGATATACAAGATCAATTTATTATCTAAAAATATGGGCATCCTTTGTATGAATTTTCACACCAAAACTGATAGCAGTTAGTGGTCACACACATCATTGTTTGTGCCTTTGTGGTATCAAAGAAAAATACTATATAATAAGTTCCAGGCATCAAATTAGGTAATGCACCTTTGTGCAGTTCTTTTTGGATCTATGCAGAATCTGTGGTTTGTGATGAAAATTCCAACTTTTTAACCAACTATGAAATACATGTGTGGCTCAAATAATTGAAACCTGCTTTTGGAACTTCTGACTCAGACTAAATAATACCTAAGTTCATATAAAGTAAATTAACATTGACCCTATACATCTTTCAAAGGGTCAACCAAATAATTTTTAAATAAAAAATTACATTAACAAAAGGATATTTTCGTAACGAATTAAAATTTTGAAAACAACCTATCCGCTTGTAGGATAAAATTGCGTATATCTACCATTTTTAGACCTCACTAAGTGGGGCCTCTTGCACTAAGCCATCATTTTCTCCTTTTTTTTATAAGAATATTTACACAAAAAAGCAACAAAATTAAAGTACTCAACAGAAGTTTGCATTGTATATGACTATAGACCCCACAAGGAACACTGTTTAATGTGAATGTAGTGCGGAGAAAATGTTACCTATACTTATTTGCCACTAGCAGCTCATGTTTCCATTCAATTAGATCCAACATAGCATTTATATTTGTTGTCTGTTAAAATAAACTCAGTAAAGTATATCATGTGGCATTAAACAAATACAGGGTCATTTTTATAATTTAGCTAGCAGATTACAATCTCAGTGCAAATGGTTAACTAATTACATTCAAATCTGCTGATAGAGAGATTCTAAAGTAAATGCTTAACAAATTATATTCAATTCTGATAGTACAGAGATTCATGAAAATAGAACAGAGTTTTTAAATAAACAGAGGAAAGATTCTTAAAATAGAAAATTGCAGTGAATATTAGATGTTTATATATAGTAGAAGGAAATGACACACCCTTTTCATTGTTAACAACTTTTATAACTAATAGTATTACAAATATTTTTGATCCATAAAAAGTAATTGAATTCTGATTTTAGTTCTTATAATTTATTTCTTTTCATTGTGGTCCTTGGATATTCCAAAATATTGATTAAAAATGTGACATGTGTAATACTAATTGGTGATGTGGTCAATTGTGATGTTGACACATCATCAAAAGAGATTAAAACCAAAATGATAAACTAAACTGGGACTAAAAACTATGGGTACAATTTGGGAACTAAAACCAGAATTGCCTAGTAACTAAAAACATATTTAAGCCAAAATAATATAACAAATAGTAGGGTCGGTTTGAAAGTGACTCGGTATGCTAGTAGCAGTAGTATGACTGAAGCTACTCAAAGTCTCAAACAACCCTCAAGTTTCCCAAATTTGCATAGCATCCCATTCACTACACATGAATCATAAAACTCATATAGTGTCAAGTTGGTTTTCAAATGTCTATGCTTCATTTTCAATTTAGTAAAAGTGATTTTCATGTTTCATGGATTCATGATCATGCAAAAGAAACATAATGCCCTTTGCAACACCCAAAAACAAAAGAACCGAAAGAGATTTAAACTAGACATACTTCTATATAATTATATACTAAGACTATGACAAGGGATGACTTAATATCAGTGCTAAAAATTTGCAAATAGCTACAACACCAAAAGCTCAGTAAAATCATGATGTGAAGACTAAACTTCATGGTTCATTCTCTTCAAACTTGACTCCCATCTATACCAGCTGCAATTATTCAAAGAGGTAGGCTCTTTGAAGTAAAACTCGAAGTGAGTGAAGTAAAACGCTCGGATGGAATGAAATCTTGACGCAAATTGGCTCTCTTCACAATTTTCCTCATGTTGTTCTGCAAACTTTGCTGGACTAATTGCTTCACTGCTTTCTTCTCTTCACTCATCATATCTTCGTCTTCCACGCTTCTTCCCTCCGTCTTCGTGAAAGATGATGAAGAGCCACAAATTGGCGCAGACACAGTTGCACCCAAGTTTCCACCATAGCTCCCGGAAACCTGCTTCCCTTTATCTATCCTCAAACATTCCAATATCCTTGAGGCTCTTTTCTGTGCCAATGGGGTGCCCAAAAGTGTCAACTCAAGAAGTGTTGACGCAATCCCTGCCTCAATCATGGCGTGCCTGTCGCCACAAGACTTATGTGCCATGATCATCAAAATGTATGATGCTTTCTCTTGGCACTTTGGCGAATCTGTCCAATTCAATACATCCATCAGAATCGGGATTACGTCCCTTTCAGTACTGATAGCTTTTCTACCCTCCGGTGTTGACACCAAATTGCTTAGGATCGAGAGAACTCTTTCACTTATTTCCATGTCTCCTATTGAGTGTATGAGAAATGAGACCAAATCAGTTTCCAAAACAAATGAAATGTTGGTTGGAGTGATTGAAAGATTGTACAGAGCTCGAAGAGCATCTTGCTTAGCTTGGCGGCTACTTTTATCATCTAAATTTCGAAGGGTTCTAACTAAGAACGGTATTGCACCCGAGGATCCAATTATCGGTTTGTTCGAATCCAAAGCACTCAATCCAAGGAAATTTGCAACTATTGCTTCACACACTGATGAATCTGAACAATCAATAAGCTTCAGCATTTTGTGAACTGCACCAACTTTGACAATGGCTGCTTTATTTCTGTAACACACCACACAAAGAAACATCAAAAACTTATGGTTGATTAAAGAAAAGGAAACCAGAAACTAAATTAAAATCATATAATCTTGAACCCTATTCCTGTCCCTCCCAACAAACCTCAACAAACGTCGCTCACAGAAATCGAAACTTTTGGTCATACTGGGATCCAGCGAGGCCGGCCTTACACTACTATACCACCACCTTGTTGGTAAATCTAATCAGTTTAATAACTTAATTCCTTTTATATAGAAAATGTCAATAAATGTTCCCTAAATTAATCAGAAATTATGATCATGAAAACGAAAACTAACGCATCATTTCCGATTCCGAGATTGAGCAATGCATAGAGAGACTCAATCTGAGATTCAACGGAATTTTCATCATGATCAACCATTCCAACAAGTAGAGGAATCACTCCCAACATTGCAAGTGTTCCTCTCACTTCCAACCCTTCTTCCTTCGCCAACATCCTCACTCTCTTCGCTGCCATTCTCTTCTTCATCAAATCCTCTCCCTCCAACTCCTTCACCATTTCCTTCATCTCCTTCAATTCCTCTTCCTTCTTCTTCCTCCACGCTCCCATTTCATTCCCCGCTACGTTCATAACCTTCTTCTCCGTTTTCTGATCCTCCGCGTGTTTCTCCCTGCGGCTCGTTGAGGCGGTGGAGGTTATCTCGCCGTCGCCGCCGTCGTTGTCATACTTGTAGCGAGAGGTGCTGCCGCAGCTGACGGCGTCGAAGATGATGCGGCGGAGTGTGGAATTCCAGAGGCGGAAGTGGCCGCCAGAGGTTGAGGTTTTGGTAGCGCGGCGGTGGTCGAGAGCGATAGATCCGACGTTGTTACGGTGACACTTTGCCATTCTCCGATGACCTACATTACTGAGAAGATAAAGAGAAAACGAGTCCTTTATAAATCAATATAAGATAGAAATTATGGAAAGGTTTGTTCTGCTTTTGAAAATGGAGAGTGATGAGAAGTAGTGTATCATTGAGTCCACGTTTACTTATACGCATTTTAAATTTAAATTGTGATTACAGTCACGAAGGATAGAATACAAAATGCAATCGTAATGTTATTGTGGAGATTACAAAATCGCAGTGTTAGGATCATAATTATTGTGATTACGAAATGTAATTTAAAATACTTCCTAAATTGAGTTTGTAGCCGACAATGCATGCCACGAGTTATATACATTGTTATGTTTGAGTGATAAATGATATAATAATTATATATAAATTTTTATACCGATTGATATTTTGAGTTGACTGTAGTTTGATTTCACCCCTAACAAATTATTGAGTTACAATTTGAGTACTATGAGTTGATTAATTATAGTTGGATTCCACCAATGTTTTTGTTTTTATTAGTTACAATTAGATCCATTTGACTATTTAACCTTGTACTTACGGTGCTCTTTTTTGGTTTGGTTGAAACTTGAAAGGAAAGAATAAAGAAATGGAGTAATAGTGATAAGCATATAACTTCAATTAAATATTAGGTGGGGGTTTCTAAAAATGTAGGGTAGGGTTTCTCTTTGTCGGTGGCATTTTGGAATACGTGTGTAGTGTTTCTTCTGAAGTTCAATCTTGGTTTTCTTTGTCGAATGGAGAAAGTGTGTGAAGGCATAACAATGGGAGATGAGGTTGGTTATGTGTTGATATTGCATTCAAGTTAGTGGGGAAGGTTGTATAATGCTTTGAGGTATATATGGTCCTTAATGTATTCTTTTTGGTGTAACCCTTAGTCTAAGGCATTAATCGATATGTGACTACTCTTTTCACTCCTAGTAATTGAATTACTTTTTGGGTTTATATGAAAATTCAATGACACCTTATATTATTAAATTAACTTATTAATGATAGAAATAATAATATGGGCTTGGCTGGAGATTTTAGTTCAAAAACTCATATTCAAACCGGTTTAGAAGTCCGTTTTTTAGATGGATCATGGAGGGTAGGGTTGACCAAGTGGGCCAACATTAAAAAGGAGACCAAAAGTCTAAAAATTTAAGACTATGTTGATCTGTTGTTTAGAACTTACAAGTTTTAAACTAAGACGATATGTTATTGTGAACTTTGTTGTGATTTTTTGTTTTAAAAAACATCTATGAGGCGTGATGATTATTTATTTTTTAAATTGTGATTGAATTGATTATAAATATTTATTTTGAAGAAAAAAAAACGGATCAACCCCTACCTTACTAAATATAAGTTGAGCGGATGTTTTGAACTTTTTTAGCAATAAAGATTGAACCGGGTCAACCCATATTTTGACGTGCCAAAGGCGAATTTGACTGGACTGTATTGCCACATGGTATTCGATAAACATAAAGGCGTATAATAACCCCACACCATCCTTACCTACAGGCCAACAATCAGCAACAACAAAAAAGTAGAAAAATAGTTATAAGGTTCCAATCAATGATTAAGATACTAAGCATGTTGCCTAACTTCAAACACGTTTTCCCAGTTGAATTTTTCGGCACTTTATATTGATTTTGTCTTGCTATAAAACCATCTTTTCTGCTCTAGCACACTATAATGATCAAATAATATGTACACACCGAAATGTTCAAAATCTTTATTCGGTAGCTGAATAAATAGGTATATCATTACAAAGTTTTTATTACACTAATTTATATAATAGATTTTATAAAAAATATATAATAATATAATGATATTTTTGGATAATCTAATTTAATTGTTTCTAATAGCACCAACACCTTGAGCAAGTTATGGAGCATGTATGGTGGCATAGAATGATGGCAAAACTAGGGGCACCTTCACCCAACACAAAAGCTTTAATGTAGTTAGTTCCCACCAATAGTATGGTGCAGAAATTGGAGAATGCATCAGAATCTCATAAGAGGCATTATGCCAAACAAAAATCTAACCACTTGATACAGTGTGAGACCCATGATTTCTTGAGGATTTAGATTCTCTCGTGTTGAAAGAGAAGTTTCTAATAGCTTCTTATAATGAGGTATATTACATGATAATGATATATAAAATGTGTTGAGTTTTCTCCTACATGACCATATTTCACGCGAGAGAACTCATATTCTTGGGCTCATTATTGTTCTAATAGTAAGTGTTGTGATAATCGATTGGATCAGGCGGTCCAACTAGTTCGACAATTGACCGAATTTAAAAACAACTTTAGTTTATAGTTTTAATCGAATGAGGGGTTGAACCGCTTTGAACCAAAGAAATTTCGGCCCGACCATGTTAAACCATAATAACCCGGAAAGTGAACTAGACGATTCACTTAAAATTAAAAAAATAGAACACTGCTCCAATATTTTGTTTTACTTCGGTCCAAAAAAATGAAAAAAAATTGTTTCAATATCATTATACATTATTATTAATTATATAAAATTTTGTATTTAGATATAACTATATATTTACAGATAAAAATGATAAATTATATATAAAATCATCCTATCCGACTAGAAAGTTTAACCGTTTAAACCGGTCAAGTCTAATATGAGATCTCTTTTGGGTTGAGAACTCGGGTTCACATCCTTAGTTGTAGTACTCTCCATCACCTCAATGACCTCATATCTCATTATTTATTTTCTACTCATTCATCATAGATAACTTATAAACTCGACCAATGAAAAATAATGAACCATAAGCAATACCTTAATTTGAATGCTCTACTTCTCAGTATAACCTTTTTTATTTTAAATTCCTTAACGAATATTATTAGGGTGGTTAAAACTTAAAAGAAAGGTCAACCCTTTAAATCGAAAGGAAGATCCCAATACAATATGTATCTTTTTCACACTACACCATATATGGGCTGCAGCCATGTTTGTTGGTCCCACCCCACACCTTTCGCATTTAATATGAGTCCCATATCTTGTCTACAACCCATTCCTTGTTTTCTCTCAAACATCACAGATAAAATTTATTCACTGAACAACCACAAACATCATTATTATTCTTATTTAAATCTCAAATTTTATAATTTGTTATAAAACCCCATAAAATAAGAATAATATATATTTTTTCTCACAATGACAAACATCATTTTTATTCTTATTTGGATTCCATAACATCTACTTTTTCCCACAACATCTACTTCTCTCTTTACTTTCCTTAATTAAGAACAACTAATAATTATTCTTATTTAAGAACAAAAGTAAAAAATAAGAATAACAGAGTGGAAAACAGAGGAAAAAACAACTATTGTGTGGTTGTTATTATGTATGGACTGTTTTTTCTGCCATAGTTATTGCACTTTTTAAGTTTTTATTCTAAATAAATTCATCAGAATAATCGATAAAAAGAGAAGTTTCAAAGATTAAATGGGGTATGCATATACGGTACTATAACTTGTTAAAATTAAAAATGTAGAATAATCTATAGTCGTTACGAAGAATCTTGATGAGGATATTCTCACGTTCGGACATTTGGCTCTGTTCACAATCAACTTGTAATTTTACAAAGAGAAATCTCTAGTTACTTTGAACAATTTAGTCAAGGCTTGACAAAGTCATCCTTAGTTTTATAAGAAGCAAGAGCAGCATAACATAAATGATTTCAGATTTAAAAGCAACATTTTGCAAACTAATAAGTACAAAAAGTAGTTTTTTTTACGTTGAGGTGGCTTTGCCAAAAGATCAAAGGTTAACTAGATTTTTCAGACAAAACATAACTCATGTTTGTGGTTGGACCATCAAATATTATTCTATATTGATTTGGTTGGCGCTTACCAAATATTCTTCAAAGTTCGTTTCTTAGTTTTGAATTTACTTGGGAGTAGGAGGACTAGGACATGGTAGAGAACTACTTACCTTAACCTTAACCCCTTTCTCCTCACTTAATATTTGCCTTGAACAGGACCAGAATTTCTAAAAGAGAAAAAAAAAATGTATGTCGTGACAATATATGAGTTTTCTACATTGTATAATGTAAAGATTTATACTCTCTCCAAAACGTGTATTCCTTTGAGATGTTACACTTCTTCAACTTTACCATAGCTTAGATATTATCATAGATTGTAGAATACAACCTAACTATAGTTGTAAAGGGTTTATGTTTTTCACATTTCTTTATGAACCATACAGTAGCGAGTAAGAAAGTTTTCCTAAAAGAAATGATAATATTACCATGAATTTTGCAAGCTTCAATTGGTGACACATTTTTTTATACCAGCACTGAATTTTTGGGGCATGCAATAATGAAGATGAAGTAGGAGAGTGAGAGCCAAATATATAAAAAAGGAGAGAACTCTTAATTCCCAGAGCCTTGTTAAAAGAATAATCTTATTACCCAAAGTGGGAAACATGGCCTAAAGTAAAACACAAGGACTGAGTTCATACCCAAAGGAATTATCATAACCATTCACTATACAAAAAAAGTATAAACTATGTTATCTTAACTCACCATTGTGAAGCTTTAATGAGAAACCCAATGGGGAAAATTAGTCATTAGCAACCATGGCATCAGCAACAGGGTTGTCCAGCTTCTTAATATGCAGTCTGTTTAGGGGAGAAGGGTCCTTGGCTGATGGAGTCAC
This sequence comes from Lupinus angustifolius, assembly GCF_001865875.1. NCBI lineage: Eukaryota > Viridiplantae > Streptophyta > Magnoliopsida > Fabales > Fabaceae > Lupinus > Lupinus angustifolius. The sequence continues at coordinate 23,416,931 of NC_032011.1, read as the reverse complement.
ATCAGCATCAACTATGATTGAGTCCTCTTCTTTGAAATCACCCCTTAGAACTCCCATTGCAATTTCATTTTCGACCAATTGTTGTATCACTCTTTTAACTGGTCTTGCCCCAAAATTTGGATCAAAACCCAATACACCAAGAAGTGCAACAGCTTCTTGTGTGTATTGAAGATCAATTTTCTTCTGCTTGAGCCTGTTCTTCACTCGTTGCATCTGTAGCAGGTTACAAAACATGTATTAAGTATTATCATACATCTTCATAAATTAGAATGAGTCAAAGAACATAATCCAAAAACTTCAATAACATTAAAAGTTAAATATGTAATGCATAGTTTTTGTTTTTCATGATTGCAATAACTAGAGAATAGTTATTAACATCTTATTTTTGTTAATTATGTAATCCATTATTTATATTCCAGTGATACCAGGGAACTGAGAAATAAGACAGGTTGAAAAGGAAAACTATAATATGAACACATAAATTACCTGGAGCTCCACTATTTTGCTGATCTCTGTGGAATCGAGAGGCTGGAAAACAATATATTCATCAATACGATTCATGAACTCAGGGCGGAATGTTTGCCGAGCCAACTCAACAACTTGTCTTTTCATCTGATCATAAACTGCAACCTTGTCGTCTTGTGTGCTACGAAGGGTTTCAAGTATGTGATGGGAGCCAATGTTTGAAGTCATAATCACAACACAATTTGTGAAGCTAACAGTCCTTCCTTGAGAATCAGTAATCCTTCCATCATCCAGCAACTGTAACAAGATGTTGAAGACATCATGATGTGCCTTCTCTATCTCATCAAATAGTACGACAGAGTAAGGTCTTCTCCGGACCACTTCAGTTAGCTGACCACCTTCTTCATAACCAACATAACCAGGAGGGGCCCCAACTAAACGTGAAACAGCATGTTTCTCCATGTACTCGCTCATATCAATTCTAACAAGAGCATTTTCTGTGTTAAACAAGTAACTAGCCAAAGCCTTGGCTAGCTCGGTTTTGCCAACACCAGTTGGACCCATGAACATGAAGCTTGCAATTGGCCGATTTGGGTCAGATAATCCAGCCCTTGAACGGCGAATTGCATCAGCCACTGATTTTACAGCAATATCTTGACCAACCACTCTCTTATGAAGAACCTGTTCCAGAAAGACCAACTTTTCTCTCTCTGTTTGTTGGAGATTTGATAATGGTATACCAGTCCATTTGCTTACAATCTCAGTAATATCAAGGTCAGTGACCTCTTCTCGAAGTAAAGATTGCCCAGATTTACGGAATTCAGCTAGGTTCTTTTCAGCTTCTTCCAATTGGCGCTGAAGGGACATCAAAGTTCCATACTTAAGTTCAGCAGCACGGTTCAGATCATAATCACGCTCAGCAGCTTCCATCTCTAGGTTGACTCTATCAATCTACATATGCTCAGAAAAGGTGTTAGATAAATTTTGAGGATGGGAATAACTAGGATAATATGTTACCCAGACAAACACACTGAGAAATATAGATCATGTCGTACAAGAAAAATAGGTCCACACAACCCAGTAACACATAATAACCAGATAGCTATTTTCTACCAACATATAAAACAGTGTAAACTATTTGATAATGGTGTCCAATAGACTGAACACTACCTCTTCTTTGATTGATCTTATCCGAGTCATTAAAGCCTTTTCGCTGTCCCATTGCTCTGCTAATTCCTTTTGCTTCTGCTTAAGTAAATTCAAATCACTTTCAAGCTTGCTTAATCTTTCTTTAGATGCCTTATCAGTGTCATTTTTCAGAGACAGTTTTTCCATCTCCAATTTCAAGATCGATCTGTCTATCTCATCCAATTCCGTAGGCTTTGAGGTGATCTCCATCTTCAGCTTTGCAGCAGCTTCATCGACAAGATCAATGGCTGAAAGAGAGATTTTAAATTATACACTGGAAGCAACAAATCAACCACAAAAGTTTCCCAACCTGGAGGTAACACGTGTTCTAAAAATCATAACAATCTGAAGGATAATGTAAGAGAATGAAGAAAAATAAGAAGAGAGAAGAGAGAGAGAGAGCAGTTATTGTAACTAACTCTTAGTTAGTTATTTTCTATTTCTGAATCTTAATGATGAGTGCTTACTCAATCCTATTTATAGGAGAATAGAGGCACAACTGTTTCTTACAATCAGTTTTGCCATCTGGCAATATTAACTACTCTAATATACCCCCTGAAAAGGAACTCCCCTTTTCCTATGCTCTTACTAGAGTACAATGAAGAAACAACAAAAAATTAGATACACTTTTTAGTTAGGGACAAGGCATCTGTCACTCTAAGGGATTTTCTCATTGAAAGGAACTTGGATGTTGACAAAGGCTTTGTTAGGACATCTGCAGTTTGATGTTCTGATGGAATATGCTTTACTTGAAGAGCCTTTGATTGGATTCTGTCTCTTACAAAGAACAGGTCCAGTTCAATGTGCTTTGTCCTGTTGTGAAGGACAGGATTGTGAGCCATAGCAACAGTGCTAAGGTTATCACAGAGAACCAGAGGGGTTTGATATTTGTATTGTAACTCTGAGAAAAGAGATTCAATCCAGATCACTTCTTGAGTAGCCAGAGCCAAGCTTCTGTACTCAGCCTCTGTACTTGACCTAGAAATGGTTTGTTGCTTCTTTGACCACCAAGTGACAACATTTGGTCCAACAAAGATGCAAGCTCCTGAGATGGACTTTCTGTCATCAAGGTCTGAGGCCCAATCAGCATCACAGCAAGCTATGATAGGAATAGGAGTAGAAGAAACAGCATGCTTGATGTGTAGACCTAAGGAGGATGATCCTTGTAAGTATCTCAGGATTCTCTTCACTGCACTCCAGTGTTGAAGCAGGGGTTTGCTCATGAATTGGCAGACTTTATTTACACTGAATGCTAGATCTGGTCTAGTTACAGTGACATATTGCAGAGCACCAACAATAGACCTGTATAAAGTAGGATCTTCAAACTGTTCTGAACCAGACTTGGTTAATTTGCAGGAAGTTCCCATAGGAGTAGGAGTAGATTTGGCAGTGTTCATGTTCATATTAGCCCTTAGTAGAAGGTCTGATGTATTTGGATTGAGAGAGAAAAAGAGAACCATCAGTGAGGTGTTTAACTTCTATTCCAAGAAAGTAGTCAAGAGAACCAAGCTTTTTGAGAGCAAAACTATTGCTGAGTTTGTCAATAACTCTGTGAACTTGAGAGGTAGAGGATCCAGTGACTATAATGTCATCAACATAAACCAGAACAAACACCTTGTATGTAGGAGTAATTTGAATAAACAGAGAATTATCACATTTGCTGATATGAAAACCAAGTTGAGCTAAAGTACCTTTTAGTTTTTCAAACCATTGTCTAGGTGCTTGTTTTAGACCATATAGAGCTTTGTGGAGCTTGCACACTGTGTTTTTGTCTCCACTGTGAAAACCAGGTGGTTGAACCATATAAACCTCTTCTTCTAACACACCATTGAGAAAGGCATTATTAATGTCTAGTTGCTCTAGAGGTCGTTTGTACGTCACAGCTAAGGTAAGAAGGATTCTGATGGTAATAGGTTTCACAACTGGTGAGAATGTTTCAGTGAAATCAACCCCTGGTTTTTGATGAAACCCTTTTGCCACAAGTCTAGCTTTGTACCTGTTGACACTACCATCAGCATTTTCTTTACTCTTTTACTCTAAAAACCCATTTGCAGCCAATAGCATGTTTATGAGGAGGTAGAGGACCCAAAGACCAAGTTCCTAGTTTGATGAGAGCATCAAACTCAAGTTGCATAGCTTGTAACCAAACAGGATCAGCAATAGCTTCCTTAACACTTGAGGGTTCTGTGTGAACTAGAAGAGCTCTAAGCACTTCTCTTGGAACTATAGATTTGTCAATTCCAGATTTGGATCTAGTGACCATAGGATGAGTAGGAGCTATAGTAGTAACACCTTGAGAGAATGTAGAAGAATTTGTAGTATGCTGACCAGGGGAGGAAACAATGGCAGTGGGACTGGACATATGAGTGTTGATAGGGGAATGATGTTGATTGTTTGAGATCTGTGGGAGCATCACTATTTGAGGCAATATGAGAATCAGTGGATGATGATTGAGGGGTCATTGATGATTGAAGGGGAGGACTTGACTCTGTGACATATGGGATAGGATTGTGTATGTGAGTAGGAGGGGATTTGAATGACTCAAAACTAATTTTTGTGTTAGAAGTAGGAGAGGAAACAGTAGGAACATAGGGAAAATGTTGCTCATTAAAGATCACATCCTTAGAAACATATAGTCTACCCTCTTTTGACAAGCACTTATACCCTTTATGTGCAGTAGAATAGCCTAAAAAGGTACACTCAATTGATCTTGACTGAAGTTTATGACTATTGTAGGGTCTAAGTAAGGGGTAACAAGAGCATCCAAACACCTTGAGAAACTTGTAATCTGGGATATGTTTGAATAGAAGATAATGTGGTGATTGATTTTGTAGTGAAGGGGAAGGGAGTCTGTTAATTAAATACACTGCAGTTGTAAAAGCATATTCCCAGAAAGGCAGAGGTAGGTTTGCATGATTTAGCAAGGCTAGGCCAGTCTCTACTATATGGCGATGTTTTCTCTCTATAGTGCCCTGTTGATGATGAGTGTGAGGACAGGAGATTCTATGGTTCACCCCTAGAGAATTAAGGAAATTCGTGAAAGGTCTAAACTCACCACCCCAGTCACTTTGGACAGCTTTGATATTGCCTTGGAATTGAGTTTTAACCATTGTGACAAAATGCTGAAACATATGCAAGGTGTCTGATTTTTGTTTGAGTAGGTAAATCCAAGTGTGTCTGCTATGGGCATCTACTATAGACAAGTAATACCTAAAGCCAGATTTAGAGTATATTGGAGATGGTCCCCACAAATCAACATATAACAAGTCAAAAGGTGTAGCATATACATTTATGGATGATGAAGAGTGAACTTTATGAGCTTTAGCACAACAACAAGCTGAGCAAAAATCTGAGGCAATTTTATTTGAGCAAGGTATATTACAATTTTTCAAGACATTGTGAACAATTGCCTCATGGGCATGACCTAGTCTATGATGCCATAACAGAAAAGAACTAGGTGTAATATGACTAGTAGTAGAAACTAAAACAGTTTGAGATGTAGTAGGAGATATATGTGACTTCTTGGAGACAGGCTTGGGAATAAGATTGGAGAAGGCATAGAGGCCCTCTGAAGTGAGAGTCCCTTGAAGGAGAACTTCATTAGAACCCTGTGATTTGACAACACAATAGTTAGGATGGAACTCAAAATAACATGAGTTGTCTTTTGCAAACTGAGATACACTAATTAGATTTTTTGTTATTGTTGGAACAAGCAATAGGTTTTGTAAAGATAAAGAAGTAGTGAAATTTGTAGAATGAAAATAGGTGTTACCACTACTTGTGATGGGAGCTTTGGCTCCATTACCCATATAGATCTGGTCTGGTCCAAAATGTTCAGTAGGCTCATGTAGCAAGGATGAATCTGATGTAAGATGATTTGTAGCACCAGAGTCAGGATACCACAGTGAAGATCTGGAATCTTGACTGCCAGTGTCAGCATTCATAGCATAGCTTGGACCTTGATGATGAGGAGCATAAGGAGGCAAAGGGGAATGTCCTCTGTAGAAGTTTGCAGACTGTGCATTGGGATAGCCTTGACCAAAGCCTTGATGAACCACAGATGAGTATGGTCTGGTCATTGTTCCAGAAGAGTAGGGTCCATATGGAGTAGATGGCCTTGAATACATGTTTGAAGTTGGGGCTCCATACTGATTTTGATGTTGATACTGTCCATAGAAATGAGAAGGTGTTAGTGTGCCATGATGACTATCATAGGGAGCATAGTAGCACCAGGAGACATCATGTCCTGGTTTCCTGCAATAGTCACAAAAGAAGCTTCCAGGACGAGTGAAATTCCTGCCAGAACGAAGACCACGTCCACCACGTTTTCCAGAACGTCCACCTCTAGTTTGAGTGTAGAAACCAGACTGAAAATTGCCTGAAGGTCTTGGTAAGATGCCAGAGTAATGTGGAGAATGAGGATGACCAGTAGGAGATGGCATGGATACAGAGAGAGGTGATTGAGGGGGAGATTGAGCAACTATGTTTGCTGAGAGAGCATCAGACACAGACTTGTTTTTGTTCTTGGCTAATCTTGATTCAAAAGTCAGTAAAAATTGTTCCAATTCATGAATTGAGGGTGGATTAACTTGGCTTTCAATAGATGTAATAACATTCTGAAAATCTTCATTTAAACCATCCAGAATGCAATCAACATTTTCTTCAAGAGATATTGGTGTTCCAATTGAGATTAGAGAATCAGTTAGGGATTTCACCTTAGAGAAAAATTCAGAGATATTCATAGAGCCTTGAGAGAGAGACCTAAGCTGAGTTCGTAATTGACGACTTCTAGCTTTTGTATGTGAGTTGCAAAAGGCATGTAATTCACTCCATAACTGCCAGGAGTGAACACATCCAACAACTCGTGGATGAAGAGTTTCTGAAATTGAATTGAGGAGCCACGAAAACATTGCTTGATCTTGTTCTTCCCATGCTAGATAGCCAGGATTTACCTGATGTGTGTTACGATCTGAATCAGACAGAAAACGTAGAGGAACATCGCTGGAATGAATGAAGCGTAGGGCACGATTTGATTTCAAGACAGCAAGCACGAATTGGCTCCACGTGAGGTAGTTATGTTCAGTGAGCTTTGTATTTGGTATTTGAAGAGAAAGAGTTGAAGGTTGAGCACGAAGAGGTGTGGCAGCAGAAGACGAGAGAGGAGGAGATGAGGCTTCGTGAGGAGGATCGTTAATGGCGTTGGCCACTGGTGATGATACCATGTAAGAGAATGAAGAAAAATAAGAAGAGAGAAGAGAGAAAGAGAGAGAGAGCAGTTATTGTAACTAACTCTTAGTTAGTTATTTTCTATTTCTGAATTCTTAATTGATGAGTGCTTACTCAATCCTTTTTATAGGAGAGATAAAAACTTAAAGGTCATGTTTTTTAAAGAAATTTTTTACCATGTTTTGGTTAGAACTGGAAATTTCTAAAAATAAATTATTATAATGAATCAACTTCGCATTTTTAAGTGTAGTCACAACTTACCTTTGTCAGGCAGGAAGCGTTCCGTGATGTATCGATCTGCAAGAACTGCTGCTGAAACAAGTGCACTATCTGATATTCTGACTCCATGGTGCAACTCATAGCGCTCACGCAACCCACGAAGAATGGATATAGTATCTTCCACAGATGGTTGACAACAAAAAACTTGTTGAAATCTACGCTCAAGTGCAGGATCCTTCTCAATATATTTTCTATACTCGTTCAGCGTAGTTGCACCTATACATCGAAGTTCACCTCGTCCGAGCATTGGCTTCAACAAGTTCCCAGCATCCATTGCACCACTTGTAGCCCCTATTACCAAAAACCAAAATACATCATATTACTAATTGTCTGAATTGAAGAACTGGAACAAACTAGAGTGGATGATGAATTAGGGTATCACAAAAAGCTGGTTAAAAATAAAAGTGCAAATAATTGAAGATACACAACAGACTTAAACAGGCAAATATTGGAGTTCAACCAATTAAAGATCAATTATAATACAGTATAATTGTCTCGCTTACTTCCTTTAGTATTCGATTACTAAATTTCCCCCATACATCCAAAAAGGAAAACCAACAAGAAAGGTCAAAGTTATTTTACACATTAGGTTGCTGTGGAGTTAAGTACCAAATGATTCTGTTCATTAGTTGATTATCTATAAGAAAGAAAAGATAACAAACAATCTTATTTTAACTGGCGAAGGCTTCAAATAGAAAGTACACAATATTCTCAGTGTCAACCTTATAACATGAGTGATGAGAGCAATGTACCAACCTGCACCTACAACAGTATGAATTTCATCAATAAACAAAATTATTTGCCCATTTGATGCTGTAACTTCCTTTAGGACAGCTTTCAACCTTTCCTCGAAATCTCCACGGAACTTCGCACCAGCAAGCAATGAACCCATATCGAGGGAGATCAACTACAAAGCACCCAGGACAAAAGCAAAATCTCAATGCAAAATTAACTAAAAATACTAAACGTTTACACTCCCTTGTAAGACTGCTATTATAGACATAAATAGTGGGTGGAACCTTTCCATATTACCATGCATAGAAGATTATCAGGAGTTTTATAGCACAAGCTTCACTTTATTACAATGTTATATTCCAGATCAGATTATAAATTAAAAGAATATTAACCCATTTCAGAAGATTTGCCTAGTTCATATGAAATTTTCAATGTAAGAAAACCTAGTTTTAGTGTTTAAGGATGTTTCAACGCTAGAAGGTGTTCAAGTAACTGTTCCTTTAAACCCTTTCAGTAACTTCTACAAAATCAGCATGCACCGAGACTTAACATAATGTCAAACAAGTAGCTAAATTTATATTATCAGTTGTAACCAAGGGAAGAAAGAATATGAGTTCAACCTTCCGGTTCATCAATGGTTCAGGAACATCTCCGCGCACTATACGTTGAGCTAATCTGCAAAACAATGAAAATGTTTTTAGTAAAATCAAATGGTAGGAAACAAGACATGTAAAAAAGGAGCATATAGCTCAGCATTAAAAATGTATGGCACTGGCACTCTAAATCAATAGCACAGATATTTGAATTGTTCACTGTATCAAAAAATTTGGAATTTGGAGAAGTTTGTTTATGAAGTATTACTCCAAAAACATGTTCTAAGTTGTAACAACTATATGAAGAAGTCATGTTTCATAACACATCCAAAAGAATGAGACAAACCCTTCAGCAATTGCCGTTTTCCCCACACCAGGTTCACCAATAATAACTGGATTGTTCTTTGTTCTCCTTGACAATATCTGGATACAGCGCCGAATTTCATCATCTCGACCAATGACAGGATCAAGCTTGCCACGCCTAGCAAGTTCAGTTAAATCATTTCCATACTTCTCCAATGCCTCATATTTCCCCTCAGGATCTATAGACAATTATTTTCAAGTGAGGAAAAAGATGTTTCTGAGAAGTGCCAACAAACAAACAACAGCAAGTAGAAAGTATCATTCAGCATAGGCCAACTGTTAAGAAACATTATAAAAACAAGTCCCAGGTTAACTTTATGAAGATGAATATTTGAGTAACAGCTTAAACATATTTGAAGCGGAAATTGATGATACAAGCATGAATGCAGGTTCTATTTCATAACCAGAAATTGTCATGGATCAAGTACATGGACACCAAACCTGCTCTAGGATCACATCATGAAGCCAATTGAAACAAGAGGAACCTTACATATACACCAGTTTATATTTATAACTCACTACTTAGTTTACTAATTCATTTATACTACAGCTCATAAGAAACATAAATAATCATTATTCTTTTCTTTTATCATCTCACCAAACTTACCATTCTTATGTAAAAGCTAAATATTGATTTTATGTTTAGTTAAAATTTTAACAATTGTCACCAATATTTTAATAAGATGAACCAATCATGTTATCATGTTTTCCTCACGGAAATAAAGAATCAGAGTGTAAATTTGTACTTTGATCAGTCACTCTTTGACTTCCACGAACAGCTTGGATGGCATCTTTCAAAGCCTTCTCGCTAAGCTGAAGATTCTTAAATAACTGTTGACCAAACCTCTTATCTGAAGGAAATGCCAGCAAAAGATGCTCCACAGACACATAATCATCACCCATTTCTTTCTTGTGCTTCCGAGAATTATCCAAGATAGAGCTAAAATGTGAACCAATCACAGGACCGCTAGTGTCACCTGTCACCTGCGAAATGAAATAAGCATTGAGAATTTATATGAAATACCGATAGAAACCTATCACCAGAAAACACACCTTTGGTTGCTGAGCTATAAAGTTGTCCGTAGCCTGTAGCACTGACGTGTTGTCTAATCCCGCCTTAGTAAGTATTCTTCTAGCTAAACCATCCTTTTGCTCTAAGAGGGCTTTCATTAAATGCTCAGATTCCACGATTTGTTGCTTACTAACGCGTGCAGAATCCACAGCACCGAGAATGCCCTCCCATGCCATATCTGTGAACTCTGTCTGTGCAATCTGATTAAATATAAAGGACACATTAGCACACCGGTTTGAACCTAAAATCATTATCCCAAGGGTCTAAGCGATTGATAAGACATGGTGATTAGTGAAATAGAATAATAAGTAAGCATTTGAGCATAATTTGCACGGTTGTTTCGAAGTAGGGTGTTTTAGCAAAATAGTGTAAGGATAGTGGGGAAAAGATTATAGAGGACAATACATCTTCATATCAGAAGATTTTTTTAAAAATTGGAATTTTCTTCACACTGCTAAGTGGTTGCCAAAAGATATTGTAACCCATAATGAGATTTTAATCCATAATGTAAAACTGGATCAACTCATTGTTAATATCACAGTTGACTCTTTTAAGTGATTAATTAATTGTTCGAATCTATATCATTAACTCCATTTTGTTAATTTTATGAAACAAACCAGTTAGTTACATCAGCATACAAAAATAGGTAGTTTTACATGTTCCTTGAATTTTCAATAGGGATGCAACAATGCAGCATACTCAATTTATATTATATGTATTCAATTTTAACATCAACACAAGACGGGAAAGACCTAATACCAAAACAAAAAAAAACAATTAAGAAGAATGTAAACATGTCAGAGTGTTGGTTTAGTGACATAAGGCCCCACCGATCACAAGATCCACCAAAATGTCAAATATTCGATTTCTGCTAGCTACAAGGAGAGGCAGTCACACACCCCAAAATTTCTTAACTCGGGATACCCTTGGTTATACCAAAAAAGACATACCCCGAGATAAATATTAATCAAAACTTAAAGTTATCTTTTACAAATTATGTATGAAATGAATTATGAATAGCATATTATGCACACAAAACAAAAACAAAAACCAATACAGTAATTTGGAAACTCCATCTCGAATAAAAAATTCCGATTCATTAAAAATTGAATCAAACGTAAAATAATAAGGAAATTGAATTAGGAACCTGAGCACTGCTACTAGCTGAGCGATAAGAGGGATTGGAAGCGTGGAAGGCACGAGTGAAAGAGTGCGATAAGAACTTAGCGGAGGCAACATCGGTGTCGATAATCTTAGAAGCAGAGACATGGTGAGGGAATGAAGATAAGACACGCGCGGCGGCGCGTGTACGATAGAGAGGTTTGTGGAAGGTTCTAGAAGAATGTAAGGAAGATAAAATGGATTTAGTTAGGTTTGATGTTCTTCTTGTTGCCATTCACGAAGAGAGACACAGTGTGGTGTTGTTTGATAGAAGAGTGGAGTGGAATGGAATTGAATGGGGGTTTTGAGACAGATAAAAAGTGCGTGTGGAAGGGGTAAAGAAGATGCTAGAAGGTCCTAAAATTCCATTTTTGTAATTTTCTATTTTTTCTTATTTAAAATGCAGAAATAAGAAGGCTTTCCTTTCAAAATTTTAAATATTTTTTTTTTATACTACTAAGATATTTCTCATTCTTTGACTAAGAAACTAATTAGGGATGACAATAAGGTCGGTGAGTGTAGTTAATGTTTTCTCATTCGCAACAACATACTATTTGCGAGTATCCGTGTGAATAGTAGGTATTCGCGAGTACCCACTTAGCTTTTAATTTTAATTATATATTTATATATTTTATAATAATTAATATATAAAAATAATTATGATATGAATGACAAGATATTTATATGATAAATTTATGATAATAATCAGATCACTTTAATTTATTCTGAAATAGTAGTGATGTGGATAATATATAATCTTAAAATAATAATAATATATAATATCTATAAAAAAATTAATTTATAAATATGTGCGTATCCAGGGTGCGAATATTATAAAACTCATTCACACTCATAAGCTATTGTTGTGGGCGCGTACTTACTGCGAGTATTTTGACGAGTATCAATCGGTTGGATTTTTTGTCGTCCATAAAACTATCTCTCTTGGAATTCGTGATTGTCACTCTAACAAATCTTACGTTCGAGAATCGAACTATTGATCTTTTGGTCATTTTGGAATCTGACAAAATTTTGTACTACTAGATCAACATTTTGTTGATAAAAAATAACCCACTTATGTGTGCTTTATAGTATTTTTCTTATAGCACAATAAAATTACATATATCACTTATAAATCACTCATTAGTATACAAATGTTTTTTTGTTAAACATGTTACTTATTTTATGTGGTGGGTATATTTATAAGGAATACATATCATTTTTCATCATTTATTTCATTGCATGAGTTTTTTGAAACCCTAACTCATCCATGTTGAGTTGGAAACAACGTACTAGTACATTTGTACTAAAAAATAATATGAATACATATTTTTTCTTGAGTTCGATATTAAATGGAGATTGATAATATGTGATACAATAAATAGAGTAAAATTAAAATTAATAAAGTTGCTCTGACTCTGTGGTACTAAAAAGTATTACTACTTAAAAAGTATACATATTTTCCAACATTTCAAAGTGATATTGTTTATGACAATCCATATTTCACTTGATAAGATTGCATGTTATGTTTTTGAAAATAGTATATTAATGTTCCTTTGTTCATTATGTTGTCTAAAACACTGAATCACATTGTAGACCATTTAGGAATGTAACCAAATGACAATATATAGAATGAACCAATAGTTACTGATTTGGAATCATTGTAAATGTGAGGTTCACAATCATAGATGACCAACCTCATTAAATCAGGTGGAAACATCACGGATATTATAATTGAAGAAAGAAAGCGTGACAATTGTAACTTTAATTATATTCTCCTTCATTCAAAACATTTAATTGTGAGAAATACTTCCTACTTGAGTAACCTTGTGTCACAAGGTGAAAAGTATGTATAAAAATGTATTCTAATATTCAAATTAGATGAGAGTGGTAGGTTATGAGTACAAGCAAGTTTAGCAATACATATTTATATATAGATATTACTCATTGGGTCTAACAAATGAGATAATTAGTGTATCCAAAGATGTCACTCCATATACAATTCAAAGCAAGTATTTGTTCAAAACTCTAAAATGTTTTCTCTTTCTGTAATCTCTATGACATTTCTCATGTAGAGAGTACATGTATACACTCCAAGGTCCTATAATAAGTTAGAGGAGGATATCAAACAATTTTACCTTATATATTTATACAAAGATGTTTTGTCTTTTAGATTTAATGTGAAATAGTTTCAATATAATAAAATAATCCAAAAATTCCTAGAGACTATAACATATAGTATGTTGGATAGATAAGTGATATCATATGACATGACCCTCAATATAGAACTTTCATTATCTTTTTGGACCATATAATAATGCCATAGTCTTAGTAGGTTGATTCCTAGGGGCTAACCTAAGGTATAACCCATAGTTTCCATAGTCTAAAGGCCAACTTAAGGTCATGATTTCTCTCCCGAATACAAACTCCTAAGGTTGGTAATAAGAGGTTTTCTCTCAAGTTTTTATAATAACCCTCCTAATAGAAAACCTTTCTCACTTTTTTATCATCTTACTTATTTGTATAAATCCTTATTTCCATTCCTTACTTGAATGTTGATGTGTCTTCATCAAGAAATCACAAAATGAAAAGAAGGTGAAGTACATTTTAAACAATCATATTCTATATCTTACAATTTAATCAATTGAGCAAATTATAAGAAATATATAGTTAGTTTTTTTGTATTAGTACTAATTGCACCATAATTTGAAACAATATAGTCTCATTGATTAAAAACAATCATCAACATAAAAGTGAATAATAATATAGAAAATTCGAAATAAATAATTAAAAGTATACCCACTTTTTTGGGTACTACTCAGCACAATGGAAGAAATAGAAGGCTAGATAAATGAAAGTTCTTTATAAAGTTTTTATTTTACTTTTTTTGTTTGATATTATTTTACTTTGATAATGTATGTATGCTTTCGTCATTACGAATTATCCAACCATATAATGAATATATTTGTATGAATATAATTTCACTGGCCTAAAGTTTCAGTGTCTGTTTAGTTGTGTTTTTCCAAATTTCGATACACACAGATTTGGTTACATCTTTTAATCTACGGTCACTGTCTTTTGACTCTTTTCCCGGTGAGTCTAAGCATCTATATATTATTTCTTCTTTTTATTTTTCATGTTCATTTTTTCTCTCCATATTCTCATTTTTCTACATTCCCGCGAATTCCGAAGCTCCCGTTCCTAGATCGCCGGAAAATCTCGCATTCTACGGTGCATCTCACTCTGAACTTTCAAACTTCACTGATACTAGTAGTTCATAAAATATTTGATTTACTTTACTCATAGCACTTTCTTATTCTAACCGTTTTTAGAAATGATCGATGAGTTTTCAGTTTTTCTAGGGTTTCTGCTTTGTTTTTGTAATTACTAAGTGTTTTCATGAGAAGCTGTTGTTATTCAACACTAATTAACATTAAGATGTTGTTGTTATCTTACAATTACTTCGTTGATTCGTTGTTTAATGTGTTTTTAGTTTTTTTTTACTTTTATGTAATTTTTTATTTATCCAAATCGTACGGTTTATGAAGTTTTAGTTCATATCTTTTCATACATTGCTTTCAGTTACGTTACTGAGGACAAATGAATTATAATCTTAATTTAGAAAGAAAAGGAAATAGTATCAGATTTTTATTTGGAGATATTATGAAAGTTGATCACTCTACGGTTATGTTGATATAATTAATTCTTTCTTCTTCTTGCTCATATCAAGATTTTTATCTTTTTGGCAGAAAATGAGTAGCTTGGTTGAGAGGCTTCGTGTAAGATCAGATCGCAAGCCAATTTATAATATAGATGACTCAGATGATGATGATTTTTTGCCTAGAAAACCTGGGACAACTCTGGAAAATTTTGAGAGGATAGTTCGAAGTGATGTGGTATGTTAAATTGTTTATTGCTTTGCTTCAGTGGTAGATCGGTTGTTGGTGTTTCGCTTTGGTTCAGGAAACCAGTATATTTGTTTGCGTTGTTCGCATGTATTGGAGTTTCCTCTCACATTTGAGCTGTCCTCAATATATTTTATAGAAGCGGACACTACTTTGTCTTGCTATTAATTGGTGATTTGTGTGGTGGTGGAAATTTCTCCTTTAAACTTTTCATTCCAAGAGTGTGTAATTTGGCGTGAAAGTATAATTGCTGATACAACTCATGAAGAGTTTCAATATAGGTTAAGCCAAGGTAGTAAAGGTAAAGGCACCCTTATATGCTATGAAGCACCAAGACTAAATATGATACCGGTATGATACGACACGACACAGATATGGAGATAGAACACACTTTTACTATTATAAGATGTGGAGATATGGTAAATTTTAATGTGTGTGTGTGGCAATACATCAGCTAGTAAGTTTGCTGATCTGTCAGTAAGCTGCATCAGCTCATAGTTAGGGTTCTACGTTGTTCTTGATGTACTAGACACAACTATTGAATTCTAAATCTCTCTCTACTTTCTACATTCATTTTCCTTCATTTTATTGCCTTTCTATCATTTTGTCAGACATCATGAACTCTAAAATGTATACCAACTTATTTCGATCCTGATCCATGCCCAGCACTTCGAGACCCCTTCAAAATCTCTACTGCGGATCAATCCCTCCCTCAAATCCATCTTTAGGCCCTGCTGCATTTTCTTAGTCAGACATATATACGAATTTTAATCTATTATTGCTAACATGGCCTTGGAATAAGATGGGCCAAAATTTTAGAGCAATAGACTGAAGCCCATCATCTATAATGCTGCCTCTTTTGTTTTAATAGTAATGTTATTAGCATTTCATATTAGATTTCTTTTTCTCTGTCGGCGCATGCCTGGTCCCTTGTTGTTGCGGCTCCACCTATCTCTTGCGGTCTAGTACTCTAGCGTCACCCAGCACTGCACCCACCCCTTCAGTGCTTTGATCTTTCAGCTCCCATGCCCTTCAAGGTTAGTTCTCACTTCATCATATTCCTCCTCTGGCTCTTCATCCCCACCCTTCAGTCCATTCTTCAATCTCTCCATTTTTTAATTTCTGTATGAAATTGGTTTGACAACTGTAGGTCTGTAGCGATCTAATATTGGAACAGTAAATAGATGTAGATGAAGACAAAAAACTCTAAGAGAAACCGTATAAACAACTAAGATTTAAACAGCCTATTTGAAGACTTAATTTTTTATAGAACACTATTGTGCCTTTCATTTCATGAAGCTTACCTTACCTAATGGGAAGAAAAAGGCTTTGTTGTTGTTATTCAATTTACGAAACCTTAAATTGCTTGCTGCTAAGAGTCTCAGGAACCGACCACTAGTTATTTTTTAACACTGACTCCTTTACCTCCTACAACATCATGGTTATCAAGTTATATGACTGGGCTTTTTAACAGTTAGCAATAATGCACAAATGGTTGACTCACCTGAACTGGAGGCGTGCCTAAGGTGCTAGAGGCATGTACCTCGTTGAAGGATAGCAACTTAACCTGTAAGAAGTGCTCATCCCTTCTAGCTTCTCCCCCGTGCCTTATTGGATACACTTGTTTAGCAATATAGATTTAACCCTCTCTGAGACATAACATGAAGTGGTCTGCTTAACTTCTTTGTGATGCTCTGTTAACACGTCTGTTTAAGAATTAAGAGGAGTTTCATTGTTGGTTGTTAGAAGAAATTGGCAATCCTGGCTTACTTAATGTGTTTGTTTTTTTGTAAATTTTATTTATTTTATCCTTTGTTCTTGTAGCTCTCTTGTTCTTTTCTCTAACAAAATCTCCTCCTTTATCTGAAGGTAAAAGATGGAGGTTTTCTTGTTATATACACATTAGGAATATTATCATTCTAGTTAAATGCTAGATTCCATTTTCTTCATTCATAAATGCTGTGTATCTTTGTTTACACTAGTAAATGTTTTGTACTAATTTTATTCACCGTCTCCATTTTAATGTTTCATTTCCTTCTTCATAGAAAGAGAATTTGTGTCAAGCTTGTGGAGAAAGTGGAAATTTTATTAGCTGTGACACATGCAATTATGTTTACCATCCTAAGTGTTTACTTCCACCACTTAAAGGTCCCGTTCCAATCATTTGGAGGTGCCCTGAATGTGTAAGTGTTAAATGTTTTTTCCAGCAGTACTTGATACTTATAACAGATTTCTGCTTGAGTGATAGCCTATACTTATATTTTTTATGTTTTTTTGCAGGTTAGCCCACTTATTGATATCGATAAGATATTAGATTGCGTGATGTTCCCTACTGTAGCTGCTGATAGTGATGCCACAGTATCTGGGTCAAAGCAATGTCTTGTCAAACAATACCTTGTTAAGTGGAAGGGACTATCATATTTGCATTGCAGTTGGTAAATTTGTGGGAGCTCATTCTTATTATGTCCCAGTTTCTTATAGTGTCTAGTAAACCTTCCTGCAGTTCTGCAATGCTGATTATATATTTATATATTAGTCCCCATTCGTCACCTCTGCTCACTCTATTTTTATAGCATTCCCAATTTTTAGTTTTCGGTATTTTTATTATTTTTTATTTTATTTTAGTTTTGAAGCTTGCTTTCCAGGATTTTATTTTCTCCAAATCTCTTATCATTTTTCTATTTCCATATACGCTACACATAATTTTTCTTTAGGGTGCCAGAGAAAGATTTTCAGAATGCTTTCAAGACTCATCCTCGTCTAAGGACTAAACTGAACAACTTCCATCGTCAAATGGCATCGGTCAATACTTCCGAGGAAGATTTTGTTGCCATTCGACCTGAATGGACTACAGTCGACCGAGTACTTGCTTGCAGGTTCAACTTTGTAGGACTTCATTTTCTATCTTCCCCATATGCAAAATAACACGAGATGAATCTGTTCCTAATTTCTGGATCAATGCTAAATTTGGAATTTTTTGAAATGCGTTTAACAGGAATTCTGGTAGTGTTAATGTGCTATGTTAAGTCAGGTCCAAACTATCATTCTCGACTTTAGGATGTCTATCTGTTTAACTAGGAAGTTAGTTTGTATTCTAAATGTGAATTACTTATTTTATTTGGGGGTAATAGTTTCCTATCATTTCACAGTCCATGGTTTATATATTCAGCCAGACAGTTTTTTATTAGAATCTGAGAAGTGTGAAAGGGAGAGAACTCTTGGAAAACTGAAATGCGTTATCCTGAATTGTTGAGTTTGGTATTCAGACCCGTAAGGTATTATTAGAAGTGGTGAGCGCTGTCTAGCTAATATTTTAGCTATTCAACTGAAAGTCTGAGACTTACTCTAACTAACTAAACCTTAACAAAAACATTAGTTATCCAGCAAAACATTTTCTAATGCGATTCACTATGAATTTTTTATTTTCATTTTAGCTCTTAATAGTCTTCTCATCTTATATTGTGAGGAATCATATTGGATTTGTCCTTGTGTAGCAGTGTAAAATAGTATCATGATCATTTAGAAGGAATATGATTCTGGTATATAATTTGGAGGATATTTTCAATTTTTGGAGGATATTTTCAATTTCCTGCTGTATTTTTCCTCTTCTCCGTCAATGCATTTCTTCCTTTAGTCTCCCCAACTGAAAAAGAAAAAAAGCTAATGATATTGTCATTTGTTTGTCCTAGACTCATAGATAGTTAACTTAATTATTTTATGCTACTTTTATTCCTTTAAAATGTAGACAAATGCATATGTTTTCATAGAATAACTTGTAAGTGGTCTAGGGGTGACGATGATGAGAAGGAATATCTTGTGAAGTGGAAAGAGCTTCCATATGATGAGTGCTGTTGGGAGTATGAGTCAGACATTTCAGCATTTCAGCCGGAAATAGAAAGATTCAATAGCTTACGTTCTAAGTCCAGCAAACTTTCTTCCCATAAACTAAAAAGCAGTGACAGAGATGATGCTGAATTGAAGAAACAGCAGAAAGAATTCCAACATTATGAAGATAACCCTGATTTTCTGTCGGGTGGTATGTTTTCTCTACTGATATTCTTCATGAAATAGTATGTTTTATGTTTACTTTTTTAGATTTTGATCTGGACAATCTACTCATCTGATTTCATTTTCATGTTATGAAGGTACGCTGCACCCATATCAGCTTGAAGGCTTGAACTTCTTGCGGTTCTCTTGGTCCAAGCAAACTCATGTTATACTTGCTGATGAAATGGGACTTGGTAATTCTGTTCTCGGTCTTATTCTCTATCTATTTATTCCCCTTTTGGGGGTAAATCTATAATTAAAAAAATTAGGGGGATGAGAGGATATACCATTCCAAGACAAGGGCAATCCACAAGCCTATATGAGGGCTTACTGTGGATCTCATCCAAGTCTTCCAACCAAAGTTCTTTGATCCTTATCAACTAAACCAAACCACTAGGGTTTATACCCTCCTTTTTACTATTTTTTCTTCTCGTACCCTGCCCTTAATTTGAAGTTTCGAGCAAAAGTGTATCATTGCACTTTAATGGCTGAATTTTTCACCTGCAGGGAAAACCATACAAAGTATCGCTTTCCTAGCAGCCCTTTTTGAAGAGGGCATTTCTCCACATCTGGTGGTTGCTCCACTTTCAACATTGAGAAACTGGGAACGCGAATTTGCAACATGGGCACCCCAAATGAATGTTGTATGTATATGGGCATTTGTCAGCAATATTGTTAGTTATGTAGTTGCTTTTTTAATTGTATGTTTTTTCTGCAGATTATGTATGTTGGATCTGCCCAAGCTCGTGCTGTTATACGAGATTATGAATTTTACTTTCCAAAACAACAGAAGAAGATCAAGAAAAAGAAATCTGGCCAAATTGTTTCTGAAAGCAAGCAAGAGAGGATTAAGTTTGATGTCCTTTTGACATCATATGAGATGATCAACTTGGACACAACTTCATTGAAACCTATAATATGGAATTGCATGGTAGCATTCTACTTTCCATTGCAGTACTAGAACAAAAAATATGAATTTACCAGTTGCCTCTATTACTTCTATTCTCGTTCCTGCTTAATGCTGACAGCCTGTCATATGTATTCAGATAGTTGATGAAGGTCACCGTCTCAAAAACAAGGATTCAAAATTATTTTCTTCATTGAAGCAGTACTCTACCAAACATCGTGTGCTCTTGACTGGGACTCCTCTTCAGGTTTACTTTAAATTATGCCATTGTGCCACAATTGACACGCCACTTACACCCAGGACTGGATTAGAATTTTTACGTGTACATATACCTATTATGTATTTTAAATCAGAGTTGATTTGTATAATAGTTGTGGTTTGACAATTATTTAGTGTTATTTCCATGAGCGTGTCTATACGTGTGTAAATTAATATATGGTTGCCTACTGAAGAATTTTATGATTTTGAAAGTTATATTAAACCCTCTATGTTTCTTGCTTGAACTATAGTGAACTTTTGTCCTTTTAATTTTCAGCATTTACATGATAGGTACTATTATTCTGTGTATCATTTAATTTCTGTTTGATTCTGGATTAGAAACTCACTAATCTTAAAAGAACAGTTCAATATTTGTTGTTGAGTTTTCTATTGAATTTTCCTTGGCAATTTGTTTGATACATTTCGCTCATTCTGATACACACTATTGATTTAAAACCCACCCGTATATGTTCAATTTATCTATCGGAAGTTGGAAGGTACTTATGGCAAATTGTTTGATGCATTTCAGAACAACCTGGATGAACTTTTCATGCTTATGCACTTCCTTGATGCTGGGAAGGTTAGCATGAGGACTGTATTGTAATATAATTCATGATTTTAAGTTATTGAATTTGCTCATGAAGGTCAAGACTCAAGAGTTTCTTATGTACATCCTTTTTCTTTGCTGGTAGTTTGGAAGTTTAGAGGAGTTCCAGGAAGAGTTTAAGGATATCAATCAAGAGGAACAAATTTCAAGGCTTCATAAAATGTTGGCCCCACATCTGTTGCGAAGTATACATCTTAATCTTGAAGAGTGGCACAATTTGATGTCATTTGCTTGCTTGGATTACTATTAACTCAACATTTGTGTTATAGCACTGAGCCTATTGATTTATGCTATTTCTTGTGCAAGTTTTGTGTTGTCAATCTATGTTTCTTGCTTGAACTATGGTGAACCTGTTTCTGTGCTGATGGTAATAGTCAGATTTTATGATACTACATTGCAATTTGTCAAATTTACAAGATCATTGAGTATTGAGAAACAAGTCTTTCTCAAAATATCATATCTGATACTCCTTTTCTTTAACATTCAATTGAAGAGCATATATCTTATCAAGCTTCTAAATCTATGTCTATGCGCTGCTCATTTTTTCAAGATTTACGTGATATTTTAAAAATTTGATTCTCTCTCAATCTGTCTAAATGTTGTTCTTGTAGAAGTTTTAGTCTCTGCAATCACTTTGGGGGAAGTGGTAGGATCCTAGAAGAAGTTGTGGGTCTTATTATGTATATAGGAGTATGTCCTGATCTCAACCAGATAAAGAGTGATTAGCAGTTGTTAGAACGTTGAATGGTCCATATTGGAATTGGATCATGTAACTTTCTTATTCTCTTGCTTTTCTTGTAGACAGAAAATGATGTTTAATTGCTGAAGAGCTTTATATTGTTTGGCTCAATCTTTGACCTTTATATTGAAGTGTATGTGATACTATATATTCCGATGATTTAACTTAGTAGTTCTGATTTTGGCATTAACGGTATTTTCAACTAGGCCCTCAGAGGCCTGGTTATTCTGTGGTTCTTATAGTAGTTGGTAATTTGTATAGAAAAAAGTGTATTGCTGAGTTGTGGATTCAAAATTTTAATGCACTTGCAGGAGTGAAGAAAGATGTCATGAAGGAACTACCACCTAAAAAAGAACTTATTTTACGTGTTGAATTGAGCAGCAAACAGAAAGAATATTATAAGGCAATTTTGACCCGCAATTATCAGATATTAACTCGCCGTGGTGGTGCACAGGTAAGATTCATTTTGTTCTGTACTGACCTTTTAGTTTATGCTTATTCTTAGCTTCGTAAGTAAAGAGACAAAAATCATAGCAGTGTTGGCATTATTGGGTTTTTCTAATGTTTTTTGAATCAGATTTCTCTTATCAATGTTGTTATGGAACTGCGTAAGCTCTGTTGTCATCCTTACATGCTAGAAGGAGTTGAACCAGATATTGGCGATGCGAATGAATCATTCAAGTAAGCTCTCATGGCATTTTTCTGAGTGTGACATTGAGGTTGCCTATTAGAAATACTAGGTGCCCTGCTTAAGGGAAATGAAAGAATATGAAGAAGAAGGAAGTTGAGAGGGAATCAAGAGAATCTGATACACCAAAAAGCTGAATATTATAGATCTTAACTGATACCACTGTTACAATGATGTTTATATCAGTTAGTTTAATGGAGTCTGTTAGTAACTAATAGTACTTACCTATCACTAACAGAATTCGTTAATCCTTACTACAACTGTTGCAGAACTGTTAATTATAACAGCGACTGTAACAGTGATAACACAACACAGTGAATTTCAGGTCACACTCTTTTATTATTATACACTCTAACTGAACTAGATCTTGTTTCTGTTTTTATGTTCTATTGAGAATTGTTAGCTTTTGTAGTATAATTTTGAGTATACAGTTGATCAGTTAACTATGTTATTGATTTAATCCATTTTTCTATTTCACTTCTATTTGACAGTCAGCTGCTAGAAACATCAGGGAAGTTGCAATTGCTGGACAAGATGATGGTGAAGCTTAAAGAGCAAGGACACAGAGTCCTCATATATTCCCAGTTTCAGCACATGCTTGACTTACTTGAAGATTATTGTTCTTACAAGGTATTCATGTGTAGTTGTTATATGTTATTAACCAAATTATTTTTTAAAGTTGAATTTTCTGTACGATATTCAGTGTGTTTGTTTTCTTTCTTTTATATATGCTAGAATTGGCATTATGAAAGGATAGACGGCAAAGTTGCTGGAGCTGAAAGACAAATACGTATAGATCGTTTTAATGCCAAGAATTCGTCAAGATTTTGCTTTCTTCTGTCTACCAGAGCTGGGGGGTTGGGGATAAACCTCGCAACTGCTGACACAGTCATTATATATGATAGGTGAACCTTTTAATTCATATAATTCTTTTTACTCTAGATTAGTCTGATGAAAAAATATGTTAATAAATTTGGCCATTAAACAATTTTTGCTGTCTAACTGGTTTTCCCTTTTGGGTTAAAATATATCCTCAACTTCCAAAATTTGTGAACCGGTATCTATCATTGTTATATGGTGATTTTCTCTTGCACTTCTTTTTGATATTGTCTTGTTTTTTGCTTTTATTTGCTATGCTTGTGAGATTTGAGTAAGTTACTTTATGCTCTACATTTTAATGCTAACCTACTAAAGTATGAGAATTCGAGCTGTTTCCTTTTAAGAATTGGGCATTCATCTATGGTTTTAGAAAGTTTGGTGGGAACTTTGATTAGAGAAATCTTTTATGGTCTTTGAAAATATAAGAGACGTTAGCTTCCTGATCATGTTCTCACATTTTTAGATTAGGCGTGCAAGTTTTATTGGGTTTTCTAGATTTCTTTTCTTGAGTATGTTTTTGTGATTTTGGAAAAGATGCCATTAAATGTGTTTCTGGAGACTACTCTGAAAAACATTCCAGAAAAGAAGCATAGTTTTAAGGGGAAAACATAGTTCTCTTGCATAAGAGTTTGGGTGTGTTTGCCTTCCTGCCATTGAATGATATAAGGAGGGGCCAATGTGGTGCTCTAGATAGTGATCATAGTGTTTGCCCTCCTGGCTGTTCTGATGTTAACAATGGGGGATTCTCAATATAGTCATTTTGATGCATACTATTAATAAGATGATAAGACGTTAAGATTTTCTTGGTGTGACTTATTGGCTAATCTAATCCAGTTTTTCATTATTATCCACTGGTTGAACTGTCTTTCTATAGTGATTGGAATCCTCATGCTGATTTACAAGCTATGGCTAGAGCTCATCGACTTGGACAAACCAACAAGGTTTGAGTTTTTCATTGTTATGTAGGTTATTATTGTTGCCTTTGAATGTCATAAAAGTTCTGGCATTGTAGGTGCTGATTTATAGGCTTATAACACGGGGAACTATTGAAGAAAGGATGATGGAGTTGACAAAAAAGAAAATGGTTTTAGAGCATCTAGTTGTAGGGAGGCTAAAGGCTCAAAATATCAATCAGGTAAGCAATTACATTTTCAAAAATAAAGGTTTGTGTTGTGAAAGCTGATAATAGTAGCTATCGGTCTCATTGGTTGGGCCACATTAATTCAAATTGTTTAGGTGTCACCGTCTTGCATTTTTTGCTTTTTTTAGAAGTACTGATGTGATTAGTTTGCAGTAACCACATGGAAAATAGATGTTGATTGGTAGTATAGCATTGGAATCTGTAGTATTAGAAATATCTTAGTTTTTTCAATTAGTCTATGCTCCTTTGTTTTCATTGTCTGTAGTCACTGTTCACTGCCCTGTTTATTTTATCGTCTGATCAGAATATGGACAACTTGCTGGCACGCTCTTACTTCTTCGTACTGGAACACATGAATTGATTTTATTTCTAACTGAATCAAGAATTATGGAGGAGAGCAAAGAGATTAGTTAGCATTGGTGCATTTTGTAGTTCTTTATTTCCCAGCCTCTCTTCTCTGACATGTCTGGAGGAATGCTTATCCTCCTGATAGTTGTAATTCCATTGTTTTTCTTGAAAAAAAATTACTTTTGTCTGAAGAGAAAATGCATTTAATATGTAGTGCGGTGTTTGATGTAGATCTGAATTATAGAAAATAATATGTGTAGGATGCTTAATGTGCATTTTGTATTTAAAATAAGAATTTTATGAAAGATCGATAAAGAGAAGCATCAAAATTGAGGATAAGGCAACTTGTCGAAAATATGATAACAACATGCAAATAGTGAAGAGGAAAGCACATTAACAAAGTATAGCACTCCATTCACTCTGCATATATGACAGCTAATCCCAAGTATTGATTGAATTTTACAGAAGAGGCCGACACAGATTCTTGAAAAAATCAGGCATTACACTTGTTTAAATGCACAAAATTGTTCATGTAGAAAATCTTCTTTTGGAATAGAATGACCATGTGTTTCAAAATTGGAAACCGCTGCATAAATAAACACATTATTGCCTCATATGTGGTCCGTTGTGTTTAGTGTTTCCTTGAAGGTCATTATCTTCACCGCACCTTCACTTTTAAAATTCCTGATTATGTAAATATTTTGTGTATGGGACCGTCCAAGTCTTGAATGTGGGAAAGTGGCTCTTCTTTTATTAGAGTGTAGTTAGTTGTTACTGTGTTTATATTTCTAAGATGAGGTTAAGGCTGCCGAAATACTCACTGTGCTGAGCTGTCCAAGCCTCTAGTATATATATCTCATCTCCTTCTGTTTGTTACCAACTTTTCATTGATAACAAAATTCAGTTTCTTCTCCTTCTCTCTCTCTCTCTTGCTCTCTCTTTGTTTTGTATCTTCTTATATGGTATCACGGCTTCTACCGCTCCTGGAACCTCTCCCTCATCACCACCGTCTTCACCTTCTCCTTCTCCGCTGCAAGCAGTGGCTTCACCGCTGGTCCTCCCTGCTCTGGCGATGAAGCTTACAGAGCAAAATAATTTCCACTTTAGATGCTGGTTTGTCTAATTGCCAAGGCATTTTGGACTTATAGTACCTCAATCTGATATACCCTTAGGTTTTCTCATAACCTATCGATGTGGAGTTTGTTGATCTCCATGCCATTTTTTTAAGGGATCGAATTTTCCAAAAAAATTGAAGTCGAATGTTAGTTAAGAACTTTAAGTATTGAAAAACGAAATACAATTGAACTTCATTTAATTGAAAATAGTATTGTTTTAATGATCTGATGGTAACTTTTTATTATTGATTGTGCTTAGGAAGAGTTAGATGACATCATAAGGTATGGCTCAAAGGAGTTATTTTCAGATGAGAATGATGAAGCAGGCAAATCCCGCCAAATCCATTATGATGCTGCTGCTATCGATAGGTAATCAGGCACTTCTCAGCAAGCATCAAATTTGAACATGCTTGGGATTTATTTCATGTATATTTCTTCGTAATAGATTGTTGGATCGTGATCAAGTTGGAAATGAAGAGGTTACTTTGGAAGATGAAGATGAAGATGGATTTCTGAAGGCATTTAAGGTTAATCATTTCACATAATCATGCATATGCGATTTTGTGCTCTTAATGTTTATGCTACCAATCTAGGTCAAGCTTGTTTCTAGGCTTGTGTGACTGTCCTCATTCTGAGTTCCAGATCTCTCAATTAGAGTTTGTTTATTTGGACACCATCATACTAGATTAGGCCCCAAAAATACAAAAAAACCTGAGCCTGATCTGTAGTCATCTGGATCTGATGCCCAATCAGCATAAAAAAGCTTTAAGGGTAAGAAACTTAATGGACTGAGCAGACCGAATTAGGTCATGAATTAAGGTACCTGTTAGATATTTAAGGATGTGCTTAACAGTCCTTTGATGATCTTCAAGGGGCGGGCTAGGAATTGCCATGTTAACACTGTAGCAGATTTCAGGTCTAGTAATCATTGCTTACTGCAGTACACCAACGACTAACCTATAAAGATGAGGATCAACAACATAATTACTGCCGGGCTTGGTAAGCTTTCTGCCAGCTACCATAAGTGAATGGATTTCTTAGCTTCTACCATATGAGGTTATGAGCCTTTTCCAACAACTCTGATAGATTTACTCATGAGTTAAAAGGAGAGATCCATGAGATATATATTTTACCTCAACGGCTAGTAAATAATTGAGTAATTCAATTCTTTCTATTGGTTTCTTAGAAAAAATTTCTTCAATGAACTGCTTACTCTGCTTTCATTGCCTTTTTACCACTATGTTTAGCAACTTCTATTTTGCCTTTATTACAACAAATAACTGCACTGTATCTATTTACTCAGTTTAGATTTCTGGTTGGGTCCCATGCTTTGGTTGACTGAATGGATTAAATGTTCTAGGTTGCAAATTTTGAGTATGTTGATGAAGCTCAGGCTGCAGCCGAGGAGGCAGCACAAAAAAGAGCAATGGAGACTCTAAATAGTTCAGAAAGGACACATTATTGGGAGGAGTTGTTAAAAGACAAGTATCAAGAGCATAGAGTTGAGGAGTTTAATTCCTTGGGCAAAGGGAAGCGAAATCGCAAGACAGTAAGTGATTATGGTTTATGCCATTTTCTTGTATTAATTTGAGCAGAAAAGATTATTGGTACCTGTTCTCATTAAGTTTCTAAGATTACAATCAATAGTACCAATACATACTTTGTTTGCTCTCTAATGTTGCTTTTTACCCTAGTATGGTATTATGGAACTTTAAAATGGTGACCCAGTGCACAAGGCTCCATTTAGTGGGGTCTGGGGAGGGCAGATGTACACAGTCTTACCTCTACAAGCGGAAATGTTATTTCCAGGATTTGAATCCGAGACTTCATGGTCACTATGCAACAACCTTACCATTGCGCCAAACTCACCCTCAAAAGTTTGTTGCTTAGTGAACATGAGGTTACGAGTTTAAATCCTGGAAACATCCTCTCCACTTGCAGGGTTAAGGCTGCATGCATCTCCCCTCCTCAGACCCCACTAAGTGGGAGCCTCATGCACCAGGCCTCTCTTTTATGGTATTGTGGAACTTGTTCCTTTTTCTAATTCTCCTTTTCTGTATTTGTTTTTATAATGTGTATTCTTGTTAAGGTGGTATCTATTGTTCCCTGTATTTCCAGATTGTTTCTGTTGAGGAGGATGACCTTGCTGGTCTGGAAGATGTAAGCTCTGATGGTGAAGATGACAATTACGAAGCAGACCTTACTGATGGTGATTCAAATTCAACTGGAGCTACTTCTGCTAGAAGGCCTTATAAAAAGAAAGCTCGTGGTATATATAAAATATTTAATTTTTTAGGTTGAATTAAAGTTTTTCTCTACAATTTTCATTTTAGTTTTGTTTCTAAATTAGTCCTGCATTCATATGCATTTCCAATAGAGTCCCCAGACTCCCCACCGTCAACTTCTAATAGGAGACTGTTGTAACACATCCATATGGCTAAAGAAGGGATGCACAGGGGATGGGGATGGTATATGTACACAGCCTTACCCCTATATGGCTAACCTAGTAAATTTTCATTTGTCCAGTAGGTGTTATTTTAGGTGTTCCTGCTGGCAATAAATCCTGTATGAGCAATGTTCAGCAGGTGTTGTCGTTTCCTCATGTAAAAATCTCATAGGAACTAAACTAATGATGTTATATTTGATATTGACGGTAAGGACTATTTTGAAAATGTTTGTATGTGTAAGGATCGATAAAAACTATAGGGGCTAAAATGAAAATGAGTCACAAAGTTTGGACTATAACTTTATTTTAACCTTTTTTTAACTGATATGGTGAACATTGTTTGTTTGGCCTTGACTGTGATGTTAAAGCAGCAGAAAGCACAGAACCGCTCCCTCTGATGGAAGGTGTAGGAAGATCGTTCAGGGTACTTGGCTTTAATCAAAATCAGAGGGCTACGTTTGTGCAAATTTTGATGAGGTTACCGTCTTTGATTTTATCTTTATTTATTGAAGAATGTGTTTTGCATGATAATATCCATAGTTTATCTCACATTGTGCATCAATTACAGGTTTGGGGTTGGTGAATTTGATTGGAAGGAGTTTATCCCCCGCATGAAACAGAAGACTTATGAAGAAATTAAAGAGTATTATTATGGGTTTTGTTAAATGTTTTACCATATTTAGGAATTTTTATAGGATTTCAGCATTTTATTTGAATTGATGCCAACATGTGTTTTACTTGGAAGTTTATCTTAATTTTGTTTAGCTGCAGTGGAGGGCAAAGGGACGGTTAAGTTTTTGGTATCTGTGCCATGCATTGTCAGCAAAGAAAGTAGTAACAACAATTTGAATACTGATAAGATTGAGAGTAGGGGGAAAACAGTAACAACAATTTTTCGGATTTAATTAGATTTTGTTAACTTCTGTAGTAGTTCTTTACTAGTAACTAGTCTCTACATGTTGGGTGATTTGCATGTTAGGATGTTGTTTTCTTTTTCAATTTGTTGCTTCCAAAACTTCGGCCATTTAAAAATCATAAAGAATTGCTTGAAGGATGCAAGGGAGATGGTATTGTTCCTTTGGGAAAATCCTGCCTAACAGACACCATGGGTACTTTCACATTAGGGGTAGTTCAATAACCTTTGTGAAATAAAAGTATGTTTTTTGTCTTTCAGGGTTCACTATGAGTGTTTTTTAATAACAAATGAAATTCTTTTAATGTTCTTTCCTTGTACCTTTTATTTTTGTTTTCGGGAGAATTTCTAATCTTCCAGCTCTGTATTTGCTTTCTCTCTTAATACTCCATGACTTTCTAATTGGCAATTCATCTGTTTGTGGCATGTGCACATATTTGGCATGAGCATATATTTTTTATTGGATATATGCAAGTACATGAATGAATGAAGAGTTAAATTTAGGGTAAAAAAACTTTGGCCTACACAAATGTCATATTGGAAACTTTTTATGACATAGTATATGATAGTTTGGATTTTTTTATTAATAATTTTATTACTTATATTGTGGTCCGTAGCATACCTCCAAGTCATTCTATGAGTGAATGTGGTATATATATTTTCTGTTACAGTTATGGAATCCTTTTCTTCTCTCATATTACTGAAGATATAACTGATTCCTCTACATTCACAGGTGGGTAGATCCTTATGTCTATTATTTCTTACATTTTTGTTTTCTTGAGTTTTATATATGTATGTGTATTATATTTATATATCTTAATATTCCTAATATTTACTTTCTGTTTATAACTTTCCGGTAGATGGTGTTCCCAAAGAAGGTCTCCGAATACAAGATGTGCTTGTTAGGATTGCAATTTTATCCTTGATAAGGGACAAAGTAAGTTCCAATTGTATTTTAACTGCTTGTGATTAGCATATTTTATCATTCTGCTTCCCTGTTTCCTTACCGCAGTATAATTAGGTTTGGGAAAATTCTAACAAAAGAGTTCTTGGTAAACATATTCCCAGTTGAAGAGCAGTTACCCACTCAATCTAAAGTTTATAATGATGGGGCATGTTCTTGTTTGTTGATGTCTGATAATGTTAAAAACTTCACTGACTTTGAATTTAACTTAAAATCACTTTTTTTTGTTAGGACCATTGGGGTGGGTGGTAATATGCTTTTTCAGTTTATTTTTCTTTTGCTGATGAGTGTGTTCTCTTTCTCTTGGGATATGGAATGACAGGTGAAGTTTGCATCAGAAAATCCTCGAAATGCCCTGTTTTCAGATGACGTATTATTACGCTATCCTGGTTTAAAGGGTGCAAAAATATGGAAGGAGGAGCATGATAGACTTTTGTTGCGTGCTGTGATGAAGTATGTCTTTTAATGATATATATTTTGTTTTCTCGAACAATGCAACAAGCAGTATCTTTTTACTGCATGGTATTACCCAAAAAATGTAGGCTTGATTTTTTACATATCTACTTTGTTTTTGTGTTAGTTTTTCATTTTTCTTTATTAAAATTACATGATCTGTTATTTATGATTGTTGATGATTGGTAGTTTGCTAAGTGCTAGTTGTGACCTTTGTGGATTCTTATTGTTGGTTTATTCGTTTACATAATTCTTTTCTATAAAAGGCATGGATATGGAAGGTGGCAAGCTATTGTTGATGATAAGGAT
Organism: Lupinus angustifolius; assembly: GCF_001865875.1. Taxonomy (NCBI): domain Eukaryota; kingdom Viridiplantae; phylum Streptophyta; class Magnoliopsida; order Fabales; family Fabaceae; genus Lupinus; species Lupinus angustifolius. The sequence goes on along the minus strand of NC_032011.1, from coordinate 23,386,133 downwards.
CTGAATATTCAGGAGGTCATTTGTAAGGAGTTGAATCTTCCCCTTATAACTTTACCAGTGGCAGGACAAGTTGGCTGTAATACACAAAATGGTCTAAATTTGACAAATGTGGAACTGCCTAGCAACCAATGCCCGGAAAATGGTGGGAATGACATAGCAGCTGATGGTGCACAAGGTTCTGGTGATGCTAAGAACCAAACACAGTTATATCAAGATTCCACAGTACTATATCATTTTAGAGACATGCAGAGAAGACAGGTTGAGTTTGTAAAAAAGAGGGTCCTTCTCTTGGAAAAAGGACTCAATGTCGAGTACCAGGAAGAGTACTTTGTAAGTGTATTAATGTTCATGGTGCATACAAGCAAATGAAGAGGTTTGGTTGACTTGCTTGTGGACTGACATTTCTTCTTCATGAGCTTTGTTTGCAGGCTAATCTAAAATCAGATGAAGAACATGAAAGTGAACCTGAGGCTACAGGTTTTCAAAGTTACAAATTAGGGGACCCTGACACCCAAGTGATTGATCAATTGCCTCAAGTGGAAGCAGTAGGTATGATTCTATTGATGTCCATTAGATTATCAGATACTTGATCTCATGGCCATACAATAGGAATTACCGAGTTTACATCAGATAATAGAGGAAGTCTTGCATGCTCCAAGTGTATACACAATTAGAATATGAAACGTAGCACATAAATTGAATGTGCTGTCATACATTAAAACAAAATCTGTCTGGTGTGTGCAATACCCAGCCCAATGGTTAGGGGGTGAAAGACTTACTTGCAGTGCTACCATTTTTTGCAGTTTTGGAAGACATTTCAGCTGCTGCTTGTGATAAGGATCCAAATCAATTGGAATTAGTTCAAGTTTACAATGAGGTAAAAGTATTTTAGTTTGTCATGCTCTCTTTATGTGCTGATCACTTCACAAATCATGCAATAAAGAGAGAGAAAGTAGAAAGTAGTATTATAATGAGGATCTGTGTCAACAACCTTTCCTTTGTATTGTCAGATGTGCCAGGCAGTGAAGGAAAACCCAATAGATTTAGTTCGAAGATCTTCGGAAAGAGAACAAGCAGAGGGTAATATGGTGAAGAACAACCCTCCACTAGAAACCTTTTGTGAAGATATCAACCGACTCCTTACAGTTACACCCACACAACAAGATCAGACTAATGCTGGAATCTCAGTATTCAATTCAGAAAACAAATCAGAGGCTGCTATATCAAAAGAGGACTGCAAACTTGATAACTCTGCAGACAATGAGAGCAAAGATATGGTAATAGAGCCCAAACCTGAAAAAGAAAGCTGCTCCAGTCTGATAGATGAGAAGAAGGGAGATGATACTGAAATAGATGGAACTAAGAATAATGCTGAACTGAATTAGAACACAGATAAATCTGGTGCTGGGGTCATTGAATTGGATGATTAAACATAAACTAGTATACTATATGTTTGTTGCAGCATAGTAGTCTTAAACATTTTAACTAATTAAGTGTTTGGATTAAAGAACATGCATTGTAGATATCCGGTAGTCATTAAATGTCTTGCAACAACGTCCATTGGAAATATTATCAAAATAACAACCTAATTGGATATTGTTCATGGTTCTTGGTTTTTTAGTATGAGGTTTTTATCTTTTAGTGTGAGTTGATTTTTGAAGGGGAAAGAATGGAAAGGGAAGGCCCTATAGTCATCTCTCAAGTTTCATGACTACAAAGTCTCCCTTTCCAAAATCCAAATCGCAAATAGACCTTTAAGAAATTGAATATAACACTCGATGTTGGTCAACTTTAATTTTTATTTGAGTGGCTGTGGAACTGATGAAATTTAGACATTTTGATGGAGTTTTAGCAAGAACTTTCTTTAATTTATGGTAAAATAAAAGATTGAAGTGAAAACTACCAAGATGCTGATCCAGTGAGTATAAAATTTTATTAGTTTTTTAGCCATATGGTGAGGAACGGTTAATTTTTTAATCATAGGGTGAAAGATATCTTAGTTATACAAAAAAAAAAAAAAAATGAGATTGAAGTGAAAGAAAACTAAGGCAGCGTTGGCTAATCCTATCACATATGTTTTTTGTCTAATGTGGGTTCTACTGATGTGTTGCTTATGATTTTTCTTTTATTAAAGACACTTACCTTTCTCATACTAAATATCTTCCTTTGAAAAATAATTGTATGGTGATTTATCTCCTTCGTAGTTAGCTATTGAAAAATAGTTTGAACCCTTAACGAGTCGAGCTGAACCAAACTAGATTCACCTCATTTCCACCCTTAATTCTAACCCAGGATTATCGAAACAAGTGTAAACAAGAACTATTAGAAGAAAGGTAAAGAAGAACTATCGGAAGAAGCATAAACAAGAAGCGAAAACCCAAAACTATTGCATGAGATACCATGGATTGTGCTCATTACTCCTAAAATAAATGCACTCTAGTAGGACAACATTTTCGATCACAAATTGGAGAATCCATGTTCATTGTTATCATAATCATCTTATTTATTGGTCACTAACAAAAGCAATATCTACGCAAATTAAACAGCATGAGTTATTACTCCAAAATGCATTGTAGGACCAGTAGACAAAGCATTTATCTTAATAAATTGTGAAGTCTTTAACGTGCAAAATCTAAACAAAAAAAGTAATCTTAGATAAGCAACATCCTACAAAAAACTAAGACAAAAAGTAGTTCAACACGATAAGAAAGAAATGATGCTCATATATATACTGCGGAACTTGTATCACATTGGTATCCCACCAGAGTAATTATCGCAGATGGAGTTTCCATCCAATAATTTCATATTATCTTGCTCCTGCATGAAATGAAAAGGAAAATATTTACTAGAGGTTTAAGATACATCATTCATATGATTAGCCAACACATTAGAGATGCGTGAACATAAATTAAATGCTAAAACATATACACCATAGGTGGATTATTTTACCAACCCGGAATAGACAAATAAGATGATTTCGCCAAATGGGAATGTCAAAAGAATTAATTATGGTAGTCATTTGGTTAGTAGGACTAAGGCTTGATTGTTTTTGTATTCGGCGAGCAGGCCTATCGGACTACCATAATTAATCCTTTTGACAAGCACAAAAAACACAATGCATCGCTTTAAGTCTTCGAGTATCAATTTTTACAATGTAACAAATCAAGTCTTTTGTATAGTATTAGATAAATTAATAATGATGACATCCGTGTATCTCTCCCTAAAGTCGACTTCAAATGGTTTTAAGCCGTCATCGAGAATGCAAGGGTAGACTGTAGTCAATGTATTAAAAGAATTATACGAAACTTCTATGGCAAAACTGCCAAATTGGAAAATTGTTATTACCTGTTTCATCACTGAATTGACAAAGTCTTCCAGTGAACCAAGGTTGTTAGACAAATGACTTTGTTCAGACTTCTGCTGGTTCACAATATTACCCGGATGTTTCATCGAGGTCTCTGCAGATAACTCCACAATCCCATGACGTTTCATTTGTATGGGGTCACAAAACTTGAAGTCCAAGTTTCTGTTATGGCCTGCTGGACCAACGACACCATTAAGCGGAGCACTCAAAGGGTTCATTGAGCCACGGCTAACATTTGAATGGAAAGTAGAGATGTCTTGGAATGGCATGTTATTCCTTATATGCCCAGGTCGGTTAGTAAAAATCACACCTTGGGAGTGCATATCAGTCATGGAATCATGAGATTGACCATACAGTGAAGTGACATTTAAGGAACTTTCTAGATTCCCCCCTTGTAAGGGTAAAGATGCCATGTTATCTATACCACGTAGAGATGTCTGACTAAAAGATTTTGTCGGGATCCCAGATAGCTGCATAGCACCTGACCAATTATCGGGATATCTACCTTGATATGGCAAAGATAAAGAAACTTCTGAATGTTGTGAGTGTGCTGAAGTAGGTGAATTTTCATATACTATACCCCCTAGTGTTTCTTGTGGATGAGCTTCCAACATCAAAGCATTGTTTGAGATACCCAGACGCCGAGGGTGGGAACCACAGGCAGTTACTCTTGGTCCTGGATCTGGGAGTTTATTTGAGATGGGAAAAGTTGTTCTAGCATCAATAGCATTGGTCAGGTTTTGAACAGAAACCACATCTGTATTCTGCTGCAATTGATCAAGCCCTACAGACACTGGCATTCCCGGAACACCATTCTGGTTAACCGGAACTATGGCTGACTGGAACTTAAGTTGATCATTGGTGGAATCGATTAAATTTTGTGTTTGACCCAAGTGATGTACTCCAGGAGAATGAAATCCATGCACATTCAAACCGGGGGTGTTCAATCTGCTAATCACCCTGCTTGGTGAAAAGGATCCAAAAGCGTTATGAAACTGTCCGGAACCATTCAATGTTTGCAAATGTCCAACGCCACTCATAGAACCCATTCTCAAATAGGAATGATCTGCACTCCCTAAGGCTGCCACCATATTAGCTTGTTGATTTGCCACACAACTGATTCTTTTCAGGTAAAGCCTGTATTTCTGCAGTCATTTCATAAACCAGAAACATTCAGTGAATGAAAAAGGATTATGTTACATTAAATTAAAGCACTGAGAACCCGAAAATTGCCTGGAGATGGCTGGCCACATTCTCCCTCGTAAGCTTTTCAACATTCATCATATCAAGTATTTTTTTAGGTACAGCTTCTGCCACCAATAAAACAATGTCATAATGCATCTATATCCAGTAATGGAAAACTTCGCAGGATGGCATAAAATTCGAGCCATAATCATGATATGCTATTTATATGAAGGAAGAACAATTGAAAAGTGTTCATAATAAATCTGAACAGAATAGTAATGTCATAAATTATTGTTAAAATTGGATTGCTAGTGCTAACATCTTCCATGTATTAAATAAAATTATGATAAAGTAAACGAAAAGTTTTTTATTAAGCCCTTGAGGCAATTAATAAAAAATTTATATCAACAAGTGTTTTGTTTTGAAGACAGGGATTAAAGAACATACTTTCAATGCCTAACTGATTAACAGCAGCAACAAACTTGCGGTGCAGCTCTACAGACCAAACAACCCGAGGCTTCTTCTGTGCCGAAGGGTCTTCATTGTCATTATCATTCTCTTGCTCATCATCTTCTTCATCATCCTGGTCCTTCCTCTTTTTATTCAGCTTTCCATTTTGATCTGAATTTTCTCTTCCTGCTGACCCTGGTCCATTGCCGCAATCGGAAGTAGGTTTGTCTAGGTTGTTAGTTTTGTTCTTGTCCTTTGAATCAAACTTCTTCCTCCTCATTACATGCTGCCATATGTTCTTTAGCTCCTCGATTCTCACAGGTTTCAGCAGATAATCACAAGCTCCATGAGAAATCCCCTTCATCACCATCTTCTTATCACCGTTTGCCGACAACACTGAAATCATTGAAACAAAAGTACATAATAACTCAAGTTAGCCTTACTAAATTTAGGATTATTATGGAGTACATAGAATATAGTTGAATTTGTACGATGAACATTACAAAACCAAAACCTCAGTATTTGAAATCTAAGGTGATGTTTGGTTTGTTTCCTGTCTACACTTTCATTTTTAGTTGATATTCTCCCACTTAAACTACAACAATAAAACCTTCTCTTCACCGTTTCCTTCACAAAATCTTGAAAACATGGAACAAAATGTAAACATCGTGGCATTTTTGTACTTACGAGTGAAAACATATCAATCGAAAACGAAAATAGAACAAACCAAATCACCCCTGTCAAAATGCGAGTCAAACCGTATCAATTGAAAACTCGATAATCAATAATGCGAGTCAAAATGAAGAAAATATTAAAGATGAACTGCCGAAGATTGCAAGAAAGATCCCCTTACTTATGACAGGTAGGTCCATTTCAAGCCCAACTAGCTCAAGCAGCTTAAATCCATCCATGTCTGGCATGTGCACATCACTGATTACCAGGTCAAACTTCTCATTGTTTTCTCTCAACAAAGTCAACGCTGTTATCGCTTGATTAGTAGTGGTTACTGCAAAATCCACCAGACATAACTAACAAATTAACATAACATACATCAATAAAACCAAGCAATAGTGGAATGTTCATCAAATACAAATCCTAATAGTGAAAAAAAATAGATCTTAAAAAGGTGAACTTAAAATTAAAGATTTTGTCCAGTTATCAACTTAAATTGAAAATATGTACTTGTTAACTATCACAAAGTAAAAAACTTGACAAAGTTGTAGTTAACTGAGAATTAATTAGTACTATATATATATATATACCCAACAAACAATGTAATTAAAAAAGTGTGTATATTGGAATCTAAGACCAAAACCAAAAGATATAAATTTATAACATATTCTTTAGACTGAATCTCAAAATCTTAAAAGAACAAAACTCAAATCAAAAGCAAAAGTTGAAGAAACAAACCATGATATTGACATCTTTTGAGTAGAGTTTCCAAAACAAAGAGGCATGTTGGGTCATCATCTACTGCAAGAACACGCATCCCTATAGGAAACTCGTCAATGGGGTCAACCATAGTATTCTCCACTGTCATTTTTTTCTCTTTCTAAATACGAAGTTTTCACCAAGTGAACTCAATGAATCAGAAAATAGATATAGGTATATTAACTATACCAGAATTTCTGTTTTATGGGTCTATAGAACTTTGAAAACAAAACCAGAATCTATGAAACGGAAGAGATTCCGGTAAGAAGGAAAGTTTGGATTTTTATTATTTTCTGAAAGAATGAAAATTGGGATTTGAAGAAGAGTAATTTCAGGAGAGCAGTTCGGGAATGAATATAGAAAATATTAAATAAAAATATGAAATCTTTATTATAGGATGAGTATAGTATGGTTGTTAATTAAATTAATTATAAACTACTATACTATTATTTAACAATCATCAAAGTGTGAGTTTTTTTTGTAGAGTGTAATATCTATATATTTTTAATGTAAAAATTTATAGACACTTATATATTATTCACTATTTGTTTTTATTAATTTTTTATAATTAAATATGAATAATAACTAACATATTGGTCATATATAAAACTCATATAATATTAGTATATATCTATATCTATACTATTAATAAAGGGAAAACACAAAATAGCCACCCATTATAGTGTAATTTGTGTTTTCCTATTTTGCCCCCAATATCTTTTTATTTCTACCAAAAAACTATATAATATTATTTTCTTATTTTATCATTATTATCTTCTTATTTTAAAAGTGTATTTAAAAAAATTGAATATTAGACTAATTGAATAAATTCAACCGTAAATTTAGCGCAAAAAATTATATTTAAATTTATGAAATACAAACTATATATTACAAACGATAGGAAAGCGAGTTGATAGGCACAAGAGTGCATGTCAACACGCTAATATATATATATATATTATTCATTTACTTATGATAATGACCTAATTGGAATTTAGATGAAAACGGTAAATGAATGAGAAGTGGTGAAAAAGGGATAATAGTATCAAAAAGTGTGTCATATTATTCAAGAAAATATTTAATAATAAAATTTTTAGCTTAAATATATTTTTAACAAATCAAATATATAAAGTAATATATTTTTTGAAATAAATTATATATTCCAGTGAAAAAGTGGGTATCTTTTGGCACATGTGTGTGTCAGTGTCCAACTATAAAAATGATAGAATCTGCAACTATATAGGGTAGGGGTTGTTCACAGGAAACCGAGGATTTCCTTCACTTGAATCAATCGATTAAATCATAACATGTCACAATAATTAACTTTAGGCACTATGGATAAGCAAGATTGAAGGATTCTTAAATACTTTTCTATATAGCAATAATAATAATATGGGATGTCACATTCTGAAATTAGAGGTCAATAAGGTAAATACGTTACTTATACATAATACACTATTATCTTGTAATGAAAAGTATTCCTTTCCACTCCATGGTCTCCTGCCAAATTAGAGAAAATAATGAATTGTGGAGATTTGGGTAAAGAATAGAATGATTCCCTTTTCCATTCTATTTCCATTTTAAATTATAGATGATATACACTAAAAATAGTATATACTTCATCATTTTAAGTAAAATCTAAGAGGGAATGTTTAAATGTAAAACCAATCAGACATTCATCTAGTAATATAAAGTCTTATTATATTTATATAAAAACTAAAACATTAAAGATTCGATTTTTGGTAGTAACATTTATTAGATTTTAGGAAATAAAAAATTTAGTCTGAAAAAGTATATAAAAGCATCGAACTTATAAAAATATGTAAAAAAAATTGTCAATCATTGTTTAACTTCCATTTTAAATTGTGTAAGTTAGTACCAATATGTGGTTAAAAATGTATGTTATGGTATATTAGGTACGTTTTTTAACACTGAGCTATAGCTACAATCGTTGTTAAAAACCTAGTCACTGTTCATTACATGTCTAAACGATAAATGAATTATAAGTTATAAAATTCATTCACCATGGTGGGGCCACTTAAATCTGTTCATGCTCTTCATAAATCTTGGATACCATTAATTGCACATTAACTTTTGAACTTAAGTTATGTAACTTATGAAATATCACTAGTCTATATGGTTGAATGAAAAAAATGAGCATACTAAAACCCTAACATTGGCAATGGCATCTTTTTACCGACATAAAATCTTGATACATAAGTAGATATGTGAATAATTTATTGCTTTTAATTTAGGTCAAAATATTATTTTAGTTAATTAAATTTCAGTAAATATACTATAATTGTGGAAATTCTCTTCTATTTTCTTTACAAATCTTTTTTCCACCAATTCTTCCTCTCATCATCTAGCACTTATCTTACAGACAAACTCGAGGGAAAAAATAGTGAGAGAAAAGATTTGGGAAGGAAATATAAGAGAATTTGTTAAACCTCAATTTCAATAACAAATATGTGATTACATTATATATTATTATGATGAAATTTAATATCATGATTGAAAGAGTTACATTGACAAATGATACAAAATACAAACATATAGAAATAAAAACGTGGACAAACACTTTGAGATAGGGAGACAATGACTTATTTAATGTAAACCATGCTAGTTATATATTATTTAACAAAACATATATTAGTTAAATGCCTTTATTACTCTATGTTTATGGTTGTCCTTGCCCCTTGGAGTGCCGAAAAGCTTTAGCATATGGTTTTCAGATACGATTGCAAAAGTCATATAATTAGTGGATGTTTGGTGCATAATCCTTCTACATAAATAGATACACAATTCGTAACATTAAAATTAACAAATCATATAAGTGAGGATAAAGACAATCTTAGCTAAAGTAGTTGTAAATTAAATCAATAAGGTCCATTATAGTAGTCAGATAGATACTTTTTTAAGCATTAAATAGAGTGTTGTAAAAAATGATTCGTGTTGTTCGATTCAATTGGTAAATCGGTGAATCAGTCCTAATATTAGTACGATACACTAATTGTATCGGTCATGCAATCATATCGGTCAAAATCAGCCGAAACTGGCCATACCAACCGGTTTTCAATTGAACCGTTCGATTTTTATTTAAAATTTATTTTTTAATGAAAAAATGGTTTTTTATTGTTTTCATTAGTGAACCATTGAACCGATATACCATTATACTAGTACTCCGATCGGTTTGATGACCGATATAGTATTAATAACACTCATTAAATGTTCAATTATGTTGTATATAGGTGAGTTTTTTTGTTAATGGAAATAATTTTCACTTTAATGATCTCCATGTCTTCAAAAATATTCATCTTTTAAGCGGTGTTGTTAGAATCGGACCGGACCAAACGCTCCGACCGGTCTGACTGCTGACCGGACTTGAAAACGGCTCTGGTTTACCGTCTTAACCGAATGAGAGTTAGACCGCTTTGAACCGGAAAAAATCCGGTCCGACCATGTTAAACCGGTTAAACCGGATTAACCCGGGAAGTAAACCGGATGACTCACTTAAAAATAAAAAAAATGGGACAATGTTCTAATATTTTGTTTTACTACGGTCCAAAAAAGATAAAGAGGTATTATTTCAATATAATTATACATAATTATTAATTATATAAAGTTTTACATTTATATATAACTATATATTTATAAATAAAAATTATTAATTATGTATGAAATCATCAGATCAGACCGGACGATTTAACCGTTTAAACCGGTTAAACCTAATACGGGACCTCTGCCGGTTTGACGTCCGGCTCGGGTTTCACAGTAATGATGTAAAGGGCAGCCTTAGTGCAAAGAAAGTCGATTACAAGTAATCACAATTATGAGTATGCAGTTTCTCTCACGTCTTCCTCAAAATTTTATATTAGATAATAATGGATGATAATAATGCTCCAACTATTTCCTTTTAATGGTTAAAATGATAAGAGACATGAAAAAGATTTCTTGATAAATCAAGAAAAATAAGAGAATAAAATATTATTCATTAAATATTGAATAGATGGAAAAATAAAATTACATTAAATTTTTTATATAAAGGATAGAAAAATTAATTATCCTAACTAAACTAACCAACAAAAGCTCAATTGTTTTAACATTACTTCCATTTGTTAGCTGGATTGAATGTGGTGAATGAATTAATTATATGTATCGGGTAAAAAGAAAATTCATGAGGCAAATGGTATACAAAACTTTAGAAAAATGTGATCTAAGTGATTAAATAATGGTATATTCATGACATTAATTTAATAAAATGAAAAAATTCTAACTCATTAAGACCATCTCTAACCTTGGTTCTCAATGATTATTAGAATGTTAGAGCATGCATCCCTGACTTGTTATTGGGTTTGTGTTAAGTGTACCCACAGAACGGTACAAGATCCAAAAGAATGCATTGGTGTATGCTATGTAAGATTCCACAAGTAATAGTGTAAAACTTAAGTATCTATCTTATAAAGCCTTCAACAAAATTTTAAGAGAACAAAATCAATACCCTCACAACTAAGAAGTTACATTAACAATATATAACACTTCATACTAAACACTGAATTAGAAATTCATTTGAACTAAGCCAAAATCACAAATTTATGTCTTCTCTAATTCAGATTTAAGATTGAGATTGTTATTGTTTATAAACTCCTCCGGACATGTTTCCTTATTTTTGAAAATCACTCCATTCCTACAATTCCGAAGAGACTAAATGTCAGTCATCCAAATTATCGAGAAAACTTCTTCCAAAGTTCTACATGCATGGCCCTGGGTGGAAGTGTTGTAGTAGATGTTCCTTATCACTTGTGGGTAAGACCATGACAAGACTCAATACTAGTAGAGAAGTTGTCATATGTGATAGGAGAAATGACAAGCAAAAAAACAATAATTTAGAAATGACAAGAAAAAAAAACAATAGTTTCTTCATGATGAGCAGTACACTAGACCCACAATAGATCATTTTCACTAATATTAACCCCTCTTTTGAAAATGTTTAGCTTGCAAGGAATTTTATTCAACATAATCTTTCAAGCAAAAGTTCAAACCTTCAAGGCACCAATGAATTCCAAACTAGTTTTCATATCTTTTTGTCCTCTATATTTGAATCACCCTTTTGTTAAATAATTTTCTACCCAAATTTCACCATTTAAATATTTGACCGTATATATTTGACTGCGCGTGTAAAACAGAATCTACTAGTAATTTACTTATCTTTATTACTTTCATAGCTGTGAATTTTTATTTCGTTTTCGGGTTCTTGATCCATCAAATGATATGAGATATATTTTAGTAGTGTTCATCATGTGATAGGGTTTGACGAAGTAACGTTTAATTGACTTGTTTCAATCAATGAAAAAAAATGTAAAATTATATAAAAGATTATGCAAGACCCCTTTAATAAACTTTAATGTATTATAGGATTTGAGACACTACAGTACTACAAATTATCCAAGGTTTACAGCATTATTTACTTATTTAATTATAAGCAAACGTTAGACTGGTCCAAAATATATATATGTATATATGTATGTGTGTATATATGTATGTATATATGTCTATATGTATGTCTATGTATGTGTATATAGACACTCTTTTGGTCCTCATAGCTGGAACTAGTAAAACATGTTGAAGAAACTACGACAACTAATATTGATAAAAATAAGATTGAAGAGTAAATTACTACCTACTTCCTTGGAATTGAGTCCTCAAATCACATCTAGATATGACCCTCTAATTAATTTATGATTACTCAAAGAATAATCATGGGTTGTCCACTTATATTCAAATAAGTTGCTATTTTCATGATAACCTCCAGCTTATATAACAAATATATCTTCAAGATTCATTCTTAGCACGAAATCTTAGGATTCCTCCATCTTGCTTTTTAAAGGCACATGAGTAATGACTTTCTCTTGGAAATGTCATTTACTTATTTATTATTTCTTGTTGGTGTTTGGTGGGGCTATAGTGCAATCTAACTTCCCATTGGGTTGGATTTGTGTTTACTTAATTCTAAATTCGAAATCCAAAACTTGAAATCGAACTTGATTTTCAATTAAGTGGAGGTGAAAACAATTATTTATCTCTGAACTCGTCAAGTTTTAGGTAACTCAAACCCAATGGGAACCCGCCCTTAACATATACTCTATATGTACTTATGTGTAATTTTATAATTATATTATATTAAACGTGTTTGTGGTGAATTCGACGTGAGGTATCAAATGCACCAAACCCAAACTCAAAAGTTGAACTTGGGTAAAACCCGAACACAATCACATTAAGTTTTTCTCATTAAATTCGAGTTGTGTTCGGTTTTAATTGTCATCTCTACAATATTGCTTAATACTTAATTCAATGTCTAATATTCTTGCAAGAAAAAAAAAGGTTTATTTTATGAGTGGTCAATTTTAGTTAACTTTGTCTCCATTGTGGTACAATGTATGTTGACGAAACAAAATGAACTCACCAAGGATCATGTAACCATATCAATGATTAAAACTATGATATTTTGATCTTCAAACAAGATCAAACAATCAAGAAAGAAACCAGTTCAACAAGAACTAGAAGGAAGAAGATAAATGAAATGCTTCTCTTTATTGATTTATGATTTTAGAATGAATTGAATTAATACAATGAACCTAAATAATTTAAATAATAAAAAGATAATAATGGAAATTTTATGCTGTCGCTAATTAAAAGCTTCGCATGCTTAGATTGAAAGAGATCATCCTTTAAAGGCTTAAAGCTATAGTTTAGTTGATTAAGCTTTTCATCATTGCTTGTGTATATCTTTTTCTGTTTTGGTTTTTGTTATTCTATTACTCATATCATACTCTCTCCCTCTTCCACATTCACTTACCTCATATCTATGATCTGCCACAGACTCTAGCTACCTTATACATATTATCTTCATATGTATTACATCTTGTTTCTTTCTACTTCCCTAACAATAGGCATAGCTCATTGGAAGTCATAAGTTGGTTTGATGGTGAAAGTGAAAGGTTTAAGGAACGAAGCGTAGGAGATTTTGTGGGTTTGAGTCTTACTTATAATAAATTTAAAAAAAAAAAGGAATTATAAGGTGATTTAATGGTTAGAGTGAAGAATTGAGTGAAAGAATTTGATGATTTGAGTCTCATCCAAAACAAATACTAACATACTAACATTTTCGTATAAAAAAAATGTAGATAGAGCTCCTCGAAATTAAAGCACTCTAATAGTGCATGCAATAATGGTTCTGGATGATAGAGTATACAAATGAGATATTCTGGCTTCTAGATATGAGGGGTGCAAACTTCATCAACCCTAGCATGGGCACTGTGTATAGTGCTACCTAAAAAGGCTATTATTTGATCCTCTTGAAAATCCACAGCCTCCATGTTAAAAGGAATCTAATCTTTTATATATATATAGTTAGTTAGTTACATAAGTGTCTTTGCTTCAATAATAACTTGGTAAGTTTCTTTTGTATTTCTTTCTTTGCTACTATACTAAAGTTCTCAACACTGATGGATAATTGTACGTTATGATAAATTTGACTATCATTTGATTAGTTATTATTTGAACACTCTGGTAATCTATGAATGATTTTATATTTAACTCTGTTCAACCTACTTTTAAGAAAACTCTTTAGTCCATTAGGATCAATTCTTGACTATGGATCAATAGGCAGATGGGCAAATATCAAATCTCTTCTTTGGATTGGATAACGAATCTTATTTCTTGTCTTCATAATGTGTTGTTGTAATGGCTTTTAGCCTTTTTCTTTCTTCTCTTCTTTTCCTTCTCCTGTGATTATTTCTTCTTTTAATAATAGTTTATTTTGCCGATCAAAAAATATATAGCTAAGATACTACAAATAATTTCTTCTTAGAAACACTTTAAATTTTCTGGTTGATATTATCAAACTTGTTAGTATATAACAACTAAAGAATATGTTTTAGTTTCGTTTCTACTTTCCAGTTGTATAGTCGAGGACTCGAGGTTAATGTTATAGTTTGTTTCTTATCAAGCTGTATACTTATTCAACCTCTCATTTTATTTGTTTGAATTTTAAACTTTTAGGTCACCAAGGAAATTTTCTTGCTAGCTATTTTTTTATTTGTTAGTTTACACTTTCGGTTCTCTCTGATACTTTTACTCGGTACACTGCATGCCTTTGTATTTGCCTTTAGCAGCATGATACATCTATTCGATCTTTTCTACCAACATGCTTTAAAATTCATACATATGTCATATAGGTCATAACTCAGATACAACAACCTTATAGCAATCATAATGGTTGTTCTTAATGGAATAAGAATATTTTTATATATTTTCTACTATGTTATTCTTATTTTTCGACTTTTATTCTTAAATAAGAATGATTCTTGATTGTTTTTAACCTATAGAAATGGAGGAGAAAAGTAGATATCGTGAAAAAAGTGTAAATAAAAATGATGTTTGTCAGTGTGAGAAAAAAAGTAAATGTTCTAATTTCACAGGGAGTTATAGTAAACTATAAAATAATGAGTAAGACCCAAATAAAAATGAAGATGTTGTTTGTCATTGTGGTTACTCTTATTCATGTATAAAAGTAAAACAGTTTGGCCCATATGAAAACGAATTCTAGATATGTGTGTGAAAGGGAACTAGCCATGGGGAATAAGATGATGTGAGGAAGAAAAAAGAGAAGATATTTGAGTTAGAAAATGGCGCACAAAGAAATAAAGAAAGCACAAAATATTATTGGCAAATTGCGACCACGATCTTAGAGTTATCTCTAACACGAGTACGTGACCATCTAGGTCACGCCATGTTTTGATTTGTGGCGTAACATTTTTGTCATCCTTTGCATATGTTTGTGTCGAGAGAATGCACTGTATGAGTGGGTTATTTGAATGTGTGGATGCACGATTATATCTTTTACTCATTAACATATTTTATAAATATACTAATCACATACGCGTGTGTTACTTGACCTTTACAAGAAGTAATTTACATACACAAAAATTATAGTTATAGTATTCGAATGTAATATTTATGTATCGTAGTATAAAGTTTTTTATAAAGTATATTATCCACTATTCATTTTATTACTTTTAATTTAAGAGTCATGATTAAAAATGAACGATAAATAATACACTAACCATATAAAAATTCTTACAACGTTGACGTATACTCTCATAGTATTATTGTATATCACAATAATAAACATGGTAAAAATTATTGTTTTGCAATAGGCTTTGAAAATAATGTACATAAAATAATTTGTATAATTTCAAAATTTTATAAATAATTTATTAAAATTTTTCTTGGAAAAGACAATTACACACTGAAACGATGAATTTCTTACTATTCATTATACAAAAAGAAAGTGTTCCAATAATATATATAAATGATCTACCTCCACTCAAAGAAAATAAAAAGCGTATTGATGTAAAGAAAGATGCACTAAAGTAAAGAAGTGGTGATGGGGTACTTTAAGATGGATCCTAAAGATATTTGTTTTTCTTTAGGACGAGGAAGGAGGGGATGGATCAGGAAATTTTGGTTTTCTTATTTTGGAAGGCTAGCTTTAATTTGGAATGTGGAAAAGACAAGAGAGAGAAAAATCTCTTTAAAGAGATTTGGTTCTACGATTTTATTAGACAGCTAAGCTAATGATGTTCTAAAATGGAATCATAGGAGTTGTTTGTCTAATGAAAATATTTAGTATTTACTCCAAACCCATGATCCTTTTGGGTGGGGATAGCACTTTGAGTCTTTGACAATCCAAGTAGTCAAAAGATTTTAAAAAAGATATTCATTAAGGTTTCATTATATTCTTAGAAAGAATAAAAAGTTGATGGTTCGATTCTCATAAACAATATTTGTTGGGATAGACAGTTATACATTCTAAAAAGAATTAGTTCATTACCAAAAAAGTGAGAAAATATATTTGATAGTACCAACAAAATTAAAAGATTTTTTCAGTCAATCATTTGATTATTATAGATTAATATTAAAGGTTATGTGATTATAAACTAAAGTTTTAAAAAATAGAATATACAAATGTATTATTCGTTATCTATACTATTAATAAAGGAAAAATACAAAATAATCACTCATCATGGTGTAATTTGTGTTTTCCTATTTTGCCCTCATTATTTTTTTATTTCTACCAAAAAAACTATATAATATTATTTTCTTATTTTATACTGATTATCTTCTTATTTTAAAAGTGTATTTAAAAAATTGAATATTAGACCAATTGAATAAATTCAACCGTAAATTTAGCGCAAAAAATTATATTTAAATTTATAAAATACAAACTATACATTATAAACGATAGGAAAGCGGGTTGACAGGTACGACAGTGCATGTCAACACGCTAGTAATAATAAATTTAATTTTATAAATAACATAAATATAGTGTAAGATAAAAATATAATTTTTTAGTAAGAGAATAATAAAATAGCACACCATTAAGTCGTCTAAAATTCAACAAATATAATATAAAATAAGAAGAAAAAAACTATAATTTATATTGTTAACATAATATCCATAATTTATATGTTAATTGATATTTACTCCTTTAAAAATAAAGTTTATTATTAGTGGCAATAGTATATTTAATGTTAAAGAAACAGTAAAAGTATGATATAAAATTAAAATAAAAATTTTAAATAAAAATAAAATAGAATATGGTAAAATCATACTAATACTTTTTATATTGTCTCATTGATAGATACATGGAATGAAAAGAGAGAGGATTTATCTACTTTAAATTTATTTTTCATTCTAGTTATAGAAGAATCTAATAATTTGAAGATTCTAAACCATTAAATTTATCTAAAATTGATAGTTAGGATGATGAGTATATTAAAAAACTTATTGTTAGAATTAGTAGATCACAGCTGGAAAAGCTAAAGTTATATACGTAAGCCAAAAGATTATCTGCGACATTTGATCCTCTTAATTTAATAGTTAATAATTAATAATAATGCACTTGGTACAAATACCACTATCAAATTCATGAATTGCAGGGACTCCACGTCAGCTTCCCATTTTGATTGTCGGCAGTTTGTTGCTTCTTCCACGGTGGATAGAATTTTTCATTCTTTCCATTTTGCTCCTCTGCTAAAATTATTACTAGAATATGATATATTTTTATACAAATCCTCATATATAAATCATTTTATAATAGAAAATGTTATATTTTTATACGAATCCTCTTATAACATATAAGAAAAGTGATATATGATCAGTTGATATTTTATTTACTAATGTATGTCACTAATTTTTTTTATCTATCCTCAACATCTAATGATTATCATTTTTAAATAGAATTTAATTTAATATTTCAAAATAAATAATATTTGACAATAGGGTAAGAAAAGGACGAGATTTTAATTTGAAAAGGAGTCATCAAGTTTTAAGTATCTTAAACTATCTTTAATAGAGATTCTTATTTAGTTAACACGTATTATTTTATAATTCATGAGATATCCTTATAAAGCAAGAATAATATCTAGTTTTTTTCTTCTAAAATAGTAACTATTATTCTTATATTCGGATCTCAAATATATTTATACTTTTATATTTTATAATAAAAAATAGTTTCTCTATGTTCCTCTCTACTTTTGGGACCTATATTTCTTATAAGAATAAGTATATTTTGTACAATGAATATTCTTAAGAATCTTAATTGATAAACAAATAAAAAATATTTTTATTTCGATAACAATACTATAATAATACATACAGAATATGGTAGTACTTACTGTCACTTCACTTCACTTGAAATGAAGAGCAAATTAAGTAAACAATATTAGAATTTTTCCCAATTCACGAGAAGCACAAAGGAACAGTGTAACAGCAAGTGGGGACATGATACACTGGCTTATGGACTTTCAAGTACAAAGGAAAGTTTGTTTGGCAGACATGACAATATTTGGTTTTGTCTCCTATATCATTTGGTTTTTACTATGAAGCCCCGCGTGACCCATCACTTCATAATTTTCAGAAACTATACTATATTGTTAATGTTTTGACAAAATAAAACCATCACCTTTATAATTCCATTTCTATATATGATGATGATAATAATAGGAATAAAGCATGTGTCTTATATATATAAAAATATATATACATACTCACTTTTTATACATTTAAAGGTACATGTTCATGTTAAAATTTCTTAACCTACCAACAAGGGGACCAAGAATTGAAAGTACCCTGCAATGGAAAAACTCATGAGTCAAGAGCCTTATCTTTGTGATAACACTAGAGAGCTTCCTCAAAGTCCAACTACACTATTGCAGAATCCACATGAAAATAATCAGCATCACTCTCTTGAGGAACAAGAACCAAAAGAGAAGGCAAAGACAGTTATTACCTTATTGGATCTGAATGCTCCTTGTGGTGATTCAGCTCTTGATTGCAGTAGTCCAAAGCTGAATCCCTTAACCTGTTTGGAAATGGATTCAGCTAAGACTTCATCAGAAGAAAACCCTCCTGATCCTGAAGGTTTTGATGCAGCAGAAGAGCCTAGAGTATTCTCTTGCAACTACTGCAAGAGAAAGTTCTATAGTTCACAAGCTTTAGGAGGACACCAAAATGCTCATAAGAGAGAAAGGTCAATAGCAAAGAGAGGTCAAAGATTAGGAACACATATAATGGCTTCAGCAGCAGCTTTTGGAATACCATTTCTTCATGATATTGCATCACTACCCTTTAGTAGTAATAAACCACTTGGAATTCAAGCTCACTCTTTGGTTCATAAAGCTTCTAACTTTTCATCTAATATTATTGGGTTTGGAAGCACTTATGGACAACAACTACATGGTTGGTCAAGATCAAAACCCATTATTAATCAACAACCTGGAATAGGGAAGCTAGCAATGGAAAGTTCACACAAGAAAGGGTTAACATTATCATCAAGAGATAACAGTGTTGGTAGATTTGAAGTGGTGAATGTTAGAAGTTCTATGCTGAATTATGAAGCCAATGAAGAAACAAGTGGCTATGTTGTTAATGGAACTCGTTTGAAGACTATTCATCAAGAAGATATGAAGCTTCTTGATTTATCCTTAAAGCTTTAATTTAAGCAAAGGTTTGTATTACTTTAGTTGGTACTTATGGATTGGTAGGTTTAGTTAACATTTTGTCAAATTTATTTTCCAAATGTTTGTAATAAATATATTGTATAAATTTCTGTTTATTGGAGGATCAAAGTTCTTTATCTGTTACCTGTTAATGAATTCAACACTATTCAAATCTTGTAGGTTCAGGTGTGCAATGAGTTTTAGTTTTTCAGTTTGATGAGTATTTTTCCTTCTATGACGTTTATTTAATTTCTGTTCTTTTTTGTCAATGCTTAAATTAATCCAAAGAATGTTTTAATTGAAGTTCTTATAACTCTTACCAGTCTCAAATTTGAGCTATTATTCCCATAACTCCCTTCAAAATTATAAATCAAACTAGACCTACTAAAGTAATACAAAGATTGAAGTCTAATCTGCTAACTAATGCAACCATAAATCAATTCACATTTATTAAACACAGGACCACATGTATATATTATGCAAAATGTGGTAAACAAAAGAGATATAGTTAGACTAAATTGATGTTTCCAAGTATGGTCCTACATATATGAGATCATATGATGTTTCAGATCTATAAGTGAGACAGCCCAGTCGAACCATCAGCTCTGATACTACTTGTTGGACTAGACTACGACCGGAGAGCTTCCTAACCACTAGGAAATTTCATTGTTACCGGGGTATGGGAAGAGTGAAGAGCCACAAGTGAGACACCACATCTTGAACCAAAACCTTAACACATTAATTTCATGGGTTTTTCCTACTTATAAACTATTTCACTATTTCCGCATATCCAATGTAGGACTTCATATATGACATATTTTTATTGGTACAGGACAATACATGAAGCATGACATGGGGGTGATCATTGTTCATATATGCATGTGCTGTTACAAACTAACTATATAATCCCAATGAAAATTGTTCAATCAAAGATTTCATGATATTTTATTCTAAAACTATAACAATAGAAGCAGCAAAAACATGTTACGTTCCTTCTGAGTCTAAATTATATTCAGGAGATAGTTGGTCCCAAACTAGAAAGCCAAGGGAAACGTGACTACATAAATAAATAAATATAGACAAATTAAAAACCAAATTAGTGGGGTGGTGTTGGATAACATTATAAACGAATATTAATTATCTGATTTAAATAATAAGACTATGATTATTGTTTATGGACACTTGGAATATCATATTAGAGTTGCTCTATGAGTTTGGTATTTGTATAGGATGGCATGTTTGTCCTATTAGCAAGGTGCATATACTCGGTCACTATCATAGAGTGCTCTCAAATCTTGGAAAGATTCACATGAGTTCATATTTAATAGTATAATAATAAGTTTTTGTAATTACTTAAAAAACATTTGCATAAGGACAAACTCTTCAAGATTAAATAATAATTAAACAAACGTAATTGTTACTCAGCAAAACCAATCTTCTCATTCTGACAGCAAGCAAACTATATATACTTTTTTTTTTCACATGGTTCATTCATAGTTCACACTAGAGTTTAAAGTTATGCTATTTGGATACCAAAGTTTTTATAATGTATGGTATTGTAAGTACTTAATTTTCTTTCATTTATTTATTTTACTTTCTTTATATAAATGCAGATTTCCTCAAAATGTATGAAAAAAGAGTAGGGATCCACTTACTCTAAGAGTAGGTGTTTTGTATTTAATCCTCAACTTAATTATCAATTTTAGGAAAATCTAATGATTTAGATCTATTCATTAATTGAAATTATTGGATTTCCTTATAATTGATGTCTAAGATGAGGAGTAAAACTTACTCCTACAATAAGTAAATCTCTCATCATAAAAAAAATGTTAAAAATATTTGTTCTAAGTTTTGATATTCACGTGTCATTTTTCTAAGTTTAATTATGGACCCTGCCAAATCTTCAAGGGCGCATTTTTCGTGATTTATCTGTTGCTATCATTAGGACATGAAATTCAATCTTTCTGATCTTAGTCTCTATTACAAGCAAACATATATATATATGACTGAAAACAAGAGCACTGAAGTCACACGTATAAAAGATTTGATATAGTGTAAAATAAAACATTATTAACTCCATTATAACACCACAAGCACCCAAAATATGCACCAAGCCCTTCAGTTTGAATAACTGACAAATGCATAAAGTAAAATTGAGCAACTTCAGATGATTGTTTTGACCATTCTCTCATATGATGAATTATCAATTTTATAAACAAAATTCAATTCAATAATTTGATATGTATGTAAATTATTTAAAAGTGATATCTTGTTCATTTGTCCTATTTAATCATTTTTTAAATATATTTCTAAAACTAAACAAAACAGTACATGTGTCATACTTTTATTGGTTGTAAAGGATAAATTATCTTTTAGTATGAGGAGATACTTTATTCTTTGATATAATACATGCATAATCGCATATAATGCCTATGAGGCCCAAGACTTGACCCAAGATAAGTTGCACTTGATTGTGGTTTCCATTTAATTTTTTTGGGGTTATAGAAATGAAGTATAATTTTATGCAAATTGCTTAAATTATGAGTAAGCATAAATTTATATAACATCTGACCCATTTAAAAACTAAGCATGTGTTTTACCATATATGATGCTATAATGAAGTTCTGCCATTGAGAAATGTGATAAAGGTGACACTACATGTGAGTTTGTCTGTGACAACTAGAGAAAGAAGCACATGACCAAGCAATACAAGAAATGTATGGATGATATGAATCTTGAATTGATAATGGACTTAGGCTTATTTATAACCATGAAAACTTTATTTTTACAACTAGCATTAGTAAAATGGGTTACATTCTCTCAGCTTGCAATATATCCAACTAAACTATGGTGGATCCTAGCATATTGTGGTACTTGAATTAATAGGATGATTGATTAAGTAACATTGTATTTGTAACTTTTTGTGTAACAATATTGTGAAAACAGTATTTGTAATTATCCTATATATAATACAATATTTTTTGGAGTTTGTATGTGACATTACTCTCGATGATATAAAATAGTGGATATAGAAGATTTTTATTGGAAGAATTTCCACATTAAAATTTGATGTGTATTCTATGTCTCATGCATATTTATTCTTTTGGGCCATAATATCTACTTCTACCAAATCTAGTTTGGTATTTATTGCCACAAGCCCACAACACAACTTCATTTAATTTACACTACTAATTGATACCAGAGCCCAATAATACAAACAACATAACTCTCTCATGATAATTTTTTTTGCAAAATGTTATATTTGTGGTGGATAATACTCGAACCCTCAATTTTCTTTACTTTAATTTTTCATCCGAACCATGATAATACTCATTCATCTCACAATCATATAATAATAGAGTTAAATACCTGTAATGCCAATGTAAATATTTATTCATCATTCATTTGTATTACTTTCTTTGAATAGTCAATAATAATTAAACATAAATTATGAATAATGCAATAATAGTGTATAAAACTTATACACTATAAGTACATATTTTTATTTTCATAATAATATATGGTATTTTGGTAATCATATAGTTGTTACATGGTTGAGGTTTGAGGAGTGAAGTGATAAGAAGTTTAAGAATTCAAACCTCACTCTTTAACAAAATATTATATTAACTAACATGCTAAGTCTATAAAAATAATATTGCTATTTAATCAATAATTATAAAGTATTTTTTAAAAAGAATGCAGCTAAAAAGTGACCTAATATAATGATTTTTATTTTAGCAAAATAAATAATAAATAACTCAAACTCTACATATTCTTATCATTCTAGTACATTTGACATATCTTTCCTATCAAAACAATGAAAAAACTATATATGGCTCATAATCTACATGCAAAGTTGGGACTTACGCTTGGCTGTGAAAAATCTCTCATGTTTTGATGTGATCAGAACTTTCATGAGTGAATCATGACTCATGAGCCACCCCATAATGCGCATGAAATTTATTTATGGTTGGTTATAATGTCTCATTACATATGCTATTCTGAATTATAAAAGCATCAACCCATCAAACCCTTTTCGACCCACCACAACTTAACAAAGTTATTCCAAGAAAAAGCATCTAAGTTTTATGTTCATACAGAATGAAAAAAGATAAATAATACACAAAAGAGAGAAAGAATCAATTCCTTTGGTGCCAACTGCCAAATGATGAATAAAGTTGAAAAGATTTTTTTAATCAACTAAGGTTAGGTAGAAAACTTTAATCTCCCAAATCATGTCACTCCTAAATGAAAAAGATTCAAGATAATGGTCCAGCATGATTTCTCTTTTTGTTTCCAAAGTGAACCAAACATTTTGAGTTTGGAAGTGAGTGCTTTTTTTTATTCTTACTATTTTTATATTGATCTGTTTTGGTCGATAATTGTTAGTTCAATAGAAGTGATCATTATACGATGTTGAATACAAACAATCAAATAAAAGGAGAATAATTTCATAAATGTCTTTCCTATTTACAAACTCTATATATCATATATTATAGTAGAATTATCACCCATGAATAATGTATATGGTCCCACATCAAAGTCAGAATATTGTCTAAAATGCTGAATCCCGCATGATTATATCTCGCATGCGCCCTTGGATATTGTGAATTCGAAGTCAGAAACATGGGTAAAATTGAAATGTTCTATAACTAAGGTTATAACTTGAGTTAAAAATGCTTATCAAATCTATCTCTATTCCCTATGATTTCGTGAAATATACTTTATTTATTCCCCTAGTATATAATATAATCCTTAACTTAAGCTGATAAGCACAACTTTTAAGTATTCTTTTTTTCCCTTTTTTGAGGCATTGCATCCTCTTCACTCGTTTAATGATTAGACTCTATGTGCTATTCTCTTAACATTTTGTTTGTTTAATTATTGGGCCATGTCTCACACTTCATTTAAGGTGTCAACTCTTAGAGGTAGAAATATATGGTCCCAAATTATGATTCGCACTAATAATAATAAAATAAAGACAGAAAAATAATGAATATTTAATTTTTTAATTGACATAATAGATTTTTAATGGTGTATGATAAAATTTGAAACATTAAATCTTTGTTCCATGAATAGTACAAATCTGTCACACGTGAATGAGATAATATTCCACACAAAAAGATATATACAAATTAAAAGAAATCATCTTAGTAGTTGGAATGCATATATAATTGAACGCATATATAGTACAAGTGATTAAGAATTTAGGGAACATGAATTCCGGGATTTGGGTTGCCTTAAAAGTTGCTATTCCTTGCGAATTAGTATGTGAAATAGGAATGACAAAAAAAAACCTAATATATGGGTACTCATAAAAATATATGTAATTGATACTAATAATAATAATTTATGTGTTAGAATAAGTTTTATGATACTAGTCAACAGTGATATGAATATCTGCTTATTTATAAATTTATTTTTAAATTAATTATTTTTTATTATTTATTATTTTAAGATTATATATTATTTATTTTATTAATATTTTATAATAAATTTATCGTAAATATATTATTATACATGTAATAGTTATTTTATATATTAATTATTAAAATCTATAATTATAATTAAAAATACATTAGATACAAACATGAAATCTACATGAATGTGTGTTGTTTAGACGAGACAGAGAATATAAGAGCAGGGGAGATATCGTTGTGTGGTTTTATAAAATTAAGATGAAAAGGTAAAGTAAATCATTAATTGGGGTATTTAATTAATTGTAGATATTTTAACCAACATTCTAAGATCCATCCATCAAGAGATATTATTACTTAGATCATTCATATCCCAAAACTAACATATATATTATTACTTAGATCATCCCAATCCTAAAACTAAACATACATAATACCTATAGGGATATTACTAATTAGATAATTTGTATCCCAAAACTGGCATGTATATTACTTGTATAGATTTTACTAATTAATAATTCATATTTTAATCTATATATATATAGCGAGAGAGATTTTACTACTTAACATTCATAATTTACTCAATATTTTGATATCCATCAAGAAATATTGCTACTTAGATCATTCATAGGTAGACATCTATTATCCCAAAATAATGTATCATTATATGTGTCACTGTTTCTAATTGGTTAGAAAACTTATTAAAAATATACATATTACTATTAAGATGATCCATATTACTTGTATAGATTTTACTACTTAATAATTCATATTTTAATCTATATATATATAGCGAGAGAGAATTTACTACTTAACATTCATATTTTACTCAATATTTTGATATCCATCAAGAAACATTGCTACTTAGATCATTCATAGGTGGACATCTATTATCCCAAAATAATGTATCATTATATGTGTCATTGTTTCTAATTGGTTAGAAAACTTATTAAAAATATACATATTACTATTAAGATTATCCATATCCAAAATTAAACACACATTTTATTCTTAAAAAAATGTTGTGTTTTTTATACTTTCTACAAATTAGGCAATCTAACTTTTAAAGAAACATCAATTGTTTTCCTATGAGTCTGACATATTCCACACTTTTATGTGATTTATCATTTATTAAAACTATCCTAAATTTTTCACAAAATGGTTCTTTTGAGATAAGAACAACATAAAAACTATTGGTAATCATTCTCATAAAAATTTAATTATATTCATTAAATTTATAACCCTTATATCTTTTTTCTCTTAATTAATATATTATACTGACTTTTCTTTTAACATTTCTTATATCATATATCACTTTCTTAAACTTGGTGGCTAAACTAATATATAAAAACACACTTAATTAAAATAGTCAAAATATGTGTACTAAACTATGAATTAAGTTTGACTAGTATTATTACTAACATGTATTTTATATTATATTTTTTATTTGTATTATAATATTCAATTTAAGATGAAACACATTTTTACTTAGAATTATATGATTTTTTTATAGAAATTAAAAAAGGTGTTGAATAGGAAAGTAGAAATTGGTCAAGTTGTTAGTTATAGAAATATTTTAGATAAAAGAAATTATGGATAAAAGTAAAAAGGTGGAGAACTAAAAGGAAAGTACTTTGGTGAGTCCACACATAGATATACCAAGACACCACCATCCATAGCCACCCATAACAAGATTCTTCTTCTTCTTCTTCTTCCAAAACCCAAAGAGGTAGAAGAGAAAAATCTCTACTTTCACATACAAAATCTTCTTCCTTGGATTCATAAGCAACTTGTATAATGCTGTGTAAACTTGTTGGGGTGCCAAGGAAGAAGAAGCATGGTACTGTTCCTGTTTATCTCAATGTTTATGATCTCACCCCTATAAATGGCTATGCCTATTGGTTTGGTCTTGGAGTTTATCATTCTGGTGTTCAAGGTAACCATCTAAGTCTAGCACTCTTTCTTATTTCATATGAATAATAACTTAAATCATGGTGCTTTTAATTCAGATGAGTGGTTTTGTTCTATTTATTATTATCTGTTTGGTGGAAATTAAGCTATTTATTTTATTTCACTGGATTATGGTGTCTGATATGTATGAAACTAATGATTTCTTATTTATATACACCAAGCTTATGAATTGAAATACTGGGTCAATTCATGTATGATATGTTGTATAAAGTTGAAGCTAAAAAGAGAAGCTTTAGAATAAATCATGATATCAAGCTTTTGTGAGTAAATTCCATTGCTTGTTGGTACTGACAGAGTGACAGAGGTGTAATTTTGTTTTTGTTATAGTACATGATATTGAATATGGTTTTGGAGCGCATGAACATGAGACAACTGGAGTTTTTGAAGTGCAACCGAAACACTGCCCTGGGTTTACTTTCAGAAAATCAATTTTCATTGGAACAACAGATCTCGGAACGAAAGATGTCCGGGCATTTATGGAGAAACTAGCTCAAGACTACTCTGGGAACACCTATCATCTCATCTCGAAGAACTGCAACCACTTTTGTAATGATGCGTGTCTCAAATTAACAGGAAGGTCAATCCCTCGATGGGTGAATCGACTTGCTCGACTTGGTAAGCAATATATCACATTATCACAGTATGTTATTTTCCATATTAACTTAATATCTTTCTTTCTGTTTCTATGATTTATTGTTTTGTTTTTCCATTGGATGTTAAGAAATTTTCTAGGGAGATATGTTAGTTGTAAAACACCAATTACAACCCAAATTTGCAATGGCACCAATTATGCTTGTTCCATTTTCTGTCCCCCTTGTGCTTGATTGGAGAGGGCACACTTCAAAATGTAACAACAATATCAGCTCTGGAAAAAAATTAACTTCTTGCATTTCATTACAACTTTGTGATATGAAAGTTTATGGTTATGATTGTTGAATGCTGTGTTTCAAATTAACCTTTTATTTGAGGCCTCATGCCTGTTACTGGAATCTGAATATTATTCACATGATCTTTTTATTTTATTGGAAATAAACTCCGAGTGATTTTTATTTTCTCAATTTAGTTGAAGTCGTGATGATTACTTAGTACCTCAAAATTCATGAAGATATAATGAAAAGGTTGCTCTTCAGCCAGTATCTATCGGTATTTTAAATGATTGGCTGCTTTTGATTATGCTGCAGTTTTCTTTCCCGTTTAATATACACCTCTTATGCGATTGATGTTATCGTGCTGCAACTCGAAAGCCATGACATGATTTTTTCTAATTTTATGTTATGTTCCTCGATATGAAGGTCTTCTCTGCAACTGTGTTCTTCCCCCTGGACTAAATGACACAAAAGTTCGTCATGTTACATTAGACAAGGTTCAGGAAGGAGAGAAGAAGAAAACAAGAAGCCAGTCTAACAAGTGTGAGGCTTCCTCCAATCCTCCATTGCCGTCTTGCCCTCAAGGTTCTACGATTAAAAGAACCAGCCGAAGACATTGCCTTCCTCCATCTACATCATTGATTGATGCTTCTTCAACTCCAACCTTAACAGTAAAGTAAAGCGTTCATAGAAGTCGTGCTCTTATGTATACCATGTTAGAATTATCTTAGCAACCTAAGAAGAGCAGGGAAGAAAATTCTTTATTTGCTCCATTTTTCTGTTCTGTCATATATCTTTCTTAGTGTAGCGATAGCTACTACAGAATGGTTTCTTTGTTTGTCTCTGTTCTTATTGAAATGCTTTCTTTCTATGGTGAATGGTAAGTTTCTTTATTTCTAAATTTTAGTGTATGTATTCCTGAATATGATTTAATCTACAAAAGTTGATGCAACATATGAGTTCCTTGTGTAGGATAGTGTACATTTACTGAAGTGTGAGATAAAGTCTAAATCCTCATAAATTGGACTCCAAAGTTATGTATCTTGGGCTTAGGATTAGGATCCTCAATCATACAGGATCATTTGAATCAATTGTGAAATACAAGGTACAAAATGTTATGAGAAAGAGATTTCAGAATCTACTCATCCTGCACATAGTATGCTTCAAACTCTTGTTTAGAGGGTCCAAACTGAACATGATTCACAAACTAGTAGATTTTTTTGAGTTGTGTTTAACATGACATTGGTATCAAACCATTCGTTTGAGTGGAAATGGTTAAAAAATCCATCATTTTTTTGTTCCTTTAGGGTCTGTTTACGAGTTGGGTTTTGGAGAAAAAAAATAAATGGAAAGTTTCGTAGCCATCTCAAAAGTGTATTTCATGGCTTTAAAGCCTTCCATTTCTCTTACTCTCCCTTTAAAACTCAACTCATAAACAAACTGTTACATTACACTTTCACCCGAGTCCTAAGCTATAATTTGCCAGTTATACACTAATAATAGTCTTTCATGCCAATGGTTGGAGTAGACTTGTAGGAAAAATTCTAAGTTCCAGATAAAGCCAATCATAATCTGCCACCTCAACTAGTTACAAAAGAAAGATTCAAATGTTTTTCACTTGCACTCTTGGATTGTGAAGTATATATCTGGAAGCACTTAAAATCTTTGTCGTTAGAACTTAGAATACAGTCAATTGTTTAATTGGCACTTGTGCAGAAGGGGTGGTAAAGAATCCATTAATCATTCAATCAATCCATCTACTTGCTAATACTGTTAGGGAGTAAGTCTCACAATTGCTTACTTCGTTATCTCGGGAATGGTTTAAATACATGTTAGTTTACTTCTGTCAATTGTAAGGTTCATTTACCTCATTTCCATCCTCATTTGTAAGGTTCAATTGATATGCATCTGATTCTATCCAATACAACACAGAATCTTAAAAGCTATATGATATCAGTATCCCAACAATAACCGAAACAAAAGTGAATTGAACACTAACATCATCAAACTCATGGAGAAAAGTTTATGGTTCAGTGTTTGGTTGCAGGGGAAATTAGTGACAAAAGTGAATTGCAGCTTGTTTATGGTTCACTTTTGACAAAACTGTTGCAGCTACTCTTATGGAGAATAAATGCAGCTTGTTTTTCCCACAAAATGGGTGAGCTTAGAAAACCAGTGCATATGATGTGGGCCCAGGTGACCTTGTCTGTTTGCTAAGGTTAAGAGAAGGGTGGTTTAGGAAGACCATGTGGTCGAAGAATACATATCAGCTGTCCCTAATTATGTCCATATTTTTTGTCTCGTTTAATAAAAAATGTCATTTAATTAAAAGAAAAATTCTTAATACACAAAATAATATTTTTATACTACTTGAAAAAGTTGATTGGTTAGAAACTTATCAATCTAATTTTATTGAGAAAGATGATCCTTATTCGGTGTACATGAATACATGCACTAAACCACGTGAAGTGATGGGGAAGGACTAGTTGTATCACTAAACCTAAACCAAATGTCATGGTATTCTGAAGTTTATCATGATGCAGTGCTTTGTCCTTTTTTGCTGTAAACTAAAATATTAATGAAAAAGGAAAAATTAAAATGTTGTGACATTTTTGTCTTTGGTTATACTTTCACCTCTAAGTCTAAAAGAAAAAGTAACAACTTATCTCTCCATCATTCTTTTCCATATATATTGCCTGAAGATAACATATGTTATTTTTGAAAAAATATAATATAATGACACTTTTACGCTTAAGAGTAAAAAGAAAGTGAATAATTTGTCTCTTTATTAAGGGAGATGATTTTTTCCCATATATATTGGGTCAAGATCATTTACAGTAAAATACATAAAAAAAACAAAAGAAAAAATTACATGTTGTGATATTTTATCCTTTAAATATAATGTGATAATACTTTTACTTTTAAATGTAAAAAGAAAATGAACAATTTACTTTTCAATACATGAGATGATTGTTTACCATATATATTAGGTCAAGATCATTTTCATTACCCAAGAGAAAAATGTATAAAAAATAATATGATATCACATAACATTTTGGCACTTTAAATATAAGGTAACGACACTTTAATCATGCAAAAGGAAAAGGAACAACTTATTACTCCTGAATAAGATTCTTTTTTAGAAAAAAGTTATCTCGAAGAAACTTATTCCTTTTATGTTTACACTTCAAGATAAATGGGTTATCATATTGCCTTTAATAATCTTCAGACAATGAGACTTCTACTCAACTAATTGATTAAAAAATCTACTTATGATCCAAAACTACTTATGAGACATTTTGATTTTCTTACTTTTTTCCTCTTGGGTTTATGTATGACTCACCTGACCCAAGGCATCTAGAAAACAAATAATAGATCTCTTACCACACGAAAATAAATTATCTATGATTCGTGTGGGGCTTTTAAGGGGAAAAATAAATTTAATAATAGATCTCTTACCATATGAAAATAAATTCTCTTGTAAATTGAGTGGGGGTTTCTAAGAGAGAAAAATAAATTTCAACATTGATTCTATTTCTATATATACACCATGATTTGTAGTATGATTGGTTTTGACTACTTTTCTTCTAAAAAAGATTCATACCTTTGACTCTTTTATCTTCCTTTCTTGTGAATTGAGTGAGGTTTTTTAAGAGAAAAAGATAGATTTCAACTATGGATTCTATAAATAAATCATGATTTGGTGCAATGAGATTGATTTTAACTATTTTTTCTTCTAAAGAAGATCCATACCTTTAACCACTTCACTTACTTTTCTTGTGAATTGGGTGAGGTTTTTTTAAGGGAAAAAAATATAAATTTCAACCATGGATTCTATATATACACCATAGCTTGGTGTAGGGTGATTGATTTTGACCACATTTTCTTCTAAGATTCATACATTTGATTTCTTCACCTAATTTTCTTATGAATTGGGTGAGTTTTTTTAAGGGAAAAATATAACTTTTTGCCATGAATTCTATATACACCATGATTTGGTGGAGGGTGATTGATTTTTACCAGTATCTCTTCTCAAGAATATTCATACTTTTGACTCCTTCACCTACTTTTCTTATGAATTGAGTGAGTTTTTTAAGGAAAAAAGATAAATTTCAACCGTGGATTCTATATATACAGGCCTTGTTCAAATAGTATACATATTAATGGAAATCTGATTAGCCTAACTTGAACTTTTGAATACATGTTAAGTATATATTTGAATTAGTTTCCTGAAAAGCCCTCTTAAGAAAAATGATTAAAGGATTATTTTCCTATAAATAACTTTTACCAAGCATGCTAAAGATAGTATTAATTTCTTGAATTGAGAGCTACAGAAAATAAGCTAAAAGGACATTACCAGATTTTTAATCACAATGAATCTGAGATTAGTAACATTGCTCTCTAATCTAAAGACCATGAACTCTATAAATGATGAAAACAATACTACTCTTTAAAACTATAATATTCAAGAACAACTTTAAAGAGTACCCTTACATCATTATACGGAACCAATTACCAAAACAAATATTTGTACATTGAAAGATTATGAGTTTAGAAGATCAAGATATTTTGAACTTGGTTTTCTACTTGGCAACTTATACTTTTATATTGAGTGCCCTTCAAGCACTCATTAGCAAGATCATATAAACATGTGTCCTATGTATCATAGAAATACTCAAAAATATTGCAATGATGATAAGTCAAAGTATCAAAAGTAAGTCCAATTCAATACATGAATTCATAGGTGCACTTCTGCTTTCCTACATTTAGTGTCACTTTACATGTTCTAACTTTTGTGATTGGTTGAAAAAAATATTTAAGTTAAAATTTAAATTTTAAGTGATTTCTTGACCAATCATAAGGTCATGACACATAGAGTAACACTAAGTGTGTGACAGTAGATGTCCATCCCAAATTCTCAATTCATGCAACGGTAATTAACTTAGCTAATCACGAAGAAATCCTAGATAATAGATATTTCATAAAGTATTTTACCCTTTTCATTCTTTCTCTGTTATCTGTGTGACATAGATAGTAAATGTGTTCATCTCACAAGATTCAAACGGTTAATGATGAAAAACTCACTAACATGCCATGATTTAACCAATTTGCTGATTCAAAAGTAAAACCAAATAATGAGAATAAACAACTTTATTATTTGATCGTTGTGGAGAACAAGATCAAATCATAAACAGGTGAACAATGATGAAGTTTCATTGATAGAGATGGGACACCAAAACACACAAACCCCAACAATTACTAGAACTAGTTAGAAACATTATTCATATTTCTATTACTAATGTAATACCTATATAGTTTTAAGGTAAAAATTTATAAAATATATCATTCATTATTCATTTATATTTCTTATACTAATTAAATATGATGTATTAATGGTGTAAAGTTGTTACAATCTAAGTACATATATATTTTTATCAACTGTTACTATAGATAAAAATTATTATCTCCTCTCCATATTATAGAACACTTCCAAATAGATTGCAAATAAAAAGATAGTTAATAATATCAAAAAAAAATTGTAAAAAATTCTATAAGATTAGAATCTTACTCCAATTTAGTACTGTTCATAATTGATAGTCTCAATGACAATAAAAAATAAAGATAATAATAGCTTTTAATATTGACAATATTGCATATTTTTATGAAGTGTCTTATAAAAATGATCATCAAATTTTTTTTAGTTTATCAGGAAGAGATTAACATTTGTTAATTTTATCCATTTTAACCAAATGAGAAAAATCTTAACGAGCAAAAAAATAAAGCATAGTAAGAAATTAGAAAAACTCATAACTATGTGAATTCCACTTTAGAGAGTCAATATATAATCATAAATTAATAATTACCTTATAATTTCCTATTGCTTGTTGCTCAAAGACCATATAGTTGTAGTTGGGTTAACAATCTTATTAAGCTCATAATTATTATGGAGATTAAAATTGGAGTTGTGATAGGAATCTAGAACTTCCTAATTATTGTGCTCAACCCAATTACTTAATAAGATCTGAAAGTTAATGGGGTTGACATGAAATTATTAAAGATGATTAGAATATGAAGTTTCACTTGCCAAAAGCTGATTAAATTTGCAGTATATATGGCATGAAAACGATACATTCACTTTTAAAATACATAAATGGTATGAAGGATGGATATGAATATGTATGTTGGATAGGGTATATATGTGATAAGTTGACAGGCATTCTTTTTAAAATATAGGATACAATATGTTTAGGAATATGTGTATAAAATAGTAAAAAATACATAAAATCATAAATGTAAATCAAAATATCAAAAGTAGAAAATTAAAAATCATTGTCCTCCAAAATTCCAAGTACCAAAATTAGAAAATACAGTAGAATAATTCATAAAATTGATAAAACATATTATATTTTATCTTTTTTTGTTGGAAACGTATCATGTATCTTCATCTTTATTTTTTTATTTTTTATTGTTTTTTATTTTTATTTTTGGATACTCTAGAGATATATATTCTTTACGAATTCAAGTGTATTCGTGTTGTGTCCAACACCAACATGTGAGGGTGTTCAAAGTCTCTATGCTTCAAAGCATAAATGTAAAATTTTTAAGTTAGAATAATGAATCATCATTTAAGTGACCAGAAACTGAATCAAGTTTTTTTTCTTTTATTAAGTAGTAACTTTTGACAATTTTTTCTTACATTTTAGTCAAATAGGCTCTGATTCATGAACTAGAAATACATGCATTGCAAAGGTCATGATCTTAGAACAAAGAGACATGAAACATAAATTCACTGATCATAAGTTCATAACATGATTTGGCTATATATAAAGCATTGTCTAATTGGTCACTTAGAAGAAATATATCTAGGACCAAGACATAAGTTAAACAACTAAAAAAAACTCAAATGATGTTCATAAAAATGAGTTGAATTAGGAAAATAAGAATGTGAAGCAACAAAATGCTCAAAGTCAAAGACTCAAAGGGTTTATGCTGATGCATCAAAGAGTCTGTGGTGGAAAAACAGAACAGAGTTCAATAGAACCATAATGAAGCAACTCCTCTATCATTTGCTCAATATGGTCTTCTTCAAGAGCCTTAAACTGCTGAGGACTTTCAACTTTAACCTTCTTGAAAACCCATTTCCCTTCTGTTTCTTGCTCCTCTTGTTCTCTCTTCTTTGGTAATAATAACATTGCATCACTTTCACTTTCATTATTTGGTGAAGTTATAACTCTCTGAGGCTCTGGCAATGATGGCTTAGTCATTTGAAGTGAAGCCATATAGCATCTGTGAAGTTTAGCTGTCAAAGTTGCTGATAGAAGCTTAGAAGATGATGATTGTGATGAGTTTGGGTTGTAAGAGAAGTTTGTTCTTGCCCTTGTTCCACACATTAGTCTTGTTGCTTCATCATAGGCTCTAGCAGCATCCTCAGCAGTTTCAAAAGTACCAAGCCATATCCTAGTTTTCCTGCACAATTTTATGTTCCAATTTAATACCTTGAAATAAGGCTTCTAATAACAGAAATAACTACATTATCCTAAAATATAAATTAATGCATGTTATATGAAGATCTCAATTTTAGTCATCATGTTACATAAGTTATAAACATAGTAGAAGATGTTTTTTTTTTTAATATGAGTAACTTATTGAGCATTATCTTATCTTAGAATTTAGTTTTGTTGGTAAGTGCCTGTGAAAAATAATGTATACACTTACAATATAGGATGTCGAATTTCCGACACCCAAGAGCCCCAATGCCTTTGTCGGACGCCTCGATATCGTTGCTGTGGTCTGGCCATGTTGGAGGATATTTTTGAGTAACATAGAGTTGTGGTACCAATTGGTGAAGGAGGAGGTAGGGGCTTTTGTAGTTGAGTTTGTTCCATAGTATGCAACCTTTTCTAAACAAATTGGCACCCAATTTAAGCACCAAGGGGTCCCACAAGGGGATTTTTTGAGGTCTAACCTTATTTTTTTTCTTTACCTATCAGCTATAACTTGGTTGTATTGCAATTTTGTAGTTGAGACACCACGTCTTGAACCAAAACCTTAAGGTATTAGTTCTATGAGTCTTTCTTTCTTATAAACTCTTTCACTCCTCCCCATATATCTAATGTGAGACTTCACACTTGAATAAACCCAACAGCAACTATAGATTCTCCTCATGTGATTATTGATCAGTAATGAGCAAGTTGTTGATTATGACAAACTTGTTCTCTTCTCTGGTATGAAGTTTGAACTACAAGATCTTTGAACATATCATTCTCAAATATATAAATCACCAATTGCTATAATGAAAATAAAATTTTGATGCATGCCAATTAGAGTTTACCATTTTTTTATCAGATAATGTCACATTTTAGAGCTTTATTATTGTGACCATTTTGGCAACCAAGATAATAATCACATGTTGCAATTATTAGTAGTTCTACAAATCAAACATCAATGAATACTGTTAATCACTGCATTTTCAGATTTTCTGGATCAATTGTTTGGGATTAGTGTATAGTTTTATAATTGGGTCAATCTCAAGCTAGGAATCAATGATTCTTGGACCATCATAATTACCTTAACATATCAAATCATTTGATATACTAATCTGATTCATTATTTTCAAATCACTAACCTATCAAAGCAAAGGGTCCCTCTCCTTTTAATTTTTTATTTTGTGGGCGGTTATATAATTAATAGTCTAGGTACTAGTTAAGGAGAAAAAGCATCCTATTTGGGACATGTTATGAACATTTTATATGCAGCTTTTTATTAAGATGCATGGTTCCACACAAAAAGTTCATAACATGTTATGGCTGAATTTACTAGTGGTATCTTTCATGGAAAGATGTTACATAAGTATTGTTCGTATGATTGATCACCATCTCATATTATGATAATAACATTTCATATTATCGAGATTATATTTTAGATTCTTTTACATTATTTTTGGTTTTATGGAAAAAAAGAGGAAAGAAAAGGGGAGGAAGGAAAAGTGGTGGAAAATATTATTTTCCACCATTTGGTTCAACACTAAAAATGAGGGGAAAGAAAAATATGCATGGGTCCCACACAAAAAGTTGTCCTCCCTATTTTGTGAAGAAAATTAAGAAAGGAGAGAAAACCATCAAAAATTCCAAATTTGCCATTCACCATGAATGAATTTAAAGAACCACAATCTATGTGAAAATATATACAATTTAGTAAAATTCTTTGTTTGTATTCAATTTGATGTGAAATTCTTTAACTTAATTTTATTTTGTTGCTTCTAAACTCAAAAATAAATAATAATTATGTATTGTCAATAAAAATGGAATGAAAAGAAAAAATAAACTTAATTACAAACAAAGTGACAAAAATAAATAGATTAGAAAGACAAAACGCAAATATGTAGAAGTTAATTATTAAAAATATAAAAGTGATTATAAAAAAATGAGTCATACTTTACTTATATACATTGCTTAGAAGAAGATATAACATGTTAATAATTTTTATTGAATTTTATAAACATAAATTATTATATTAAACTTACTTTATATGTGACTTAAAAATATTAATCAATATTATTAAAAATAAATTATTTAGTTATGTAATTTGTAATATTAAAAAATAGTATTCAAAAATTAGATATATTATATAATTATGTATTATCATTTTAAATAATTATTTAGTTATGTAATTTAGTTATATAATGAAGGCATTTATGTCATTTTAAATATATTATGTTTAAACATGCATTTTCTTACCTCCCATTTTTCTTCCATTTTCAGTCATACCAAACAATAAAATTATCATCTCATTTCTTACTACTTTTCTTTCCTTCAACTTTCCTTCCTTCAATTTTCTTTCCTTTCACTTTCCTTCCTTAACCAAACATAGCCTTAGAGTATCTTATAAGATCTTTTAGAATTGATTTATTTCATCTTTTATGATTTGTTTCCTTACTTAATTATAAGTTTAATATTAATATAAATAGAGATTAATATTATATCTTTTGTATTACAATATCTTCATATTATTGTTCACAATATTATAAATGTAATTTATTATTTTGAACATTTATTTTTCTCCTTTAATAATTAAACACTATAATTTGAACATTTTCCACTTTCTAGTATTATTGTGCAGTTTTGCTTGTTGTTTCATTCTAAGCAGAAGAAAAGAAGAACAAAATCAGGCAGTAACAAAGAAAGAGGAGGGAAAAGAATAGAAGGGAGACAAAAGAACAAGCATCATCAGGTATATAATGTCTTAAAAGATTTGTAACTTTATAAATATCCTTATATATGTCTTATTATCTTTCTTGTTTATTTTTATTTTTCTTGAATTGGATATTTTCTTTGGGTATTCAACTAACATCAGATTCATATGCACAAAAGGTCAAGAAAGTGATATAAAATATAAATATAATGTTGTTAAGTCCCGACCAAATGAATACGCGTGAAACGGATCCAAAAACATAACAACATGGGTGATGAGAGCAAAACCAGTGTTTATCTATTAATTAAAGAAAATAAAGTAACTTCTGATATAAGTGGTCTCCTACAGCAATAAAATCATCACATGTGTTAGATTTAATCATTTTTTATAAAAATATTTCTAAAACTAAATAAAAAAGTACACTCATACTTTTATTAGCAGAGATAGATAAATTATCTTTTAATATGAGAAGATATTTGATTATATGTTGATTAATTTATATTCTACCTATTTCTCTTCATATAACCTAAACCTTCCATGTTTTGTTGCCCCTCACACAGCTGCACATGCCAACATCCTTAATCCATTGAATTTAACTAAAGTTGTAATAAATTGAAAAATAATATGCCAGTTCTCTATTTTGAGTCCTAACTTGAATACACACATGCATGCACTTTACAGTATTTATGTGTGTCTTTTGTCTTTTCTTTAATTTGCATGTACTCTTCCTTGGGCCCTTATCTCTAACTTGACTAAGTTATAATGAATGAGGTATGCAATGCAAGACTTACTTCTCATTTCTCAATATGTCTTTACCATATAAGATTGTTTGATTAGGTGAAGGGTTATCTTTAACTAATGACCTAATGATATTTTTGTTGGCCCATGACAACCTAACAATTGGAAAAATGAACTCTGACTCTGATACTATGTTAAGGTTTCTCAAAACCAATTGACAATAACATGAGCAGTGTAACAATTATTATTTGAGTCATTCTTGAGAGAGAGACAATGAAGTAAAGAATGTGAGACTTCATTCTCAATAGATTATGTTTACCTTTAGGCCGCAGATTGCCCTGAAATTATTTTCTTGTTTTGTAGCTGAAGCAAAATCATGTTTCCATTTGTGACTGCAGGTATACGTCCATTTACTCAAGACACCCCTCTAACTTCAGAAACAATATTCATTTATGAAATGAATAGCTGGAAATAAGTTTCACAAGTTGTTGTGTGCTGAGTCTTTTTAACATATGTGACTCGGACAAGGATTATATGTCCCCAAAAATCATGTCCCCTTGTCCCTAACCAATCATATTTCCTAAAATAATATAAAATATTAATTTATGTTTTTTATAAAAACAATTTCCAGGTGATCCTCGTTCATGTGACTCTAGTTATTTTTACATCAAGGTTATTTCATAATTGACAGGGAGAGACTAATTTCTTTCAAAACAAACAAATCACTAAAATAAATTGCCCCTATAAAGTATTTTCTATGAACATCATAGGAATCAAATTGCTTGTATATGATTTTGGTGCAGCATGATAACCTTGGTCAAATATTCAAGTTGCTGCACATAAACATATATATTATAACTATATAAGCTTTTCAACAGAAAATGATGAGTGAGGCAAGGAAAAAAAGGATTACATGTCCCAAAATATTTATGTCTTTATGTCTCAAATCAATAATATTCCACTAAATAATATAAAATAATTATTTTCTGTTTTTATATTTTTTTTTTTAATTAGGTGTTATCTTTTAATTGGATTGGAACATAACATGATTTACATGTTTATGTCTTTTTTCATCTTGAATGAGTTTACATTAGATGGAGTTAAGGATTTATGCAAAAGATTATTTACTTCTTTAGGCTAGATTTTTGCAGCAATCGTTTATTGCCTAATGTTATCTACTTCATATATTAAAATAGTTATTTGTTAAGTAGATTTTGGCTTTGTCATTTATACTTGTTTTGACATTTGTTTTTATCTGTAGTTTGTTTAGTGATGGCTTGTCTTATTTTTAGAGTTCTTCATCCTATTAAATTTTTATACTTACAATATGTTACTTCAAAATTAATTATTAATAAATAAAATATTATTTTATAATAGAGAAAAAGATGTATGTATTGACAGTGTAAGAGTTTTTATATTGTCACTATATCATATATCATTCATTTTCAATCATCATTGACTTTAAAAAAAAGTAATTCAAATGAAGGGTGAATGATTCACTAACTGTGTATAAATCTTTACACTGTCAGTATATAGATATTACACTTTTTGTAATATATGTCACTTTATTGTAAGGTAAATGTGGTGATTTAATATCATTTTCCTTATTTTTAATGATTGCATTCAAAAAATTTAACTATGCATAGAAAGGATGATACGAAATGAATCCTCCCCAAGAGAGATAAGTTCTCACTTTCCCTTTTAGGGTTCAGTATTGCCCTTTACAACAAGTATCATTCCCAAAAATTGAACTATTGATTATACTAAGATCTAGCGGAACCTTGTATCTGACGGTCAAATTGTTGATTTTGGTTATGTTTGAATGAAATATACACATGATTGTTTGAAAAGAAAACGGTCCAACCCAAAACTCTATTTCTCATGAGACCCATTTAAAAAGCCCATAGCTAAATTATTTTATTTCAAAGAAAATAAACATATAAAAAGAGGTGGAGTTGGGATTAGGGTTTCGGGTCTCCAGTTTCTGTTGGTGCAGCCGAAGCAAAAATGGTACACATCATTCAAACCCTAACTCCATTGATTTTGATTTCGATTTCTTCAAATTTGTGGTTTTTCTTTTGAATGATTTGGTTGTTGTTGTTTTAGCCGTCACACAAGACATTCAGAATCAAGAAGAAGTTGGCGAAGAAGATTAGGCAGAACAGGCCTATCCCCTATTGGATCCGCATGAGGACCGATAACACTATCAGGTAACTTCTTTTTGTTAATCTCTTTGCAAATTTTTTAACATGTATCTGTTGCTTACATTTTCTCTGTTTTTATTTTAGGTACAATGCTAAGCGCCGCCATTGGCGTCGTACTAAGCTCGGATTTTGAGGTGCTTACTCATTTCAGTTTATTGAAATTAGTTTCAAGTTTTTTTGTTTTTTTCAAGTCAGAAACAATGTTGTGCATTTATTTCAAGGGTACTGTTTAAGGAGCATGTTGTAGTTCACTGAGTATTGTTTAAGAGTACTACTTTTGATCCTCAAGTAATGGGAATTTTTTAATCATTATCTTGTCGTTTTTTGTTTACTTAAATTATCTTTAACTCTTAGTTCCCCATTGCTTTAATTATGTATTGAGTTCATTATTCAACTGGTAGGCAATTGCAATGATGTTTTAGGTTCTGCCTTGTTTATTTAAGTTTCTTCACATTTTGTTAATGTTGAACTATAGTTTGTTGTTTGTAATTTTGAGATGGGTATAAGAAAGATGAGAATCCGACAGCATGTAGTGTGGCTAAGGCTTAGTTGTTGTCTTGTATACGAAAGTTGACAGCAATTTTGTAAACAATTCTGTTTTGTTTTACTTTAGTTTTCTCGGACTTTTGTGCGAGGGTGTTTGGCTCCAATCCTTTATGCTACTTTGCTAATTCATTCATTTGTCAACATTATCAACAATGTGTGTTTCCGAGTCATCATCTTATCTTAATGATGTCTTTCTTTTAGCACCTTCCATGCGCTGTCTTAATTTCTCCTCCCCATAGAAACCTACATGGAAGACTCCAAACTAACTGTTGCAATCTGTTTTTCTTCTTTCTTTCCATGTTCATTATCGTCTTCATGCCATGTTAGATTATGCATTTGTGTATGTGTATTCATGTTCAACAATCATGGTTGTCATTCTAGAATTCCATACAAGATATGTACATCAATTGGTTCATGCTGATCACTTACCTTCATCTATGATTATTGACAATTCTTCTACTAGGCCCAACCAACCTGCTACTCATTCCTTTCCATTCACATACCCTTTATAAGGTGGTGGCAGAAACATCTTCCACCAAGTGGTTTTCTTCAGTTTTCGTGGTGTTGCCGACCTTGTGTTTTAGGAACCCTTGTATTTTGCCAACACATATTTTTGAACAGTTCTATCCTTAGTTTGGTTTGTAATGTTGTCAGAAGTCTAGTTTGTTTTGTGGAAATGTGGTTTTTCTTGTCCCCCTTGCAAGATAGTTTTCTTATTTTTTTTGCTTGGGTTTGAATTGCATCTGGGTTAGACATGAAATTGAGATCTCTGCATTGTATATTTTGTTCAATATTTGCCCTCACATTTCGATACACTTGTATAGATCCATAGATGGTTTGTTGCCGGCTTTCTGTGGGACCAAAAAACTTTAAATGTTTGGTTTTCTTGTGAAAATTGTTTGACTGTTTTTCATGTATTATCTATAAAATCAAACCAAAACTGTACAATTTTGAGTTTACTACACCATTATTGAATCAAAATTAAATTTTATTTTATTTATGAAGGGAGCATTTCAACCAGGGAAAATTTCATCCAAATCAGCACAACAGGACTGAACCAATTAAGATAGACTACTGATGTTTGCATTCTGTGTTTAGATTCGAACCTTGTCGGTGATGTTTGGAAGACATCAATTAAGATTGTTTTGATTTTGTTCACTGATTACAAATAAAATATATTTTCACTTAAAATCAATCAGTTTGATTGAAATTATTTTTCATCAAATCCAAGTAAATTAGATTGGGCACTCCTAAATTAATTAGGGGTTTACCCCGGACAGTACCCGCTACTGTCGGCAGCACATGTTGAGTTTTTTTCTCATGTTTCTACTTGAAATACATTTGTTTAGCCGGGTTTGAAAGCTTTCGCGTAGCATCCTTTTCCAATGTTAACGGAAAGATCATGGCATTGCTAAATTTTCTGGTGTTACATCCTAGTCCTAAAATAAAGGAGATTTAGTTATAACTTATATGATCTTATTAAAAATTATGCAAATTGCATTAGAAATGAGATTTAACACATACTTTGCTTTCTCATATATGGTGCACAACATGGTCCAAATATAGCAGGGTCCTTGTCTCACATTATAACTTTCTCCATTGGCATCCACCTCCTCATGATTTGGTCAATTCATGGACCTGTTCATGACTTGAATGAGGATGTGATTCATCATGCGGTGGTTGAGATGTTCCTTCACGTCTAGTCCTATTCTTTCATAATTAGTCACAAACTCTTCCTCCTCCAGCCTGTGTAAGTAATCAATCTTCGTTATTCAGATGTTACAAATAAAACCAGAAGCAACAAAAAACGATAACCACAAATGCATAAATCCCAAACCACGACCCGATATGTATAAAAAAATGAAGTGACAAAACTCCTAAAATCACTATGAAAAACTAAACTAAAAGGGATGATGGGTCAACTAAACCTAAATTTGTCTTCATGTTGACAAAGATCGTATGTGTGGAACTAACTTGTTGATGAGTGTTGAAAAAGAGGCTAGAAGACCGATAGGTGATGAATGGGAGACCTTGATAGTGAGAATGAAAGCGTGAGTAAGAGGTATGGTAGGGTTTGCATTGGTTAAGGAAAATGAGGAAGAATATGGATAAGGATACTTGTGAGATTTTGAAAGTAAATGGATTTCAAAGCTAGAAATGTAGGAATCAAAGGGGGTCCAGGAAAATGATGCAAATAGGGGCCATAGTGGCTTCCAGTAAAAACCGATTGTCTTTGTCAGTCACCTCAGTTAAAAA
Organism: Lupinus angustifolius; assembly: GCF_001865875.1. NCBI lineage: Eukaryota > Viridiplantae > Streptophyta > Magnoliopsida > Fabales > Fabaceae > Lupinus > Lupinus angustifolius. Next base: position 23,342,450 of record NC_032011.1, on the reverse strand, counting down.
TCACATGGATCATAAATGCTGCTTTCTAAAATGAATTTGTTAAACTCATACTTTCTTCTCTTCACAATTCACCATGTGGGAGGTGGGAACTCCTTTAAAATGCAGTTCCTCAGAGATAATTTCTCTTAAACAAATAAAAATTTAACTACTCTTGATTTAATAAAGTGAATAGAGATCTCAAAATGATCTCTGAGACTAAGACTTCTCTGCTCACAAAGTCATACAAAATTACAAATCATCCAACATCAGAGGACGGATTCCAAAAAGTTAGCTGTAATATATTTGCTTCATTTTCTTATTTTCATACACCCAAAATAGGGAAGAGAAGACAAAATGAGATTTCATTGTTCCACAAACTCAATTCTCTATACATAAGTTATTAACAATCCAATGCTTCCCCTCTTCCCAAATGAAGGCCAACCTTCTTTCCATATGAAAATGTTTACATATTTTGGAGCAGAATTATCAGGTAGCTTGTAATATAGACTTGCAATCACAAGCTATGTCTTGGTAAAATTATGCAGCTTTGTCAAATTGATAACCAAACATTAATGACTGGTATTCAAAGGTGGGTCAGCAGAGGAGACATGTTTAGGCACTTGTGAAACTCTGAGTGTTCCTCCAAGCTCAGTGGTAACAAGAGGGACAAGAGAGTGGAGAACATCTGTGATCAATGGCCTGTAACTTGGTTCAGGTTGCACACACAGCACAGCTACAGCAGCAACCTGCAAAAGTATTAAGTTTAATAAAGAAAAGACAGTGCATACTTGATTCCACAAGGAACCTAGTACTAGAAACACAACATCAACCAAAATGAAGCCAATGTGTTTTTATTAAGGAACTTGTTCTACATACACCTATTATGGACAATTTCCTAAGAACTTAGATCTTTATAACACAAAATGTTAGCATTTTCATTTTGTTTCAAATTTATGTTTTAGAAACACGAGATTCAATTATAAATTTTTTCAACTATACCTTTGTTTATTACATTATCTTTTTCATCTTTTATTTCTCTTTCTTAATTATGAAAAGTATTTCCTAATTAAATGATGGTATTTTAGGCAACATGTGCCAAATAAATTACATAACTCTATTGTAACATTAACCATGTCTAGCCTTATAAAAGAGTGAAAATGGTTATGGACAATGTTATTTTGACAAACCAATTCAACAAGATGTCAAATTCTAATTGTGCATATAACATTAGATTAGATGTATATAGCTAGGATATATGCTTGAGTATTGACTCCAAGGTTCACAAACCTGGTATAAGTGCTTGGGATCCATTGTATTCCTAATCACTGGATCCACAATGTTTGGAAGCTTGGATCTATCTGTGAGCTGTGGTATGGCCTGAAATGATTAACACTTGTTTCATATTTCATATTTTGGGATGCAACACAATTAAATTTGATTTCATGGGATAAAAAATAACCCCTTACCCATGTGACAATAGATTGGCATTGAGCTGGTGCCACTTTTTCCACAGGCTTTCTTCCTAATAGGAGCTCAAGTAGCACCACCCCAAAAGCATACACATCACTTTTATCAGTTAATTCACCTGTCAAAATAATTCAATTGCATTCTCCTCAATAAAGTTTTTGTTATACATGCATTTTGCACATGACCATTTTTATATTGTTATGCTCTACAATGATGGATCCAGGTAAATTATCCATGTTCTAAAAAACATTGGAGAACATATATCTCAATGACAGATATCAGCACCTATATCAAATTATCTACTAGTTTCATTTTTTCTTAATGCACTTTTTTCCCTTTTAATTTTTGCTTTACTCCATAATTTGTTCCGATAAGATTAAAAATATCGGTTAGTTTTTGGACAAAAACTTGATGGATGGACTTAGCTTAAACAAAAAAGTTTGAGGATCAAAACCTCAAAAAAGGTTGGAGACGAATTTAGTGCACAAACAAAAGTCAAGGATGAAAATTGAGTCAGACAGTGTTGTGCAAAACAAAGCAAAAAACAAAACAATACGACAGTTATATGATTATATCCTTTTACGTATACTTGCAATGATATTTTTATCCTTAAAACTAAGTGTGATAACAGTACTTCCCATCCCTAGTGATGAAAATTACACATAAACCTATTTTTTATTTATTCTTTGAAAACATTGCAGATATTAGTTTGTGATTAGCTGGAGCAAACTATGCATTATATAAATGAGATTGTAACGTGTAAGTCACAGCATATCCATATTAAATTGATTAGATAACATGTTATGTCAATTGGGCAGGTATATGCCCAAGATGCACAGGTAATATGTTTCAAACTAATGATGTTGATTGGATTCAACTAGGGTCCTAAAGAATCAATATCTTAGATCTGGTTTGCTGAAAGCTTAACAATACATTAAACACATAACAATGTGTCAGACCAATGCATATGAATGATAATAAGTTTAGTTGGCATACCATCTAAAAGATACTCTGGTGCTACGTATCCCAATGTGCCTGAAAGTTTGATGTTCTTCTTGCTTTGGGACCCATCAATTATGGCAAGACCAAAATCAGAAAGCTGATATTCCACCACCAATTATTATGTGGGTGCATGAAAAAATGAGGCTTTGGTGAATACAATGAATGGTGATAACAATACATAATAGAAGATAATAGCTTTTATAGCAGTTCCAACTTAGTTTTTTTACCTTGGCATTGAATTTTGCATCTAAAAGAATATTAGAAGATTTCATATCTCTGTGTATCACTGGAGGATAACAATGTTCATGCAGATATTCTAATCCCCTGGACAACATTAACCAGTTGTGAATATCATGTCAAATGTAATATTAACAAAGCACAATAAAACAGTAAAAGTTTAGATTAATTCTTAAAGGTTTGTTTGCGAGTAGGTTATTGTCGGGCAATGGACAGAAGGAAAAGGCTTCGGAGCTAGGAAATATACTTATGATATGGCTCTCAAGCCCTCCTTTTCCTCCCCCTCTAAAAACTAACTCGCAAATAGAGCCTAAAAGATTTAGCTTTAACTCATATCTATCCTTTGATGGTGAAACTTTTATCAACTTCCCTTACATTAGTCTTGTTTGAATTAAGGTAAATACTATCTGGAATATGCATTCAAGAATCTTATGAATAATATTCTCCATCACTTATCCACTAATATAACCAATGGTGTATGTATCCCTTGAGACTAATTTGAACATTCACTCAGAAAAAAAGACTAAAACACTATTGAAGAGGGTCACCTTGCTGTGTCAAGAGCAATCTTCATCCTCATGTGCCAAGTCAATGCTGAGCCATGAGAAGGTCCTTCAACAACATAAACAAATTTTGCAGAAAAATTAGAATAGTATAATTTGTAAGGTAGTGTCTCCTAAATATGTAAATTAAATATTTTTTACCATGTAACTGAGCTTCCAAGGATCCATTTTGCATCAACTCATACACAATAAACCTTGTGTTCCCATCAATGCTACAACCCAGCAAAGAAATTATATTTGGATGCTGAATTTTACTTAACAAGTCCACCTCATTCTGCAAAATCATCTAATAATTCAATACTAGAGAAAGAAAACAATTATTCAAAAATCAAAGAATCATCAAATGAATGAAGCAGTAGGAAGCATTACCTCAAATTCTCTCTCAGCAATTTGAGTTTCACAGTGCAGTTTCTTGACAGCAACATCCAAGTTATCATCCAAACAAGCCTTGTAAACACATCCAAAACCACCCTCGCCCAAGATATTACTTTCCTTGAAATTATTGGTGTCTTTTGCTATTTGCTTATAATCAATTATTGGAACAGAACCTTTCATACCAACCAACTTCACAGAACTGAATTTACTCAAAGATGGTGCTGCAGCTACCCCTTTCTCTGCATCTTGTTATTCAAAAAAAACAGAACAAAGGAAAACTTAAAAATAGAATCTTTAATAACACAATCCAATATTGAACTTAGTTAAAAGCCAAAAGATTGAAGGAAAATCATGAATTAGAGAAATTCAATACTACAAAATAAATACCTGATCTTTGGGCATTTTTCTTCTTATTGGATTTTGAAGGGTGCTTGGTATGTTGATAAATCCAAAAGCATAACAAACTCAAAACGAGTGCTGCAAGTGCAGTGCTAACTACAACAAGAGCTATTACCAATTTCTTGTGTGAGTGTTTGTGTTTGTCTTCTACCCCTACATGAATACCCGAGCAACATGAAGAGTATATAATAATGAGAATCAAATCATTGGAAATTTGAAATGAATCAAACATGTAGCTGTAGAGATAGTAAACAGAACAAAATAACAAAGAAAAGATAATCAAGGTTTTAAACCAAAGTCTGCAACAGCAATTAATGTCATATCATTATGATCATTTTTATTATTGTATTCGCACTCGTATCATGACCACAATTATGCTTACATAATCACGATAAACTAAATGTAAGCGCAACCGCAGTTTAAAACACTGGGTCGGAACTCGAAAAGAGTTGAATGATGAGTACCAGGGGAAAAGGCAGGCATGGAGGTAGAAAGTGTAGTAATGTGTGCAGGTTGAGGTGAAGAAACAGGAGGGTCTGCAGCTACTAGAACCCGGATAAGTTGGTGAAGAATGAAAACTATAAGAAGAAGTTTCATTTTCAGTGTTTCTTCTATGTTCCTCAGAAAGATATATGAGGAAGTGAAGGTTGTGCAGGTAAAGCCTCAAAAGCAACACAGGCACAAGCAGAGACTGTGAATTGTGTTGTAGATCTTGAAGGCTTGAACTGCTTTTTGGGTTTTCAAAAAAGTAGTCTTTTTTGTTATGGTTTGAATCTTCTTTTAAGCACACTTTTTCAGTATTTTAATTTAGGGGTTGTTTCTTTGGGGTACTACTTACTACTGTCCTTATCTTCTATGGCTTTCTCTGCAAGTGGGGACAGCAAGAGGAATTTAATATTCAGGGTGGGGGCCTTAGTGTTTTGAATGAGTAACGATTATTTACAATTAATGGAGAGATGAGTACTACAAGAAACAAATGAAAAATTAATGTAGTAAGTCATTTTTATTCTTTTATATATAATGGAATAATGGAGCGGATCATTGTTTGTTTTAAATTGTACCATGTCATATTATAGTTTTAGGAGTATTCACAACCAAGTTGAGGTAGTACTTGTGGGTGAAACCATTTTCCCACAATTGTGATAGAGACAACATAAATGTAACTGCAATTTAAAATGTTGATAAACATGTGCACTTATGTCAAAAGTTTTAAACCAGAAGAGATGTGCCAAAATTATTCTATCTCATTATCTCAAACTAGTTAAAATGTATAATGTTAAATTTAAAATTTATCTTAATTTTTAATTAATACAAATGTGTCATATTCTTATAGGTATTATTGGGTTGGATATAGGAATATAGTATAAAAGATCTAAATTCTTTAAACCTATATGTGTAACGACTACAAAAGTTGACTTGATAAGGTTTTCAGAGTCATTGAAACTATAACACAACTATAATTATAACTCATCCATGGAGAATATCCACATTTGAAAGAAGCATCAAGGTTATTTTTGGGAGTTTTTAAAACCATTATGAAACCATTGTTTAAAATTGTGCCTTTGTAAGTTGGTGCAAACATTAACATTTATTTTCCTTCTTGTTAAAAATATGATGCACCTTGAGAAGAAATAGGTAGACTTTTAAGAAAAATGTTACATGCAAGACACCTTACCTCGTATGTGGATATACTATAGAATCACGTGATGGTTGTAAAAATGAGGCGTCTCCTCCTTTTTTCCTTCAAAAAGGTTGCATCATAGATATATAAATTTATTTAATACACACTTAATTAAGTGATTTATACAAATGTGCCAGAAAGTGATATTAGTTGCAATCATACCATAAATGTCACAATTCTATATTAACACAACACAAAACACTAATAATCCTACCTAAAAATGGATGAATCATATATAGTACTGGAGAATTCAATATTTGAGATATTGTGATACATGGAAAAAAAAAATAGTGGTTATAATTTTAAGTGATTTTTCAATAAAAAATTAAAATAATAAAAAAATTATCACCATATTTTAGTATTAGACTCTTTAATACTTGAGAAAAGTTGTATTCCTAAAAAATTGTGATTTACATTCTAACTAAATTTAAAAAATGTTACTGCTGAGCCTTGCATAGAAGAACAGTGGTTAAGGAAAATTTAATAATGGATTCGGTCAAAACTTAAATTGGAACAAAAATTTAAAATATTAAGTCTACCTATATGTTTCTTGCTTCTCATTTTGCTTATTCCTTTCTAATGTAAGAATTATGTACCAAAAGTGATAAAATAATTATGCTAAAAAATACATAACATTTTATTTTGGGTATTATCATTCAATAAGTAGCTAGGAATACTAATATCCTTTTGCATATCCTCTTCCCTAGTAATACTAATATCCTTTTCTCTTATAATGATTTCTTTTGTTATATATTGGAATATTCTGATAATCAGAATTGGGCCGGCCATAGGGGTGTGTGAGAAATTAAGGCCCGAAAATCGAATATGGGCTTAATCAGAACATGGACATGATGAGTGCGGCATGCAGTAGTTTCCACTTCAAACTGCTCAATATCCAAGAATTGATGAGACAAGTGGTGAGTTAAATTACGAGTTTAAAATCTATGCACTGACAATGTAAAATTTTTTATACTGATAATATATTATTTATCACTAATTTGCAATATTTTTATTTGATAGTCAATTCTAACTAACATATAAATGATGAGAATTTGCTGACAGTGTAAGATAACACTTACACTATCAATGTATACATATTAAATCCTTAAATTAAACCAAAGCAATCAAAGAATGTTTAAGAGTGAGTGTGCTAAACCTCAAAGCCCAAAGCAAAAATAGAGTATCTTGTCTTCATAAACCATTCTTATTCTACACACCTTGTCTTATCGAGTCACTCACATCCATTCTCAAAATTTCGATACAAAATTTTACAAGGCGTTAGTCTAATGGTATATGACTTTGTTAAATCATAAAAAAGATTAAAAGGACAGTGATTTAATTCTTATGAGCAACTTGTTAGGAGAGGTAAATATACACCTAAAAAATATTAGTTCTTTACTCAACAAACAAAATGATAACAAAATAGAAAGGAACAACGATAAAGTATATGGAAATGGAAAGTGTTTTTTGTTATGTGTCAAAATTGTTTTGATGATGGGACACTAAGTCAAACCAAAACTTTCCTCTATTCAATAATTTCCCCTTTAAATAAGAGATACCATGTTTAAACACATTTTTAAAACATTTTACTAAAACACAAAATTCCCATATGCCGCTAAACAAGTCACGGGGCTCCTATTTTCGTGCCCTTTTAATTGTGGGGAAATTGAGGAAAAGAAATTTCATTCTACATAATTATATTATGACAATGAAATAAATGATTCCTTAAATTCAACAAATGTTCCTAATCAGTGATCACTATAGAAATCTATAATTTCTGCAACCTTTTTCACTCCTACCAAATTAGTGAATGTCTTTTCACTCTCAAATTCTATACAAAATGTAATCGTTTTTATGGTTATTAAAATCCATTCTTCAAATAATTTATTACTAACCTCACTATATATTATTGTTTTCATCTCTAATTATAAGTCACATTCACCTAGTTAACAATAGATCAAAAAATTGCAAAAATAGTTATTACTTTATAGCTTGTCAAAAAGTATATAAACATTCCAAAATTACTAGTTCATACATTATTATGGAGAAAGTACAGATCTTATTGAAATAAAAGGAGTAATAAATATAAAGTAATTATTATAGGTATAACTTGTATGAGTTATTTAATACTATCAATATATTATAAAACAACTTATATTTAAAGAGAAATAAACCTTTGAAAATGTAACTTACTAAATTAAATAGTAGATAAAAGTTATTTTTACGCTAATATTTTAAACTCTACATTAGTATGGATTCACAACTGTTAATATAATTGTATTTTCATTGAATCCCACTTATCAGCTCTGATTAAGCTGATTCATCATGCAATAATTAGTAAATGAAATTGAAATTGTGTAATACTCATAATTAACTATGTATGGTCCAACAAACAAGTTTTGAGTCAAGTTGGGTAAGGATTTATTTGATCTTCAAGGTCAATGATTCAATTCCTGAAAGTGATACTTATTAAAATAGACAACTATGAAACCCAAAAGAAATTAACTATTTACCAAAAAATATAATAAAATATTCCCAATAGTACAAAAAAATTGGATTTAATATGTATACACTGACAGTGTAAATATTTTTACATTGTCAGTCAATCATCCACCGTTGATTTATTAACTACCATTGATTCTGAAACAAAAATAATACAAATCAATGATAAATTAAATGATATACTGATAATATAAAAAACTTTACATTATCAACGCATAGATTTTAAACTCAAAAAAATTAAGTATGGTCCATATCGATAATGAAATAATAATAATTGTGATAGGGCTTCGAAAATTGCGGAATTTAGTGGGAATCTGAATGGCAGAGGAGGCATGAAGTCGCCGAAAGGAATCTTGCCTTGCACTCTTCCTCTCAAAGACGAATCATTGTCCACCCTCACTCATTTTTTATTTTTATATTAAATTACAAATTTTAATATCTATATGGAAGATGTAGGATTGATTATACAAATTGAGCTATACATATATATAATACTATTGTTTTATTTTTCAATAATATTAGCATTTGAGAACTTAATAAAAACTATAAGTTTATATCTTTTGCAAATAATTATTATCAACAATTTTTCTTATTAGTTATTCTTTAAATTTTGAAGTTTAGTTGTTGGTAAAAATAATCATTACATAAAAATAATTTCTAATTAGCAACAGTGAAATTTTTTAACTCGTGCATTATGTTTTAATCTCAATGATGATATTATTATTGTCTAACTTTAGTTTTTGTATATAATTATTGTTATATTAACTCTTAAATATATTTGTCATTTTTATCAATCAATTTATTTTGATGGCGATTTCATCTAGTTATTGATGTTAGTTGTCATGTATTGTTGTGTTGTTACTCTTGTAAGTTTAATGACATCACTTTCATATTAGACTATTAGTAAATTTAGAATGTGTTAATAAATAAAATTAAAAAAAAAATTAGAGGACGAAATTGTTATGCAACCCTCACATGTGCTAATTTTTGGTGGATGGTGATTTAAAATTGATAGTTCCAATAGTAATCATGATAGTATGATACCATCTCGACCAAAAAATCAATCTAATTACAGTTCATTACTCTTTAGTCTTTATACTCAATTTTTATTATTCAATCATTTTTTTGCATGAAAGAGAAGTATCCATAAGGGAAAATAGGATAAATCCCATATAATCAAATACACCTTCCAAGTTATACTATATGTCAATCTAAGATGCTTCTTCTCTAGGATGCAGAAAGTGTGTTTATGATACCACTGAGCATTAAAGGAGGAATATATGACACTCTCATCTAGAAATATGAAATAAGAATGTTTTTATTAGGCTACAAATGACAAGTTATACTATTTGTTATTTTTTCCTAAGACAAACAAATGATTTGTCATATAAACATGACATCAAATGAATTAAAGTGAAGTGCTTACTAATACTTTCATTGATTGGTATACAAATTTGTTTGGATTGGATGATAGAAAGACTCGTAAAAATATATAGGATCAACCCACCTCCACTGGGCATTGTTATACAATACATTTGCTTAGTTTTCTTCCTACAAATATAATTGTCCATTATTGGTAAAAAAAAAAACTAGAATAAATATGAATCCTTTATTCAAGTACATAGTGTCTGTTTTCTATTAAGATGAAGTGTTTTTCATAGATTGACAATGTGTTGGTTTGATTGTTTTTAGAATGGGATAATAAATATGGACTGTAAGTATAAAAATTTATACATAATTATTAATCATTCATCACTCGTTTGAATTACGTTTTTAAATAGTTAATTATGATTAAATATAATTAGTCTTCTCCTTGCATTTTAAATTATCCTCACAATTTGTTTTCTGTCCATATAAATAAAAGTAATTGTTATTAATGAAAAGATATGGAGGGTGGGAGTGATAGTGAATTGGATTGGCGGAACATTTGCTGAGAAGAAGATTGAACATATTTGATCTTCCAAAACTTATCAATTTATATAACAATCATTTTTTATTAGTGAAAAAAGTAAAATATTTTTTTTGTATAATGAAAAATATTCCTTTACCATACAGACAAAAAACAATATTTGTAAGGTACATAGTTTTTCCTAGTATCTATAACTCATGAAAATTAAACTTTTTAATATTTTATCCTATATGTAAATATATTCAGATGTTACAAAACTATACTAACATTGTTAAACAAAAATATGAATTACATACATATTGACTTTATACTTCACTAGAGTGTCAATAGGTATATCATATCTACCAATCTATATTCTTATTTTTTAATATTAAATTCATTTTTATATACTTTATTTTAGAAAATTATAATATCTTTTGTAGTGTATAGTTTATTTATAATTTGTTTGTATTTATTATAATGTCTACTTTAAAGTGAGATAAACAATTATTATATTAATGGTACCACCTTAGATTATATGATTTTTTTTGTATAAATTAAAAAATATTAAAGACAAAATAAATAATTGAAAGCTCATACATGATGATAATTATATTATGTTTTGCCTTTATATGTAGTATAAAAGTATAAATAAATGTATATCTATACTATATATAAAGGCAAAACATGATATAACTTCCACCATGGTGTAATTTCTATTTCCTATTTTGCCCTTCACATTATTTAATTTTTACAAAAAGGTCATATAATCATAAATAAACATCATCAACATATTAATTAACTATATCTTTCATATTAAATTGAACATTATCATAAATACATAAAAATTATAACAAATACATTCTAATTCTAAAAATAAAATATATACAAATTGAATACGTAATACCATGTAATATTGACCGGCAGGCACTTTCGTGCTTGTACACACTAGTAACTAATAATGAGAATAGAAGAGGACTAAGAGAGTGGGAGAGAAGCAAGATTCTCTTAAATATATTTAGATTATATAAAGAATAATAAGTTAGTTTTATTTTAATTTTATCTTGTTAATTATTATTTGAGTTTATCATCTTATCATTTGTAATAACTTTTACTTATAATAATAATTTTGTTAGACTAACTCATATTCAAGTTTGACCAAAATTTAACTTATATTTAAGTTTGGCCAATATTTAACTCATATTTAAATTTGATCAATATTTAATTCATATTTAAATTTGATCAATATTTAATTCATATTTAAATTTATAATCTTAAACTTCTATAAACCCCCCACAATGACAACGCCTAGATCCTATCACCAAAAACCTTCTCCTTCCATCCATTAATATCTTGTCACAAATTAAGTTTTAGATTAACATGCAACCACCTTGAAATAATATGATAAGGCTACAATTTTTTTTACAAAATATTTCAATATAAATTATCTGTTAAGAAACAAAATCTATTATTTCCCTATTATGATGTAGCCTAAGTCCACACTTGTTATAGGTTTAGGAAGATTATGAATTATAATAAACTCAACCCTTCATTTATCTTCCATATATTCACCGCCACATAACAAAACATAATATCCCTCCCTTCCCTCTCTCATTCTCTATTATTTATGTTCTCATAATATATATATACACACACAGAAAACAAAACAAACCTATCTCTCTATTTCTCTTTATCTTTTATTTCCTCACCTTCTGCGCCACCCTCTTTTCTCTCTCTCACGAAACCCACCACCAACTTTTTTACTTACATGACCGTTTTCTACGAACGATGATGACGATTTTCAACGATGATTGGGTTAGTGCTGCTTTAACCGACGACACTCTCGTCGCCGATCTTCTTCTAACCATCAAGAACACCGTGTCAGTGAAATCGCATGCCATGCTTCCATTCACATGGGGACTCAAGAAGCCACGCGCTAACTCAGCCTCAAGGTCAAGGCTACCTCATGCTGATGCTTCTCGTTGCGGCGGCGGCGGCGCTGGTGGTTCAACCAGATTTAGCCCCACCACTCCTCTCTCCTGGAGTGGCGCCGCTTCTCCTTCCGACACCGGTGACGGTAACGATGACTCCAACCACCGCCATGTCGCTAGATCCAAGGTTCTCTTTTATTCTCTCTTTATATGCTGATCTCTTTTGTTTGTGTTGTTTTACTTAAATACCCTTCTGTTTTTAAGAGCGATGATGTTTCCGGCGGTGGTGATGTCACCGTGTGCTACGAGACATTCTTCTCTTCTGAATGACGCTTCCTTTCAATTTTACCGTTTTACCCTTCTCCTTCTTCTTCTTCTTCTCTTTCCTTGAATGCGTTAAAGCAACTGTTTTCGTTTACGATTTGCCGCTGACCTCATCAGATGCTGACGCGTAAATCTATCTATCCACTTTATTTTTGCATTTCATTTATTATTATTTTTATTAAAAAAAGTCATATTTTAATTTTCCACTCACCGATCAGATTTACCGTGGCAGTTGGCGTTCCGTTTCAGATGTTTTTTGACGGAAATTGTTTTGTACGTTTGTGACACGCGTGACGTCAGCACTTCAAGTAAGGATGGGGTTGGCGCTTGTGACAACCGTCATTCAGATTTACTAACAAATGTCGATTCCATTAATCGAGTCCTTCCTTTTAGTCGTATTGGGATACACCTTACATTATTACACCAACGTCTTGTTGGGTTATGTAAACAATTTTGAGAACAAGTCAGAAATTTACAAGTTAAGAGGATTGAAATCCTGGCCGTTCTCTATTCCCGGATTGATTGACTAAAACACCCTTCTTTCATGAGAACAGTGGTTAAAAAATGGGAGTGGAAGCGTGGGAGGTTTTGGTAATTGAAAATAATGGAATTTGTGGGTCCTTAAGACGGAATGGGTTGAAGCGTAGCAGAATAGAGAGCAGTGATTGTAGAAGGGTTTAGTTTTAGTTTTTTGTGGGCCATGAGATTCGTTCATTCTGGTGTGGTGCGGTGTATTTAATATTGCTGCTCTAACTCCAAATCAGATGATATTAATATGACACCAATGGCACTAGTATGAGTTAGATAGGGTATGAGACGAGTATCACGGGGTGAAAGTGAGGGGTAGTTGAAGTTGGTGCCTTCAATTGAAATTCTAAACATTTGAGAACTTTGTTGAGTCACTTTAGTGCATAATAATACCACAAAACCCGGTAAATATTCGATTTCCGAAAGTGACATTTGTATCCCAAACTTAGTTGGAAGGTGGTTTGAATTGTGAGTTACGCCAGCTGAGCTGTCCTTCTAGAACGCGAGAATAATGAATGGGTTTTATGTGAGGGCATGTCCACGTTGTTTTCAATTGTCATTCACATGCCACGTGTCCCAATGTATAAGCATATCTGCAGATCCGGTAGTTAATAGTGGATCGAATGGTTGCCTTTATTAATTAATTAACTAATTTAGTTATTAATTCTTCTATTTATAATCCAACTTTTGAAAAATTAGATATGTTTTTAATTATCAGATTTTTTTGAAAATCAACACAATATTAATTAATATTGTTATAATAAGTAAATATAAATAACTATAATTATTATAGAAAGATAAAATATTATTATATAGTAAAATATTCCATCCTTGGGCTGTTTTGCTGACTCTCTTTTTTCTTACTATTTTAAATTTATTTAACTTTACCATTCTTGAGTTGTTTTTTGTATTCACCTCTTATGTTGTTCTATTATGACTCTGATTGGATTTGTAACTTGTGCCCACTATTTTGCTAATCTTCAATAACTGGAAACAATTTTGTAGGTTACTTCTACAAGTGGATTCACTGTCAATTCTGCCTCTACTAAAAAGTGCAGAAAAAAGAAGGTAAAGCTACCTTGTTTCTTCCTCCTTTTTTTTATCTTCAGTACTCTACCTTGTTTTTTCATTCCCTTTTTGAAAGCAATAGATGTTGCTTTATTTCTTTCACACAAATTTAAAAGTTTGTAAGTTGTATTGGATTGAGATGTGGTTGTATGAGTGTTGATCATGATTTCATTTTTCCATTTTGTAGACCTTTGCAGAACTAAAGGAAGAGGAAAGCTCTCTGCTAAAGGAAAAGGTGTATTTAGAAAAGGTAAAGGTGTCTCTCAACCCTCCTTCCTCTTCAATTTTTAATCTTTAACATATGGGCATGCATGATCACTAATGTTACACTTATTTTGCAGGAGATAGCAAATAAAAATGCAAATTTTGAGGTAGAGAAAGCCAAAAATGAGAGAATGAAGAGGATGAAGGTAAATTCAAATTCTCTTAGGCTTCTTTTTCAATATGTATATTGTAAATAATATTTAATGGAGTTGTATCTTTCATCATTTCTTCACTGACATATATTTTTCTATACTTATATTCTCAGATTGATTTTGGTACAAAATGGCATAGCAATCCTAGTTCAACATCTGTTGAACTACAATGTACTCCTACTGGTCAACCCCACCAGAGAATAATAGCACCTTTGGGCCCCCTCAAAGTCACACATACAACTCAAGATGATTCTCATTCACAAGTTTCAGAATCTAGAGGACACTTTTCCTTGATACCAGATCTAAATATGATGCCACCTGATGATGATTCTTAGACAGAGGATCTATGTGGAATGAGTTGAATCCTACTTGATTTCTTCCTCCAGTACTCAACAGTTGTGGTTGAAACTAGAACCACTATGGAACAAACAATGTACAGAGGCCAATAGTACATTTGAAGGCTCTATCTATGCCTCTATACAATAGAAATCACTTAACAAAGTTTTTAGTGAGAAACTTCTACCCTTCCTTATGAAAGGAAAAGATTAAAGAAGGGGTAGTCATAAGTGAAAAAAGATTATGCTTTAGTTCTAGCCATTAGGCTGTAGAGTAGAGATGCTACTGTTGAAGGTTCATCAGATTCTGAAATTTCTTCAGGGGGATAAAATGGCCTTGGTAGTGTAATATCTACTATTCATTGTATAGGTAAAAATCTCTCTTCGATTCTGGATTCCTTCACAAGTTATTTTAATTGGTCAACAGTTTTATGAATCCATTTTATGATATGTTGGATGTTTCCTGGTTTGATAATAACTTATATGGTTCTCAGAATCTTAGCCCATTCTCCACCATTCATATTAATTATCTCATATATTCTATAACCATATTTTATAACAAGCTTACATTATTACCGATTAATAGCTTGACCATTCAATGATTTATACTTTAATGTATCCTTTATTTTAGATCAAACAAGCGTTTTACCTAGAACTTTGTTTTAAGTCATGCAAGCTTTAAACACTAGGGCCTAAAACGCTTGAGCATACCAAACTTACATAGCATGACTTTCTGTTTTAAGTGAAACAAGTGAAAAACTTTCATTTGAAGTGAAATTGCTTTGTACTAAAAGTTGGCTGGCTAAAATTCTTATCCACCAAGTTGCCCATTGAAAAACTGAAAATCAATAACTATTTTAAAGTAATTTTAATGACTCAAATTAAATTATATGTAAGAATAAATTCATGGATTGAAGTTGAAAACAACGGAGAACGGGTAAAGAAATCTAAAACAAAAGAATGGTGAAGTCTACTACGGAAAAATATTTTGATACTATATAAAGTGTATCTCTCACCTTAGTGAGACTCCTTTCCATTAACATAGGAATAAGAATAGAGAGGTAAATGATTGTTTTACTCACATTTTTAATGACAAAAGAGTAAAATTGTTATTACATGTTGCATTTTGTGTAATAATGTGTGTCACTTGCCTTTTCTTTTTTCTTATGTTCTAACACATCTTTCAAATGTTGAGTAAAAAAGAGAGTTTTGTGGCGTGACAAGAAAATTTGATGGTTGTTTCTCTAATCTCAGAATGGGTATCATTTAACTTTTTCCATATAATAAATTATTTCTGGATTAAAATATTTTTTCGTTTATTAAATTTATTAAAGAAATAATGAGAAACTGGAATTGGGATGCGTGAATATTAAGTGGACTCTAAAAAAGAAGTGAAATACATGCACAATCAAATAAAGACAGAGCAGAACAATTCACAAGACAACAGGAATTAACCATAAACAAAATATAATTAAGCACACATTGTAGATATTCTTTCTTCTAAGTACAATTTATCATGTTACAGTCCAATTTAGTTACTAAACCACAATTTCACATAATTGAAATAATGATACTTTTTTTAAACACAACCCAAACAACTTCACACAATAGCTCAAATGTTTGATGATTTTGTAGTATCATAAAAGTGGGAGGACAGCTTTTGTCACACAAAATATGTCACTTCATGTATAATTTGATGTGATTGATAGAAAAAAATATTGATGTTAAAAGTAATAATTAGATGTTTTTCTGACCAATCACACAAGTGATACATGGAGTGACAAACTTTGTCGGACAGAAGATGTGTTACGGATAAAAGTCTAAGTCTTTTTGTCTGGCAAGGTTCCCATCCAAGCTGGTGGTAGCATACCAGTTTGTTCATGAACCGTCTTAAACAATGGTGGCAACATTTTATATACAGCACCAACCTCTTTCATAGCATCACTTACTTCTCCACCATTATTATTACCATTATTCCAAATACTTATCTTAGGCTCAAGTCCACGTATTGCATCTGCATTAATCCTAGCAATGTCTTGAAACATGCCATTATTTATCATCAAATAGTCCCTTAGAGCACCATAGTTGCCTCCAAGTGCTTCAAGAAGTGTCCTTAAATATGCCCCTTGTGCTTGCCCAATTGCTAAAAGCCCCTCTGCTTCTTTTTTCTTTGCATAGAACTCTGCTTCTGCTGCTTGTTGGCGAGTAAAAAACGCGGCCTCGGCTAATGTCTTTTGTGCTTGAGCCTCTTTTTCCTTCTCGAACAAAATTGCCTCCGCCTCCTTTTGTTTCTTGTATAGCTTCCAGTTGGCCTCTTGTACCTGATAGAGAATTTTAATGGATTTATGAGGATTGAAAAATGATCTCACCAAGGTTTCTCTTCAGGTTTCATCAATTTTTTAACATCAATTTTGTACCTCCCTGTGGGGTGTTATTTGAGAAAAAAAGGTGAGTGGAACTTTTGAAGGGTCATGAAGTAATGAAGTTAAATCTCAATGGTATAATTCTTCTTGAAACAATTATTGAAAATCATTCATAAGATAATTTAAGACCAGCTTGTCAACTGTTTTTGTTCTAAAAATGTTAAGTTGATAAACTATTCAGGGGACAATAAACATGCCATCAATCTCAGCATGCTTCATGCAATCCTACGTTAACAACTCCATTGCCAACTTTTGAATGACTTAGACAATAAATTTTCCACAGTTCCGAGTAGGGGTGAGCAAGACCCGGCCCTATCCGCTCACCTGACACAGTCCGACCATTATCAGGTCCGAATAGGGTCGGGTCTGATTGGGTCTAGAGTCAGATTTAGGTTCAAAAAATAGACCCGATCAATATTTAGGGTGGGATGGGGACCAAGCATGACCCGACCTATCCCATGGTCACTCGCTCATTATGTTTGTATGTATTTCTACTCAAATGTGTACAGAGTAAATATACCTTTTAGTCGAAAATATCACTGATTCTCTAATTATTTATCATATATACATGATTAATAACATATATATATATATACATATATCATTTTATATATCAAATTACATATTCATAATAATAAATAATATTGAGAAGTCTTTATCTAAAATGAATGTGCATTATATTTAATCGGGGCTAGGGTCGGTTCGGATTTAAAAGTTGATCCGGACAATATTTAGGGTCGGATTAGCTTCGAGTCTAGGTCCGGGTTCAAAAAAATGACCCGACCAATATTTAGAGTCAGGTAAGGACAAGTCTTAACCCGTCCTATGCTCACCCCTAGTTCAATGTCAAATTGAGATAATCAGATAAGGGTGGTTTCTAACTTTGTGTGAATAAGCAGAAACCAACCCTCATGTTCTGATGACAATCTTTAAGGACATATGCATAATGCTCTTACCAGTGACCAAAAAATTAATTAGTCCAATTAATTAATGGAAAGTGAATAACATAGTTTAATTTGTATTACCAAAAATGAAGAAGAGATCATCAAACCTTGGTTTCATACTCAACGCTTGCTTTACTGAGGAACTCGGCTTTAAGCTTCTGTGTTGTTGTCAAAGCATTCATCCTCTCAACTTCTCCTTGCAACTCTGCATCCCTGAGTGCCACAGCCTTGGCCGCCTCCACCTCCGCCACCTTTGCCGCCTTTGACCATGCAGCCTTTTTCTTAGCAAGCTCAGAATTCGCCTCTGCTATCTCAGCCTCTCTCTGATTCTCAAACACTTTCACTTCAGCCTTCACCTTTATCTCCTGCTTCTGTCCCTCTCCTTGTCTCTGCGTCGATACGATCTTGGTTTCGGTATCAATTGTAGCAGCATTCTGAAGGGTTTGTCCTTGTCTCAGCTTTGCTCCTATCTCTCCTTTCTTCTTAGCCTCTGCCACATCCACCTTTGCTTGGTTTGCAGCTTCCATTTGTGTCTTCTGACCCAAGTAAGAGAAATACTCATGACCAGGCACATCCACTAGCTGTTTAACATTTGCATTATAAATCAGAAGTCCAAACTGGTTAAGTTCCAGTTGCACCGTCTCGAACACTTCCTTTTTAAACTCTTTAGTACCTCTGAAAATCTCCTCCATGGTCATGGAGGCTGCGAGAACACGCGTCTCGCCTTCGATAATACCCTTGACAAGCTCCTTGACATGGCTTGAAAGCTTGTCATGGGAAGAGAGGAGCTTAGCATATTTGAGAAGGCTATGCTCATCATCAACTCTAGGACCAACAGTGAAGACAGCAGGAAGCACAAAAGGGAGCTTCTCCGCGCTCATGGCTTGAACGTCGAAGGAGTAGTTAACCGGAGAGAGGTCGAAGACACTGTATGTTTGACCTGGGAGAACCCATGCTTTCTTTGCTAGCTTTATGTCTTTGATTCCAGCACCAGTGATAACCAGGTACTGTGATGCACTTGCAACCTTGTACATGGTTTCTGGTTTTGCAAGACAGTGATTTCAGATGTTAAGATAAAGACTAGGCAAGACTTGAAATGAAGGATAGAATAACACTATTGGTGCTGTAGTGAGTTATTGTCTCTGTATCTTGTGAAGTTATTATATAGTAGAATAGAAGCACTAGGCGTGAAGGAAAAAGGATTAAAGAAATACAATAATTCTTTGAGAATCAAATGTATTGAATGATGTTATATTTAAAAAAAGACATTTATACTTTAGGATATGATTTGAGAAATCTATTCATCAAATTGTCATGGGGTTGAACTTTTCAAAATCCTTGGATAGTAAGTTTTCTTGTAGATTATTTCCTTCTTAGTTCTTAATGTGAGAGTAGCTTCCACAGAATTGCCAATTGGAAATGCTTAGTCTATGAATATTATTGACCAAAGTATCTGAAATTTGTACATAATTTCCCTTTAACAATGTACATAGCATATTGTCTTCTTGGTGAGATGAAATATTAAAAGAAATTTGACCCAAAAAATTGAATAAAAAATTGCAAAGTGGCAATGTCAACATAATTTGTCAAAGATCAATTTGCTATACACACGTCTTATGGTTGTTGAAGGTAGAGAATATTTTGAACAAGAACAACTTGAATGTATACATAACCTGCCCAGTACCCATTTATATTCTCTCTTTTTTTATTGCAAGAGTGTAATGATAATTTAATTCCTAAGATTGGCATCATTGGCCAATTCAGACCCTGATATTACAAAAACATCAATTTGATCTGACTTTACACATTGACAACCAATTTGTTCCCCATGAAACCCTTACTATCTATCGGTAACCACCACGACAAACAATATGTGAAGGCAGAGATCAAATTCATACCTTTATGATTATAAAACCGAATCGATCGATAGTATCAATCTCAGATATCGAATTGATGTTTTACTCCCGGAACTTGAATTTTAGCCATGGTTGGTTGGTTCATCATATCAAACACAGCATGACTATCTTGCATACAATTATAATTAGTGTTACCTTGCTCCCTAAGCATCTTTGACCATTAAAAATATATATTTATTATCAAAACTAGCCACATACTTAGTTTAGTATTATAAAATGAGGGGATAAAGAGTTAAAATGTTAATTGGACATACCAATCAGCATATTCTTAGTGAACATTGAAAAACGCTATGCTTAATAGCACCACAAATAGACACTGAAACACTATATCCAACAAAGAATATGATGGGCAAGGGAATCATTAGTCATAAACACTTTGAATACAATAGTGATCCACATGATATAAGAACAGCATAGGGAATAAAGAAAACAGGAACAGCACAAAGAAAAATCAAGAAGCATTACAAATTTTGCTACATCTAACACCATCTGTTAACAGAAAACAACAATAAGGCTCACATTCCGGTAAAAGCCTTCTTGGCACCTCCAGAAGAACCGGCTGGAATCACTTTCAGCACATTAAACCGTACAGTCGACAATGGCCTGTATGTGTAAAACAAAACATTAAACCCCGTAGAATCGGTGAATACTGAATTTGCAGCTAGAAATTTGAAATAAGGATCCTTATTGTTTAGTTGTGATACTGGGCTAATCATGTACTAGCAGTATTCTAACATGTTTAAGATACAGGTACCAAAATGCACTGCCCAATAATAACATGGTCTCCTTCCTTCACACGGAGATACATGTGCTGGAATGTTTGAATGTCACTTCTCATTCCTAAGAAGTCGAATAGAAAGTTACCAGTCAGGAAAAAAACAAAAGAATAAGGTAATCAATTTATTAGAGGAAGAATGAGCCTTGCCTTTGGTATTTCTTAATAAAATGGAGGTAGTTGCACGCCGAACAATGATTGTCCTGTTCATCTTGGCACTATGACAAGTGTGATAGGAGTACACTCCTTCATGTGCCTAAGCCTATTATTAAGCATGTGTATTCTAGGAGAAAGAAAAATAATAGTTAGGACAGCAGTTTAGAATGAATAAATAGAGGTTTACACACCTCTTGTTAAGGGGGGGAAATAATAAGAATAGGAATAACTGACTCATGGGGAGTTCAGTTTTGGTTTCTACTGGTTTGGGAGGGAAATCAGTGTAGTACTTTTCTGTATTTCTTGTAATACTTTCTGCATTCAATAAAATATTACCAACCTAGAATCAATCTGATTCCTTGTTGGGAATTTCTATACTGTTTATCTACTTACAACTTCTGAAATAATACCAGTTCTAACAAAGTGCAGCAAGAATGCGACCATGGATGGAAACGTTGCTGGTAAATGGGCATTTCGTATCAATGTAAGTTCCTGAATATGCAGAAAATCATGCTTATCAATATCATCAGTATAAAATCATACAAAAGTGTAACACTTCTCTGAGTTTGTTGTATGATTGTATCTAATCAATGTGATACAATTGTATAAGTATCCTTATGAGGCATGGCCTAGATGTGGAGAGTTTCCTGTTCAGTGTCCATCACATAGTGGTTTGTCCCAATCCTAAACACTTCCTTTATTTCTTATTATCCAAAATTCTAACCCCAATTCAAACTAATTTGTCTATGACTGTATGGCACATACCATTTTCATTAAAAGTTGCAACAAATTCAGTCTACAAATTGAATACAACAATCAAGCCTTAATCCCACTAGGCAGGGTCGGCTACATGGATCAAATGACGTCATAATGCACTGTCATAGATTGATCTAGAAAATGAAAAAAGAAAATGCTTTCTGAAACCAAACATGGTAGCATTCATCTTCATTCAGCCTAAAAAATGAATGCTATATTTTAATATATGCTGAAAGCTAAGACCATGGTTTCAGAAAATATTTTCTGTTTTCATTTTCTATTATCATTCATAATAACACTTGTTTTCATTCTGTTTCCGGTTTTTCTGTTATCGAATATCTGTATAGGAAAAAGTTAATGGAATCAAAACACATGATCACAATCATAATTAAACATGAACAATAAAAAAATAGAATAAAAACACGGGATCACAATCATAATTAAACAAAAAACAATAATAAAATAGAATGAAAACACGTGATCACTAATACATACATGGTGCAAAACTAAAAACAATCCTAAGTTGAATCCATTAAAACGAGTATGCAGAACAGTTACTGATAATGAAAGATCAGATAGAATCACATTGGACCCAGTAATGAACAAATAAATCAGTAACAGTAGCAAATAAATCACATAATCAAAATACAAACCTAATGAAACCTTACCACAGAAACACTTTAGGTTGCTTTAAGAAGGCTTTCTCTGTCTGAAAACACAAAACAAGCAACCTTATTATTTACGAAAAAAATAAAACATTTTCGAATGTATTAAATGTCTGAAATGGAAAACCCTTGAACCTGTTCCGCCATTGTTACTGTTAGCTCAAGTAGATAACGGAAGTAACAACACAACCAAAGCGTAAAATCCTATCGCTCACTTGCAACATGGGAAGAACAAGTTGTTTATTCAGGAAACGTTGGGTTTCGTAATGACTCATTTACCCTTCTCTCTCTACTTCTTTTGATTTTAGGGTTGGGGTATGTCTGTCAAATGGGTTATTTGTCCAAGATAATTGGACTACTTAGAGTTAAAAACGTACTGTCAAATGGGTCAGTGACAATGCATGTTTAATAGAAATGTTTATAAATCTTTACTATAATTAAGAATGGTAAAAAGGTGAATTACGGTCGGGTTTGTGTTTACTAATTTTAAATCCGAAATCCAAAACCTGATTCGAACTAAGCGGAATTGAAAACAATGATATCCCTGAACCTGGGTAACCCAAATACAATGAGAACCCGTCTGAAACATGTATTTATATATAGGCTATGTACGTCAATTTTCTATATATATATATATATATTATATATGTATTTATGTGTTATTTTGTAATTTTAGATATATTAATCGGGTTTATGGTATGGTATCAACTGTATCAAACTCGAACACTAAAGTTGAATTTGGATGAAACTTGAATCCGAATTCAATTACATCATGTTTTCCCCATTAAATTCAGATTAGGTTCATGCGAGTACCCATGAATTTAGTTTTCATTATCATGGTTGCTGATAATACATAAATATTACACTCTTTCATAAAACCACTTTTAGCCCAATATTTAATCAACACTTTTATATGCAAATTTAATCAACACTTTTATATGCAAATTTAATCAACACTTTTATATGCCCGTATCCAATCACATTATATTTAAACCCAAAATTTAACACAATTTTGCTAAGCCTTTGCATAAGCATTCCAAGAAGTAATTGCACCTTACCCTACTCCCATGCTACGGCCACAATCAAATGGAACAATATCATATTGTCACTCCATATGCTAATAAATTTTAATTGGGCCAGAAATTGTATACTGATCACTTAAATTTATTGTACTTTCTTGCACCATAAAGGTTTGACACATGTGCAAGTAGTATCCTTTATCTTTGGATCGAATAAAAACATATTACAATTAAAAAAGATTTGGTACAATCTCAATCATCATGAATAATAATATATTTATAAGTATAATATATTTGAAACTGAATAAAAATATTAGAAATATGAGGTGAAAAAGATGAACAATAAGTAATGATATAGGTAGAAAATAAAATATAAATATATATTAAATTTCTAAAACGAAACATGAAAATAATTATTTTGAAAGGGAATATTATTTTATGGATTTAATATATATACATTAAATGTATAAATGTTTCTTGCACTGTCAACAAATCATTCACTACCAACGGGCGTTGGTTCAAGTGGTACATGCTTATTCCCCTTAAGCAAGAATCCGGGTTCGAGTCTTGTGGATGGAAAAAATGCCCGTTGGGAGAGTTAGCCCCACTTACCTGTGGATGTGCCCGGCTCGGACAGAATTGTCTCCAGTGCAAGGATACCTGTGGGAAACCAAAAAAAATAAATCATTCACTATTAATTTTTTGGAAAAGTTCACAAAACACCCTTAAACTTTATGGCATTTGCAAATAGATACTATAAACTATTTTTTATTCCTAATTAGTCCTCAAACTTTAAATATTCGTGAAATTGGTACATACATACAATTTTAAATAACTTTATAAAATTGGAATTAACTAAGATTGATTTGTGTGAATTTACATGAAGTTAATTGATAGTAGAAAGCTTAAATTACCATTTAACTACTTACAATAGAACTACCATTTAATTCATAGCCACTCTCTATGCTTATTAAAATCTTGCATTCGCCTTACAACCCAGCTTCATTACAACCCGTATCAGTATAGTCACAAATTAAGTTATCAGTTATATATACCTTTTTTGCTGGCTAAACAAATAATAGTAATAAATGATAAGTGAGTTACAATGAATATTGATTGCATTGTAGTGTTGCACCTTCAGTTTTTTCATCTTGTATAACTACAATGGATCAACATTACCAACTACTCATAGCATCTGTTGCCTTTGTTGTTTGTTCTTCAAGCTACTGCTATGCACACCAAGTGCATACAAACACCAGCACAAAACAGAGAAAGAATGGAGTAGGAATAGAAAAGAAGATTGAAGAATAATGAGTTTACTTGGATACTAAGAAAGAACAATTCAATGAATATACCTCTTTGTATTATTGATTCACTTCAAGTATCAATGAATACAATGCAAATTTCTCAAATATGCTAGACTTCTATTTATAGCTTTCCTAACTAACTAACTCTTAACTAACTAGACTAATTAGGAAACTATTACAAAATCAATGCCAAAAGCTGAAATTATTAACAACACTCTTCCTTAATTCAGCTTTGATCTTATTTTACAACACCAATCCTTTCCCTCAGCAATTCAAACCTGCTCCTCTTCAAAGGCTTGGTGAAACCATCTGCCAACTGGTTTTCTGAGTTGCAGAACTCAACCTTCACCTTCCCTTTGCTAACTTGATCTCTAATATAATGAAACATTGTCTCTATATGCTTGCTTCTACCATGAGCCACTGGATTTAAAGCAAGGTTAATAGCAGACTTGTTGTCCATCATAATCAGCATACTTTCTTCTGCATTCATTCTCAATTCTTCCATCAAACCTTTCAACCACACTGCTTGACAGGCACACATACTTGCAGCAATATACTCAGATTCACATGAAGACAGGGCAACCATTTCTTGTTTCTTAGAGCACCAACTCACTGGAGCCTTGTTCAATAGGAAGAGGTAACCAGTTGTGCTCTTCCTATCTGTTTTATCTCCACACCAATCAGCATCAGAAAAACCAACCATTTCTGATTTGCAGCTTCTATTGGCATTAGCAGGATACATGATGCCATATCCTATTGTTCCATTTAGGTATCTAAGGATCCTCTTTACAGCATTAAGGTGACTTTGTTTAGGAGCTTCCATGAATCTGCTCACAACTCCCACACAGTATGCTATATCAGGCCTTGAGTTGCATACATATCTCAAGGATCCTATCATTTGCCTGTACACTGTCTTGTCCACTGCACCATCTGATTCTTCTGTACACAAGCCAATTCCTGTCTCCATTGGTGTAGATACTGGATTGCAATTGATCATATGAAACCTCTGCAATATGTCTCTTGTGTACTTGGTTTGATGCATCAAGATCTCTTTGCTTGTTCTCTTGAATTCAATGCCTAGAAAATAGGACAATTCACCTAAGTCTGTCATTTCAAACTCAGCTTGCATTTCTTGCTTGAATGATTGGATCATCATCAATTCCTTCCCTGTGATAAGAAGATCATCCACATAGATACAAAGTATTAGCAATTCTTCAATGTGATTACCTTTCACATACACACCATGTTCAGTTCTGCACTTTGTGAAGCCAAGTAGCAGCAGGAATGAATCAAGTCTCTTGTTCCAAGCTCTAGGAGCTTGTTTGAGTCCATAAAGAGCCTTATGTAACTTGTACACCATTTCCCTTCTGCCTTGAGCCTCAAAACCTGGTGGTTGTGTTACAAAAACTTCTTTGTCTAAGGGTCCGAGGAATGCTGACTTCACATCCATTTGATGTAATTCCCAACCATTGAAGCTTGCTAGGGCAATCACAAGTCTAATTGTCTCAATCCTAGCCACTGGTGCAAACACCTCATCATAATCAGATCCATGCTTTTGAAGGAACCCTTTTGCTACCAATCTTGCTTTGTATTTGGATACCTCTCCCTTTGGATTCAACTTGGTCTTGTATACCCATTTAACAGTAATAACTTTCTTTCCAGTTGGTAGATTTGTTAGAGTCCAGGTTTTGTTTCTTTCAATGGACCTTAACTCTTCTTCCATTGCACTGATCCAGTGTGTATGTTTGAGAGCTTCTTCCAAGTTAATTGGTTCCATCTCTGCCATCAAAGCCATATGAACAAAGTCCCCTTCTTGTGTTATCAAAGAGTCTGAGAATACTTCAAAGTCTCTGAGTCTTGTTGATGGTTGCCTACTTCTCTGACTTGACAGTCTTGTATTTGATTGTTGATGAACACCTTCTTCATCTGCTATCTCAACATCAGACCTTGACACCTCTGTCTCATCTGGATGTAGTCTACATTCATCAAGTCTCACAACTGTTTTGGTTCCTGAGGCATTGTCTTCTTGGTTCCAATTCCAACTTTGATTCTCATCAAACCTCAGATTTCTACATATCATAAATTTCTGAGTGGTAGGATTGTACACTCTGTATGCTCCAGTTGTATGGTAACCCAGGAAGATCAATCTTTCTCCTCCATCCTCAAGCTTGCTTCTTTTTATCTCAAGTATAAGACCATAGCATAGTGATCCAAAGATTCTTAGATGACTTATGCTAGGTCTCTGCCCTGTCCAAGCCTCCTCAGGTGTCTTGTTCTCCAATCTTTTTGATGGACTCCTGTTTAGGATATATGCTGCAGTAGCAATAGCTTCACCCCAAAGTTTCTTAGGCAAGTTCTTTGTCCTCAACATACATCTAGCCATGCTAAGCAATGTTCTGTTCTTCCTCTCTGCCACACCATTGTGCTGAGGTGTGTATGGAGCTGTTATTTCATGATATATACCTTCCTTGTTGCAGAAGTCACTGAACTCAGCAGAAGCATACTCACCTCCACCATCTGATCTAAGTGTTTTTACCTTTTGCTCACACTTCCTTTCTACCAGTGCTTTGAATCTTTTGAAGTTTTCAAAGACTTCACTTTTCTTCTTCAACAGGTAGATCCATACCTTTCTTGTGCAATCATCAATGAAGGTTAGGAAGTACTTGTTCCCTCCAATTGAGTCTGTTTCAAAAGGGCCACATACATCACTATAGATCAGTTCAAGAGGCTTCTTTGACCTTGTTGGAATGTTTGATTCAAAGGGACTTCTTGCTAGCTTGCTGGTCAAGCAATCATCACACAATGTTGTAGGTGATTTTATAACTGGCAATCCTGCAACACACTCAGTTTTGCTTAGCAACTCCAAACTTTTGAAGTTTAAATGTCCATACCTCAAGTGCCAAAGCCAAGTATCTTGGTCCACTCCAGCTTTGAGACAAGTTTGTTCACTGACTTGTATCTTTATCTTGAAGGTTCTATTGGATGAAAGAGAGGCCTTCAATATCTTCTGGTTTGTTCTATCAAACAGAATTAGCTCACCTTCTTCCATTATCACCTTGTATCCTTTCTCTAGAAGTTGACCAAGGCTTAACAAGTTATTCTGCATCTTGGGCACATAGAGCACATTGGAAATTGATGATCCCTTGCCATCAAGTCTTTGAATCAGTACCTTCCCTACTCCTTCTGCTGA
>NC_032011.1:23208225-23314504 GCF_001865875.1 Lupinus angustifolius | reverse complement strand
TTGCAATCTTTCTTCTTTGCTTCATTGTACATTGTTCTTTGAGCCTCGGTTGCTCCTTCTCCTATTTCTTGATAGCCTTTCTGCACTATCTCAAGAACTTCTTGAAATCCAAATATAGCTTTCATGTGATTCCTCCATCTATCATAGTTCTTGCTATCTAGGATAGGGAGTGTCATAGAGAAGCTATTGCTGTTTGCCATATGACAACTTCTTCTTCCTCATTCTGTTTCTGTCTTCCTCCTTCTGTTTTCGTGTGTATTCTTTTACACACTCTCCACCACATACACACAGGCCCCTTCTCTTGATTCACACAGAATCTCTTCTTCACAAAGCTCTTGATACCATTGTTGCCTTTGTTGCTTGTTCTTCAAGCTACTGCTATGCACACCAAGTGCATACAAACACGCACAAAACAGAGAATGAATGGAGTAGGAAATAGAAAAGAAGAATGAAGAATTAGAGTTTACTTGGATAACAAGAAAGAACAATTCAATGAATATACCTCTTTGTATTATTGATTAACTTCAATTATCAATGAATACAAAAATGTAATTTTCACATAGGCTAGACTTTTGTTTATAGCATTCCTAACTAACTAACTCTTAACTAACTAGACTAATTAGGAAACTATTACAAACACAATGCCAAAAGCTGAATTATACATCAAGAACCATTGCATCAAACAATTTAATGAAGGACGACAAAGAAGCTGTTGAGAACAAACTAAAGAGACGACATTGAACGAGTTTTTGTGATGTTGCAGAGAAGAATAGAGCAAAATACCAGATCCAACTAATTCTGCTATTGATTTTATGTACTTCTTTGAGCATTTTCCTCCCTCCTTGTTTAGAATCACTTTTGTTGATTTTGTCCTAAAAAAACTTCCACAATTGCACACCGCAAAGCCTTGCACTCAGTGAGAATAGACGTCATGTAAATTCACAACAATGATCCTTATGCCATCTAATATGTTAATTCCAATTTTATTGTTAGAATTTAAAATTGTATGTATCTAGGGACCAATTTCACCAATAGTTAAAGTTTAATGAGTAATTATAAAGAAAAAATAGTTTACGATGTCTACTTACAAAAGACATAAAATTTAATGGGGTTTTATAAACTTTTTCCTTAATTTTTTAACTATCATTATGTCTCAAATAAAAATAATATAAATCAATAATAAATAATTTAGTTAGACTATAAAAAAATTTACACTTATTTTATTAAAATTATTACCATAAATATTGTTAATATTTTCTTTTGTGGTTTTGAGCATAAAAAGGACAAAAAGGCAAAACCATAAAAAAAAAAAACAGGCCGAAATGGTGGTCCACAAATACATTGAAGTCAAAAGTGGCACAGTAAGAGTACAAAAATTACGTTGGGCAACGAGCTCTATCGACTGATTAACTTTTAACACGCTTTTTCTGTTATCCCATATTTTATATCATTCTATGTATCATGAGCTTATAATTGGTCAGAAAAATATTTAATAATTAAATTTTAATTTAAATATATTTTTTATAAATAATCACATACCCATAGAACATGAAATGACACAAAATATAGGATAACAGATGTGTACTCATTCTCCCATATCCCCTATTCTTTAAATCACTCACTCTACTTCCATCTTCCACTTTTGACTATTGTCACCCTACAAATGGGAAACCAGCCCAGACCCCTAATTGCAAAAGGTTTTGGATTGGTGAGTGATGATAAAAATGTTTTTTTATACAAATTTTCATATACATATTACAAAGTCATATTTTGTTTAATGATTGGTTTATAAATTATATATATTATTTTCATGTATCTTTACTTTACTATTATACTTTGTTCAATTCAAACACTAATTTCAAGTGGGTGAGGTGAATGTCATCTGCAAATAAAGACTACTCATTAATTCAATGGACTAAACCAAAACTAGATGGAATGATTATTGTTTGTCTGAGATAATATATATTTTCAAATAATAGATAATTTCTTTAAACATGAAATTACATAATAATTTGTGTGAAATAACATATAGTTTAAAATTACTTATAGATGAAATACTGTTCACCAGCTCACCCCTTCAACTTTTCAGACTTGATTTTCCATAATATGTTGGTGGATGGGTGAGAATATGAGTGTGGTTTCATATAAAATTAACATAAATACAATATATGGAGATATTTATCTTAATAGATTTAAATAACAAAAGACATTTTTTAGAAGTTACATAGTAAATTAGTTTCTTAATAAATAAATTTCTATCGATTATACTGAAAAGAAATAACAAAATACATTTGTCATGAGAATATGATATAATAATATCAGCATATTAGATGATATTAAGGTTTTTTAATGTCATAGTGACATGGTTTTGATTAATTTCTCTACATCCAGTAATGGTGGGGTAGGGTGTAACATTACGAGGTTAGTGTCTAAGCCAAACTTCCCAAAACTCCATATTTTCCAACGGTTCACACATTCTTGAGTTGTGAGCTCAACCTCTCTCTCTCTCTCTCTCTCTCTTTGCTCACACAAAGAGAACTATACACAGTACACACACATCACTCTTTCTCTCCAAACTCAGTGATGTTAAGTTACCAGCAGCCACTGCATTTTTGTCTCCTACTCACATTTTTCTTATCTCACTCTTCCACTTCATTCTCACACCAACCTTCTTATTCACCAACTCTCTTAACAAAACTCACTCCAGGTAATAACTTATACTACTCTCTCAACATCTTTGAGTACAAAAGAATGAAACTTTCTATTGTTTTCTTTGTAGGGCCATCTCAAAATGAGGGAAATGCTCTAGATTTTAGGCCTGGAAGGTTACTTTTGGATGAAATTGCTGCAGAGCCAGTACCATTTGAGAACACAGTCAACTCACCAGTCCTGTTTCCATTAGCTGCAGAACGAACAAGAAGAAAAGACCCTCTTGATGGCTTCAATAAGTACACTCATGGATGGAATATCAGTGACCACCATTATTGGGCTGTAAGCTCCTTAAACCATTGTAACTTTGTGTTATAATTGTTTTCTTGTATTATATTGTCATGTTTTCTACTATATCTTATCTTAGTATAATACATTTGAATATTCCCGTGACTTCTTAATAGTTCCTTTTGTTCTACATGTAAGGGTGTATCAGATTAATATTTGACTCTATGGTTATATTATGCTTTACCACTCAGTTTTACAGAATGAGGCATGAACCCAACATTTTGTGTTATTCAGTATAAAAAACTAGGTACTGTGTTTGGAAAAGGAGGTTGATTTTGTATGATAAAAGGTCTATTATAGTTCTATTCCATTTCTTTGTGACCACATGAAGCTGAAGTGGATATGAGTTGGTAGTTAAGCATCCTATGTTGTTACATGTTCCAACCCTCATGCTGTTCCTGCAACATTAGTGAGAAAATGCTTCATAAAAAATAATGGTTGAAAGAATTCCTATGGAGATAATATTTTATTTCAAAGTTGAGGGGGTGACAATTAATCATGTATGTTTCATTAGGCAAATTAATGTGTCCCCATATGGTTGTGAATGGGTGCTTTACATTAAGCTTAAACATGTATATATTTAATTATGTAAGATGACCATAGAAGTCTTGATTGACATTTCTTTAATTATGTCCTGCACTATGGTGCAAATTTAATTGTTTGAATTTGAGTGGGTCCAATTGCTCATTTCTGATAATTGTGTATGTTTTACTTTTTGTTTTAGCTTTGTTCCTTTCTGTTTTTAGTACTTCACTGTAATCTGTATCCTTAATGAACTCTTTTTAGCTCTGCAGTAATGAATTTCAAGAACCAAATCCCTCTCACTACAATCTTCTTTTTATTGAATGCAGTCTGTGGCATATACTGCAGTTCCTTTGTTCAGTTTCGCAGCAGTCTGGTTCTTCGGATTTGGCTTGTCCTTATTGCTCATCATTATCTGTTACTGCTGTCGTGATAGAGAGACTTACGTTCATTCTCGGGCATGCTATACCGTTTCCCTTATTCTCCTGATATTGTTCGCATTTGCAGCAATGTACACATATCTCGCTCTTCATATGTTTATCTGGTTTCAAGTTTAGTTGGATTTGCATTACATGTCTTTCTGTGTTAGCAGGATTGGATGTGCAGTTCTTTATATTGGACAAGGAAGTTTCCATCATAGCACGACAACGACATTGCATTATGTAGTAGATCAAGCTGATTCTACTGTGGATAAGCTCAGAAATGTGTCAGATTTTCTTGCTCAAGCTAAGCAGGTTGGAATTGATCGTGTCTTTCTCCCGGCTAATGTTCAAAGTGATATTGATGAGGTAGAAACAAAGATCAATACCTCGGCCACCACACTTGCTGATCAAACAAAGGAGAACTCAAACAACATACAAGACCTCTTAGATTCTGTGTAATGATGATTGACTATTACATTTCCTGCTTCAGATAATCGGTTTGTTTTATTCTTTCTATAAATTGAATGTGGTAACATTGATACAGGAAGGTGGCACTTATCATAATAGCCGCAGTTATGCTAGTCTTGACATTTCTCGGATTTTGTGAGTACCCCTTCTGTGTCTCAATTTAGATGCAGGATTTCTTACTCGTGGTATTAATTTATGTTCTGACTTCTGATTTGCTACCTCAGTGTTCTCAATTTTTGGCATACAGCTCCTAGTTTACATGTAAGTGAAATATATATATATTGCATACTACGTATACTTAAGTCGATTTTGTGATTCTTTGCTGGCAAACATAACTCCACTTGTCATCATATTTTCTAATGAAATGCTTCGGCGCGAATAATTGCAGCTTGATAATAGCTGGATGGGTTCTTGTTACTGGTACCTTTATATTATGTGGCTTGTTCCTCCTTCTCCATAAGTAAGTTCTCCTTTCCTTCTCCAAAAATAATTAAAATGAGTTCAATGATTTCACCACATATTTTTATACATGTCTTGGTGATAGACACCAATGTGGTAGCAAGGATTCTTCATATTAGAACTTAGGACGATCACATTATAAATATTATTCGGCTGTGCTATACAATGTGTAATTGTCTTCCCGCTTTGGATTATAATGTTCTCTTCAGATTCTCTTGGAGAAACTATGTTAAACTTGAGGTTTTGGTTTAATTCTCATTTCTACACTCTGAACTATATCAGAGATGATGCATATAATGTGCATGCTACTTTTCTTAATAAGGAAATTGTCATTTAAATGTGGAGCTAACCCTTCTTTCTTTTGTATTACTAGTGTGACAGAAGACACTTGTGTAGCTATGGGTGAGTGGATCCAGTTTCCGACTGCAAATACAGCTCTAGATGATATTCTGCCCTGTGTAGACAACGCCACTGCACAAGAAACCTTGTTACGTAGCAAAGAAGTAACTTCTGAACTAGTCAATTTAGTGAACCAGGTCATTACCAATGTCTCCAACATTAATTTCGCCCCGAATTTTACCCCACTGTATTATAATCAATCTGGACCCCTGATGCCACTCCTCTGCAATCCTTTCCATCCCGACATGACTGATAGACAATGTGATGCTGGCGAAGTAGGCCTAAGCAATGCTACACAGGTAGATTCTTAAACCATCATAGAACATAAAAACATTGTCTGTCACATGAGTTGGAGTTCATTCATCTATGTTCTTCTTAACCTATACTGTAAATATGTAAATGTCTCAGATGGTCATTATCGAAATTTCAATGAATATATCTACACCTAAGACTCATTCTATCATAGGTCTGGTATTGTTATCAATTATTGAAATAGTATATTTGTCATAGCTAATTCACATAAAATCTAAATATCATGAGCATTTATTGATTCTCTCTACAATCTTAGTTGAAGTTGGTCTTATTGTTAGTTTCCTATGTGATGCAGGTGTATGGTAACTTTGCGTGCCAAGTTTCACCATCTGAAATATGCATGACCCAAGGGCGATTAACCCCTACTTTCTATAACCAAATTTCCGCAGCAATAAACTCTGGGGACGCCTTGTATAACTACGCTCCTTCCCTCCTTGATCTTCTAGACTGCACCTTTGTTCGCGAAACATTCAGTGACATAACAAGGGATCATTGTCCTGGTCTGCAGCGTTATAGTGGATGGATTTACACTGGATTATTAATAGTCTCCTTTGCTGTCATGTTCTCTTTGATCTTCTGGATTGTGTATGGAAGAGAAAAGAGACATCGTCTATATACCGAAGAGTCGAAAGACTTAACTCTTGTAACACCAGCAGCAGCAGCACCAGCAACGCCAAATGCATTGGCACTAGCCCACATTCCTGAGGAGTATAGATAATTAAGCAGAATCATTTTATTATTTATGTTGCTGGAAGTGACTGAACCTAGTTTACTATTTTCTAGTGTTGGATGTATAATGTTCTAGCATGTTTGTGTGACATTAGTATGATTTTTCAATGAAATGACATCATTTTTATATGGGCTGGAAAGCGCAACGAGGTGGAGGAATCAGACAGTATAGAAAAGGAAACACAAACAGAACATAAGGAGACAAAATGAGAGCCAGATGGGAGGTATTGGTTTAGATTTTGGACTATATTTACATGCTTCCTTAGCCTACATTTGCATACTTTCAGTGTATCACATATTCATTAGCGGATTAAAGACCAGAGGATAGGGGTGCAAGTTAGATTGAATGATTTAAAATGTACTAGAATTAAGAGGAATGAAATGACATTTGATGGAATTTTATATAATATGGGTACAACAAATGTTAACTATAAGAGTAATATATACAACCATTTGTTTCAGGGTAACAATACCACTTAGCCATGGCACATATTACATATAGCGGGTTCCATATACTTATAACTTGTACACCTTGTAATGTGTAACGGAACCACAATAGTGACTAGTATTGTGAATCATGTAATAGGTAAATTTGTTTGAAGTGTTTAAACCAAGATGTTCTTAGTATGTAGGAGGTGATCACAGTTAATCCAGTACCCAACTGAACCATATTTTGTTACTCTTTTCATTATGAAGACGTGGAGTAGCTAAACAATTATGTTTGTGTGGCAAGTAGATTTGTGGGTTTTACAATGAGTTTTCCTACATTTTCTGTTGAGTTGTTTGTCCACAAAGCTAATTTTTCATAGCAATTGGTTTAAGTGGTATATGTTTAATTCCTGCTTAAGTAAGAATGAAAAAAAATACATATGAATATTGTCAGTTCGGATATGATTGTCTTGCGATATACCCATGGGAAACAAAAAAAAATGAAAAAGCCAGTTTTTTGCATTTTCTAATTATTTTTTCAATGAATCAAATAATGAAGTCAAAGTTAAATAATGTAAAGTCAGCAATACTTGTGTGGTAGGTACACCATGGTTATTTCTGAAAAAGATCCTGGTCAATATTTAAAAGGGCAAGTAGGGAATAAGTGAACAGTATTGGGCAATATTAAATACCGAATAACAAGTGGCATTCTTGTATATTCGCACATCCGTTTCCCAAAAAAGCCCAATACGTGGCATACTTTATGGTATCCAATTAAACCTGTTATCCCAAATTCATTCTTTTCATCGTTTCTAGAATCCCAACCACGCTTATTTTCTACGCAGCACACAAAGTCACAAACCAACCCTAACTCAACCATAGTTAGTTAATCTAACTAACCCTAATTCTCCCTAGGTCAACAATACCCCTAACCTTCAACATAATCACCATTCAACCCTTCCCCTCTTCCATCTATTTAACCACCCTCCGAGACTCGCAAGGTTTGCCGAACCAACTCCCCAAAGGGGCCTTTCAGGAAAAGTAAGAAAAAAAATCTCTATTCTTCTCTGTTGAAAAAAAATGGCAACTACTTGTTCAAAAACAAAACAAAGTGGACCAGTTCTTCGTTCACTTTCACCCTCACATAGCAGATTTTGCTCATACACCACATCAAAATCTCATTTCTCTTCGTCCTCTTCAGCTTTTGCTTCTTCCACATTCTCTTCACCTTCCTCCACTTTTTTTAACCATTCACATCACACCAATCACCGTTCCGCTTCACCCACTCGTCTCAATTTCTACAATTCCTCATCTATTAATTCCAGTTTTCGGTTTTCTATTGATTCCCGGTCTATTTCACCGAACCGGTCCATATCGAACCAGATCATAACAAAAAATAACCGTCCGGTCCAGAAGAAAACAACGTGTATGTGTTCTCCAACCACGCATCCCGGTTCGTTTCGTTGCAGCTTGCACAAGAATAACAATAACGGTCAAGCGGATCCGTATCCTTCCAACCGTTTGAGTTTGAACATGCGTAGATCTGCGATGAAGAACTCGCTTGTGAGGATCGGTGGAGTTGAAGGTGAATGGGTGAAAAGAGCGCTTACCGCTTTGATTCGTCCTTCTTCGCATCAACAGAGGAGAAGATCGGCGTTTGAATCCAGACCGAGTCGTCTCTCTGTAATGTCTATAGCTGAGGAAGTTTGAATTTAATGTTTCTTTTACAGGTTTCGTTCTTCGTTTGGGCGTTGTTGTGGTGGTGGAGATTTAGTGCCGGAGTCGGAATCCGGTGGAGCAGTTAAATAGTGAGATTCTCCGGCAAATTATGGTTTCGTCGTCGATGGAAGAAATTTACATCGGAACAATGGTAGATTTACGGAATAGATATATAAGAGTTTCGATCCACAGAATTGTTTTGTACATAAACTTTTGCTATGGAAGCGGAGTTTTGGACAGTTTTTTTGTCTTTCTTCACAAAAATTGGATTAGCATGATAAAATCGAAACCTAAAGGCTTGATTTGGGGATAATAACCCTAATTAAATCAATTATAATTTGTCAGATTAAAATTGGGATGTAACAAAGGATGCATGTGCTTGGAATTGAGAACAAGATGAATTGCGTTAATCCATTCCATTTCCCTTTGCACTTTGCAGCGTTGTTTCCATTCCGTTATGCTTTCCTTCATTGGCTCCCGTTTTCCGTTTGGTTGGTTTCGTCGTTTGGAACCGTTCCGTTAACTCTGACGCCGTGAACTCTCCGTTACGTTCAGTTGCGTAGGGTTGGATGCCAGGTATTTTATTCTTTTATTTATTTATACACTTTGTTTTATTTATATGTTCTTTTACTAGTTTTTTTCCTATTTAATTCGTTTAATTGATGGTGGTTGTACCAATACGTTGATTTTAATTGCAGGTTGGTTGTGTGTGCAGCTGGACTTTGTTATGTGGAGGACCAGTTATATTAAAGAAGTTGACATTTAATCACCATATATGTTATTTTTATATAGGTAAGAGGATTTAGTTAGAGGATATACCATTTTTATGGATAATGGGTTTGGAAGGACCCTTTTGACCCTCATACATGGACAAAAAGGAAGGAATGCGCAAAGAATAAAGTTGGAAATAATAAAATTCTAAAACTAAATTGCCTCTGTCATAGAAGAAAATTTCAAACTTGGAAAACTTGGATTAAACAAAAAGTCAGCAAGGAATTGTAGGAAGATAATGGAAACTTTTCAACTCTTCGGTTGGGCGTACCACTCATGACTCATAATATATTTAAAAGGTTTCACAACAAAAAGAAAACAGTTATGATATTCAATAGTTTAACTATTTAGTTTTAAGAAAAGTGAAGTAATTCTTTTTTGTGGAAATATATTTAAAGAACACAATTAAACAAGATAAAAATTTGATATATTGGATCTATTATTAAAATGGTTTAATTGAATCACAATACCAAAATATACCATAAGTAAAACAAAATGTATTAACGATGTTGATTTGATCGTGTAAATAGAGTCTTGAATTACTTGGGAAACTGTCAGTGGGTAGTAAAAAATACAAAAACGGAACGTGTTATTTGCTACCAAAAAATATGAAAACAAAATGTGTTATTTGCTACTAAAATATATTTTGGAAGTATGAACAAAGGTACTACTTCATAATTTGATCCTCTATGTCAGATTTTAGTCAGTATGATTGTATTATTAGTGTAGTTCATATATCATACTATTATGAGAATCAGTTCATCAAACAATTAATTTCTTCATCACACTTCTGACATTTCAAAAAATATTAATTTTGTCATGTACAAATTGATATTAACTGATACGATCATAATATAGTTTGATCGGTTTTTATCATTAACTTCCAGTTTGGACCGATTTAATGTTATATTCTACAATTGTTTACTAGTTAACCTCCGGATGCTGTGGGTTTTCAACTGTGATGTAAAGTAAATCACCTAATATTTATTTTATTACTTATATTTAAGAGTTGATGTTAATTAAATATAAAATCTGAATGATATAGTAATAATATAAATTATGGATGATGTACAAATATTATGAATATTATTATGGTGTCAATGTATTCGTTTTTATTTTGTTTAAAATACATCATTATTAAGTTAATGTATTTGCCTGCCAAGTATGTAATATGGCCATTTTTGTTTTGGCTGGACTGAATAGGTTCCCAAAATCTAATAAACAAATAGGAATAGCACTAAATTATTAAATTGATTCTGTTTATTAAGTAGTCATGGTAAGTGACGTACAACTTTACTGGATGAATAAGATGATCAAAAGTTAATAGCATAATTTCTGAGAGCAATAATTACTAAAAAAAAAAATACATAAACTAAAGTTGTTTAATTCATTCTTTAAAGAATGAGAAAATATTTTTGGTTGTATAAAAAATGGATTGCCTTGTTCACGAGTCCCGAACCCACAAATCATGTTGAATTGGATAGCACGTTCATTGCCACTTGCACTGATAAATGGACACGCGCAACAAAACTAGAGTACTAGACCCAGACACACACATACACAACAGCTAAGAGTTATATATATCACTCCATGCATGTGGCTAGTTATGTGTAGCATCTTAATCTTTATGTCTAGATGTATCATATGCTTACTTTCTACCATACAAGTGGGCCTCAAAATAACGGAGGAAGATCACTTCTTCCGTTCCAAACTAATCAGAATGTTTCATTTTATTATCTTTTGCTTTTAATTTTTTATTTTATTCACGTGTTACTATATAATTGACTTAAGATAAAGAATGAGACACAATTACAGATAGGTGATCCCATAACTCTCATGTACCACTTTATCTACTATTCTAATGACCAGATAAAAGGAGTAAACTTTAATGGTTGCTGAAATAGCCCATTAAAGTATTCACCATCTCCCATGGTGAATAACCCATTCTGGCCCATTAAAGTATCAAATACCAAGAGCAGTGTAGTCCTTAGTTTGGATCCCTACAACAAGAAGGTTCTGTTAAATTTATCTATACGTTAAGGATGACATGTCTGCCTAAGCGAGAACATACCCCATAGCATGTTGTTGCAGGAAACATGACCCCGTATTTCTTCTAAAGAATTTCCTATATTTTCGAGATGATAACATTCAATTTCTATTCTTTTTCACTATAAAAATTAACTCGTAAACAAAATTTAATAATCAGAATATTGATATTTATCTTGTACATTAATTTACTCTGAAAAATATACAAAAAGAGAAGAAGAATATTAAAAATTGGGATATGACACAATTATTACAGGAGATATAAATTTAATTTTAGGTTAGCATAAAAATAAAATTTTATGTTCTAAAGATAAACAATCTTTTTAATTTTTTATCACTATAAATATAACAAAATGTTAATACTTATTTAATCATCGTGACATTTTGATATATTAAGGCTCTCCAAAATAAATTTGATTTCAACACAAGTGTCGAAAGTATTTTTTTAATTTCAACACTAATTAGTCGAAAGTGAAAAGTAACTAAAAGGAGACTCTCACAATGAAAATAGAAATATTTGAGTAACGTGAATTGAGATGTGAAAGAGTGAATAATGAGAATAATAATAATAATGGTTATATATTTATTAATTAAGATGGTGAAAAGTGAATATATGGTGTGAAGTAGGGAAAGACATTTTTTGAAATTTATAAAAAGAGAAAGACTCATATTTTAAAATATGAGTTTTTAATTTAACCCCCACTACCAAAAGCAAAATAATGTTTTGATGTATAATGAGATAGCATCTATTATTATAAATGAGTTACTAATGAATTTTTGTAAAAGATGATATATATATATATATATATATATATATATATCAATTTTATTACATATATGCCACTACGTTTTCAATATTCAGTGTTGTGTCTCCTTTCCAAATTTGATTTAGACATTTCTCTCCATTTAAAACACTTTTTAACAAATGTTTTGAAAAACATTTACCTAACACATTTTCAGCTACATTTTCTATTTCAAATGAAAACAGAAAAGATAAAAATATACATATATATTGACAATACATGTATTTTTTATACTATCACTTAATCATTATCATGTATTTTGAATTATGTTTGATTTTTTAAAAAACAAAAAATAATCAAAGGAAGGATAAATAATATACTAATTATACATAATTGCTTAAAAATGTGTCAATATTACACTCAACAGAAAAACCAAACAATTTTTTCATGTACAAAAAAACCCTAAACTTTATTTCTCTAGAATATTGAGGCTATTTGTCTTTACTTTTCAGAATAAAACATCATCGGATACTTAAACAAACACGAAAGCAAAAAAATCATTATCAGTTCTCAAAATTCATCATCTCTCACAAATCATGGAGAAGGCAAGAAAAGCATCTCATGCTGGTTCTTGGTACACCAACAATCGTAAGTAAATTTCCATTCAATTTCTTATCATTCTCATATTTCTCTTCACTGATTTCCCCAATTTCAATGTTTTTACTTCACCCATCAATGTTATATATAATTTTTAATTTCAATTTCAAAACTTTTAGCTAAGCAACTATCAGAAGAACTTGATGGATGGTTGAGTTCATGTGATCTCACAAAGTCTTCTGATGTACGAGGAGTAATAGCACCGTAAGTTCAATTTACCACATTTGATTGATTCGAATATTTTAGTTTTTTTTTTATTATTTTGAGAGAATTTGTAATGAATTTACATTGGAATATTAGACATGCAGGTTATTCCTATTCTGGTCGAGCTGCTGCATATGCCTTTGGAAATATAGACCCATCTAACATGTTTGTCTTCGTTTCTTGTTTCTATTTACTAGAGTTACCATCACTTTGGTGTTAGGTCCTTGAATTTTTTTGTAACTAAACAAGTTATAAGAGTCTGTTTGCAAGTTGGTTTGTGGAGCATGATGGAATGAAAGGAAATGTTTGGAAGTCATGAAATGCATTTGCGAGATGATTATGAAGCTTTGTCTTTCTCTTTAGAATTCAACTCGCAAACGGACCCTAGAAGTTTTATTATGTCGCTAGATGAGTCATTTTAGTGATTTAATTGGTCATTGTTGGGTAGAGGTGGCAATCTGGGCTACTTAGTTGGATTCAGGCTAGAAGATCCAGGGTTATTCAGGCTGGAAAATGCTTGCTTAAGCCTAGTAAGAGGTCATTTTTATAACACTATTGACAGGCTTTTTGTGGCTATTTTTCATTTATTGGGCGGCTCAGGCTTTACCATTTATTCTAGTTAAGCTTGCCCATTTATCGGGTGGGCTTGAGGTGGTTCATTTTTCCAGCTCTACTTTCCGGGACATCTTTCATAGGCTTATTTGGTGACAAAATTCTTTCAAGGACCTAACCAGTGAAGCAAATATCTTTAGAAGAACTACGTGATGATTGACTCTTTTTTATTGATAATTTTCATTTTCGTTTTATATTTCATGGCTTCAGCACAAGGGTGTTCCTTCTTGGTCCTTCTCACCACCATTACACTCCAAAATGTGCTCTTTCAACTGCTACAGTCTATAAGACACCTATAGGGGACCTACCTATTGATTTAGAAGGTACCAATGTACATAAATAATTGTATTTATGTAGTTAGTTGGTAATTCTTGCCAACATGTCTCTCAAGGATGGCATCACGAGAATTGATTATGAATGAAGACTTCTCTTTGTAGAGTATTGATGAGAAAGGGTAATGTATGATGTGTGAAATATAAATAATGAGCTCTATATGTAAATTAAAAAAATGT
The DNA here is from genome assembly GCF_001865875.1 of Lupinus angustifolius. Taxonomy (NCBI): domain Eukaryota; kingdom Viridiplantae; phylum Streptophyta; class Magnoliopsida; order Fabales; family Fabaceae; genus Lupinus; species Lupinus angustifolius. Next base: position 23,300,503 of record NC_032011.1, on the reverse strand, counting down.
TGAGTTGTGGAGATAAGTGGCTCATTTTTGAACTAGTTTTCAGAGAGAGGTGATTAAAGTTTTGTTTTAGTACCAGCTTCTCTTTCCATTCTGTAATTCCTAATTTACTTCTCTGTTATTTTATCAGTAAATGAGCTGCTTAAAGCTACGGGGAAATTTGAACAAATGAATATTCATGTTGATGAGGCTGAACATAGCATGGAAATGCACTTGCCATATCTTGCTAAAGTATTTGAGGGGTAAATTCTTTTAATGTAGAAATTTCTGTCCTGAAACTTTGAAACAGAGCATGAAATTGACATATTGCTGCAGGAAACCAGTAAAAATTGTACCCATTTTAGTTGGTGCTCTTAATGCTGAGAATGAAGCCATGTATGGGCAGATACTTTCCAGTTATGTGGATGATCCAACTAATTTTTTCTCTGTGTCATCAGACTTTTGTCACTGGGGATCTCGGTACGTAATGCTTTTACAGCTATATTACTTGTTTGATGTTTGCTAACATATTCAAATACAAATTTGAAGTCTGTTAATGTATTCCTACTGTTCGTTCATGTGCCCTTATGGATGTTTTCAACTTTTCGTAGATATATACTTCAATTGTAATTTACTAACTTTTTGTTGAGATATGCTTCAATGTTTTTGATCATTTCTTTCCATTACATACTATTTTTTGTCGATGCCTTATGCATTGTGATGAACATCTCATGTTTCTGACTAGCTTGAAGCTGGTTTTGATTTATCATATTCTTTTAGTCCTATAACCTCCTGCATACTGACTGTTGTTTCATGTCAGATTTAATTATACGCATTATGACAAGAAACATGGGCCTATATACAAATCAATTGAGGCCCTAGACAAGATGGGCATGGATATCATAGAAATAGGAGATCCAGATGCATTCAAACAATATCTGTTGGAGTATGACAATACAATCTGTGGACGCCACCCAATTAGTGTTTTTCTCCATGTAAGTGCCGTATAAAATTGTCATATATCCTAGATGTGGAAGCTCCTAAATTTGAGCCTCGATAAAATGACCAGCCTGAAGTAAGACAAGTGGCATTCTATCAATCAAAATAGTAATATAGTTGTTAAAAAATAGCATGACTTGTATCACTAAAGATTCCATCTACTTGGTTAAATAGATAAAAGAGTATTTTTATCTGAGATTCGACCATTTTGAATAGTACTTAACTTCAGAAGAAAATATATTCGTATATGGTCCCTGTGATCCATTTGATGTTGCAGGCAGCTTAGCTACCAATTTTATTTTCGTAGCTAATCTCATATTTACTCTCAAAATCAGATGCTGAGGAACTGCTCGACAAAGATTAAGATAAAATTTCTTCGCTATGAGCAGTCAAGTCAATGCAAAAGTACAAGAGACAGTAGTGTTAGTTATGCATCTGCGGCAGCGAAGATTGATGATACAACTTCTACATGAAGCTTTACCTTCTTCCTTCAATGGAGCATTCTGCTACTTTTCTTTAAATTAACTATTTAAATGTAAGCTGCAAAGTTCATATCAGGTTCCTTGTTTATTAATCACCAATTCGCCGTTGTCTTAGCTGAAGTGACATGCTTTCGTTTTGTCAAAATGCTTTCATAATGACATGCAATTTGCACTAATTTTAAATTTGGTTACTGCATTTTTACTTTTCAAGCGAGCCCCACAGTTGTTAGAATATCTAGAAACATCTCATAATATTTATGGCATCTTAGAATTGATGAAGATTGGTTATTCTTCATAAGTAATCATGTTAGGACCGATTATGTCATTATCGAAAATTCTGTTGGGATTCTACCATGTATAAAAAAGTTAATTTAGGTTCTTTCAGAATGACCTGATCATTAGATTAGCATAGATCTTATATTATTTGGGTTCTTAATTTTTTCTCCAAATCTCAGCAGAAGTTTTAGTAACTTTCATTTGCACATTTAGATGAATGCTGAATCTTAGCGTTATTTCATAATTACTTACAAGCCCAAAAGGTGTGAATTTTGGTTGGCTGAATAAGTATGATAATAGTCAATGGTTGGTGTCTGTTTCCTGACATCATATATCTCTGATGTTGATGTTTTTAATACTGTAGATATGTTTGTTTGGTTTGTTGCAATGCATTGATTTCATTATAGTTATCTCTTCTATCTCAACGTTATTAATGTTTTATTTTAACATAGATACCTCAATGGCCAAACCAAAAGCTAACATATTCAAATAAACATGCAATCAAAGTTTTAATAAAACAACTCACATTTTAAAAATATGATTTACATTCAATAACTAATAATAGAACACTTCATTCATGCTACCCAATGCTAAGTTATTATATACACATAATAAGTGCTTACAATTTTATTATTATCGAAATTTTTGTCGACATTATAACTCAACTACTAAGCTTACCTATCATCTTCAAGTAAGTGATACCATGATATTTAAAATAGCATCAGACATATTATATATAATTTATCACCATAAAATAATCTTATCAAATTTCCCAAAGCTATCTTCTCTGCCTCCTCTACAGGCTTTAATGTTGAATGGATAACAAGCATAAAGAAAAAAAGAGTAAATGGGATAACTCAGAACCAATTCTGCATGAGATAGTTTACAAAAGCACACGTTAGTTTATATATTATAAACATTAGCATTTATACAGGCATGTCAGCCCACATTTCATTTTTCCATTTTAGTATATTAAATAATAATAATATTATAAATAAAAAATTAGAGTAAATTACACTGACACCCCCTGAGTTTTAGTGAAATTACATAAACCATCCCTCACTTTTTTAGACATACACAAACCTCCCCTAATTTTTATACTTTCATTGCACTGACCATTCCTGCATAAGAAATAAATATAATCTTTTAAACAAGAAATGTGATAAATGTAATTAAGTTAAACAAAACATGATATATTGTGGAGACAATATTGACTCATATATTATTTGGATTTGTCTACACAATATATCATGTTTTGTTTAACTTAATTACATTTATCACATTTCTTGTTTAAAAGATTATATTTATTTCTTATGCAGGAATGGTTGTAACGAAAGTATAAAAATTAGGGAAGATTTGTGTAGATGTAAAAAAATGAGGTGTGGTTTGTGTAATTTCACTAAAACTCAGGGGGTGTCAGTGTAATTTACTCTAAAAATTATATACTCTAAAATTTAATAAATAAAAGTTATAATTTTTTATGAGTGGTGACAATAAATGTAATTTTAAGAGATAATATGATGTAAGTTGAAATTATAAAGCATATTATTAAGTAGATAATACTATATGAAATCTGGGAGATATATAATAATAAATAAATATAAAAAAATAATTGTAAAATTAGAACATTTGAAAATTATACCAGTACAATTATTCTTTTGTCCATTCAAATTTTACCATAAGGAGTAAATAATAGTTAAAATCAAAGACTAAAAATGGAAAAAATAAATCTCTGAATTTTTCCCTTCATTGAATTAAAAGGATAACATTGTATGAAATATGTCTGAGATATTAACTTGATCCATTATCTATTTAAATAAGGCTGAAAAAAGGAAAAAAAAATATAAAATCCTCTTTATTCATAACCTTCAATACATAATAACTTAACACTTTTAGTTAAGTGAATTCAAAGTTAATTGGCATGGCTTATATGGCCACAATGTAAGTTACTTGGTGACCACGTAATTTGAACAAAGTGTTGATACTCTACACACTTCTCTTTGTTTTTTTATTTGATTCATATTCTCTCACTCATTCTGGTTTGCTGGTCTTCCATACTGTTATTTCTTCTGTTTGTCTTTGACTTTCTATTTCTCTATTTGTACTAGTGCTTATTTATGCTAAATCTTCTAAGTCCTAATGTTTTATCCTTAAATGTGCCACTATCTCTTTCTTTTTATTTCCTGTTTTAGTTTCCTAATGTTGAATAATGATATTATTGTTATATTCTATCTCTTATCACAATAATCTCCTTTTGATAATGTTAAAGGTTTAAGGTGAGTGTATTACCAATTTCTTTAACAAAAGAAACATGTCAGCATGTAATTCTCATAGTTTCCAATCGTAGGTTGGTTATATTAGAATAGGCCAGAAATTAAAACCCTACAAGAGCTCTCTTCATAAAATGTATTTCATTCCAGTTTAATAAAAATAACTAAGTTTCACAAAACATTATCTTCAGTCTGATACTTATCTAATGAGCAAGACTTTCATGATACATGTTGAACTCAAGTAACCAAAATCTTAGATTTAATATGATGATATCAAATATTTGTAATTACATCAAAACCACACCATTTCAAAATTATTCCCAAGTCAAATTTCTCAAAGATGGTTCCATCCACATATGAAGAAAACAACAAAGAGTAACAAGCACCATGCTCATCAGCTTCTACTTTGTACCATATGTCCACTTAAAATGGAAGATATAGTATATGGCTTTTGAACTCAAGGTGAGACTATTGACACTATCTGCTATTATTAGCATCCTTGCTGACAAATCATAACTAAACAAGTCTTACAATCATTATTTCAAATTTCTGCCCATAGAATAATAGCACTTTTAGAACAACAACCGAGTCTTTTCCGCACTATGTCGAGGGAGTTGGCTCCATGGATTGAACGACGCCATAATGTTTTATCATAATTCAGGTTCATTACAAAATAATAGACTTATTATGTAATAATTAAATAACCATACTAACTTTATTTTATACACCATTTAAGAAATTAGACTTGTTTTAATAATTTTGTTCATATACCTAACTGAATTGTTGGTTAGAAAATAGAAAATCAAACATGAAAACAACACACAGAAAGAAACCATATCATTGCACAAAATCTAGAATCCCATAAATAAAAAAAACACAAACATAAACAGAAAACTAGCTAGATGGAAAGAACACCATTCTATTCTAGTTGCCACTGCCACCATCGTTTAATTTCTTCCAATACTGTTGTAGCGGTTATTGAAGAGGCTGATAACCCTTCCATTTGGCCCATTAGTAATGTCAGCCATGTTAATCAATCTTTGAAGGGTGACCTGAAATGTTGGGTATTCCAGTTTCCCTCTAAAAATTGGATTTGTTCTTATAATGCCTTTTACTTCTTCTGCCACACGCATCCTCATGCTTTGTCTATGAAAATTTTGCAGCATTGGGTGGCTCCTACACACATTATGTACATTATATATTATACATATACACAGTGCAAAGTAAAATAAGTAAACTTTACTCAAGATAAAATTGATATTAATGTGTCAAAGTCATGTAAAGTAAGCACCTGGGGTTTCTCATTTCCACAAGCTTTATAGCTTCATCAGTGATTCGTGGGTTAATAGTTTCAAATTGAGTGAATTCCCTTTCCACTATGCTTTGTGCATAGGTCCTGCAACCACTGTGAATGCAAACATATTATTATAATTATAACCCTAGAAATTAAATAGCATGCTAAAAGAAAGAAAATTAGTTAATAAATGTGTTAATGTGTTATGAATTAAATTGATTACTCATAAAGAGCTTCAATAAGTTTTAGCTGCTTCACTAAATAGATGACCCTTGCTGACATCCAATTGTCGCTAGCTTTCGTGAACGCGCTCAGATACTCTTCGGCAGTGTCAAACAGTCCTTCTCGAATCTGACTCGCAAAATAATCCAAGTTGAAAATAACTCGACTTTCTCTCTCGAGACTGTGGAAAAAAAAAAGACTCACATGAGTTATTCTTCTTGTTCTTGAACATGAGTAATCTAAACAGAATTACACACAAACATCAAAATAAGAATTGAAAGAAAGAATGAGAGAAAAACTCACGTGCGAGCAGTCTCATGGAACCCTCTCTCCTGCAGATAGTGTGAGATAAGGAGGAGTCCAAGGTCATTGCTTGATGAATCCATTGATGGTCTTAATCTCTTGGCTTCTAATTCAAAAACCTATTTCAATCTATTAAAATTAAATGAGAGTTAATTGTAAAACAATCATATATAGGGCATGCAAGTAAGGGTCTGTTTCGTGGTTGATTTTGGAGCGAAATGAAGGGAATGAAAAGACTTGAAAGTCATTAAATGTATTTGTAAGATAACTCTGAAGTCTTCTCTTTCTCTTATTCCTTCTCTATGACTTAACTCGCAAACTAACCGACCCTCAAAAACAGTAGAATAAAGCAATATAAATAAATAAAAAAGAGAAAAGCATGTTATAGGAATGCTGCTATATATCTGCTTGTGGTAAAACTAGCTAGACTAAAAGTCCATTTATGATGTAACAAATAAAGCTACAAGAAATGAAGAGTGAAATGCTCACGTACAATTTAACTTAGGGTAGGAATTGAAGTAGCAAGTGTGAATGGAAATAGAAGAAGAGGAACTCTTAATTTATAATGAGATGACAGTGTGAAACTGTGGCTACTAATTAAGTGACAGTTTTTCCAGCTAAGAAAAGAAAACAACAGTTGATGTGTCAAAGGAAATGCTGATGCGCAAATTATGCCATGCAACTTTAACTTGTTTTAGCTGTTTCTGGAAAAAAAGACAGTTACAACGATTAAAGAAAACTAATAAGATATTGGTTTAGTGGTATAAAAACTTGCTAAATTCCAAGAACGACAAAAAAAATCAAAGGTTCGATTATTGAGAATAATACTTATTGGAAACAACAACCACACACCTTTCATGAATTAGTTTTTTATAAAAAAAAGAAAGAAGGTGAGAGTTACATTTTAAATGATCTACCCTCATTTCCTGCTTTTCAAAACAAGAACTTGTTCTATATGTTTTTTATTTCAAATGAAGGTGAATTTTGTGTACAAATCAACTTGAGTATCTTACAACACAAAAGAAGCATCGAATAGAAGTAAAATATTAATAAATCATTTAATATCTTACAACTCAATCTAACGCTTATTTGTATGATAATGATATTTTTCATTAAATCATATTACAAAAATTATTAATTTCTCATAAAATAATACCTTAAAGGTCTCGAGTGAGAAAAAAACATTGGGAGAGTTTTATCATGCTGCAAATGTTACCTGATAGGAGAATATACCTATAGTATAGGCCAGGCCAAAAGAAAAATAAATTTAGTGAGAAATAAAGTCTTTATCCCCAAAAATAAACTTTATCAACAAAATCAGGAGTTTATTTTTATAAATCATTTAAAATAAAAATAACACGACATTTCTTCGGGCATGGAATTAGCCCCACACATTTATCCCCAGAAATATCGAGTTGAAACTCTCATCATATAAATTATGTAAAATTCCACAATAGCCTAATTTTTTTAATATGTAATTCATTAATACTCATCAATAATATGTAATATATACTAATTATGTATCTGTCTTTACTCAAATTTAATACAAATGACCTTGTAATTTATATTTTATATAAAAAGTTAAAAATGATATTCGAGTAGGTTGGACTTTAAAATCGTTTATCTTTTATTATATGAATGAACGTTTGTTTTAGTATAGTAAAAATCGTAAACTCTCCAAATAAATTAGTTTATAAACACTCTTCACATGCAAGAAAATGATTTGACTAAGTTGTTATCTTTCTTATCAATTATAAGACTAATGACATGTAATTTTCATTTATATATGTAAAACGGATTTATAAAATTTGTGATGTTGGTGTGACTTTAATCAATGTCATGTGTTGCCTTAGATTTAAATTAATGCTTTGATTATGATTTGTTGACTTCAATTTAACAATTTTTTTTTGGTTTTTAAAATAACAAACAATTTTAAATTGCAAGTTCAAATGTCATGTTGCATTCTTCACGCATTTCGGTTCTTGAAGTCATGGAGCATTAAGATCCTAGGGTTTTTGTGATTTTAGAAAATGAACGAGAAATTATTTGGTTCAAGATAGAGGATATATATAAATCAGGTGACAAAGAAAATATAAACTAACATTAAAATATTTCAACATAAATATTATGGTTATCAAATAACATATATCAAACCAAATCATATCCAGAGAAGCACGCTTTAACCATTTTGCAATAACATTCTTAAAATTGAAAAGAGGACAAAATTTGAAGCTAAAACCAACTCATTCGTTGCAATTATGAATATTCCAATAAAAATATTCATAAAATTGTTAATGGTAACCAAGCAAACTGTCCCAAGCTCATGTCATTTCTATCCAAACATAGATTGTAATTTGAGTTTCTTTAAGGCATTAAATATTGCCTCAAACCAAAACCCATACATATGTTGTCCCAAAAAGTTTGTCACTCCATCTCCTGCTCGCTATAATTGGTTGAAAATAATATATTTAAGTTAAAAATTTAATAATTAAGTATTTTTCTGACCAATCACAGCAAATGATACATGAACTGACACACTTTCCGGGATAGAAGATATGTTTCCCTTTATAACCTGTCATTACATGTTTTTTGCTTCAAAGAGCATCACCATGGTGCTCTTGAAGGGGAAGAGGAATGGCAGGCCTCCAAGTAGTGCCATTGGGACTATCCATAAGAGTAATACCAACAACAGCCAAATCCTTTCTTATTGCATCTGATTTAGCATACTCTTTTTGTATTCTAGCATAAGCTCTTTCTTCAATTTTCCTTAATACTTCATCTTCTGTCAACTTTGCACGCTTTAAAGCCTTTTCCTTAAGCTGCTGCAAAACCTGTACCCTCCCACACAGTGAGTGATTACACATTACAACAAAGATCAAAATGGGTAAAACTAAAGGGTATGATATCTAAAATGCAAAAGGAAGTAGCCCTAAACAATGGCTTCAAATGTTTTCGTACCTCGGAATATCTTGAAGGCATAAGTCCTAAAATAGTCAGGACATTCCTGATGCTTTTCTCCAAGGCTGCAAGTGATTCTACCCGAAATTTTTGTTTTTTCCCCTGAAAGGATTATGGACTCGAAAATGTTACGAATAGTTTTTGAGATGTCTTCTATTTTTTTGGTAACAAGCATTATCATCCACAAGATAAAGTTACAAAGTTGTTTATCTAGCACTGGCAGTCTGAAACAATAGAATTGGAGTCCACATATAAAAGGTTACCTCCAAATTTGTATAGGAGTCCACAATATACACAAAAACCCTTCAGTTCAGGTTTTTGCTATGATTGGATCATTGATATTGTTAGGTTTGTTCAAGTGTGAAGTCCCACATTGGATATGAGGGGACAAGTGAAAGAATTTATAAGTGCCCATGAAACTAATGTCTTAAAGGTGTTGGTTTAAGACGTGGTGTTTCACTTGTGACTCTCTACACTTATCTCATGCATTGATAACAATGGAACTCCCCGGTAGTAGTCTGGTCCAACCGGGATTATAAAACACGTAACAATACAAGATCTGCTTGAACCAAGATGGGATTGAAATATAACGAAAAACCTAAAGTTCAATATATTAACATTGAACTAATATCAACCTCTACTGCAAACCAAAATTATGACGAGTTCATGGAAAGTATTCATTTACAAATTTTGAAGTCCTTCAATATCAATCATAAATTGGAAATAGATAATATCTTCAGACACATGAGAAAATACCATACCGTACGAGTATGCAGCAAATCATTAATTGATTTTAAAGGTTCAGACAGTCCAGCCAATACAACGGGCGTGTGAAGATCATCAGACATTGAGGTCAGGAAAACATTCTGGAAGTTATCAATAATGCTCAGTGTATCCGGTGGGATGGAATCCTTCCTAACTGCCTGGTCTTGCTCAATCAGAAAGCTTTCACATTCATGTAATGTCTGCGAACACATGAAATTTTCAACATGCAACATAGAAAGCGAGCACAATTAAGAGCATCCAAGAGATGCATAAAGATTTAAATGTGAAAACTACATAATAAACACACCAAAGAGCAATAAGGTAATTTCATCTTAAGAAACTGGTACCTCGTATATATAGAAAACACGGTCTGAAGCACTTTCAAGCTGTATGTCAGAATAGTTAATTGGAGATCGATAATGGGCCCCCATCAAAAAGTATCTCAAAGCTAGTGGGTGGTAAAGGTCTACAACCTGGTAATGATTAATGGCATAAGGAATTAATCCTTTGAATGGTAACAGAAAATAAATAGACATCATGGGTTCCAAGTAAAGAATTTAGACCGCTTGTCGAATAAATGACGACAATAGATTGAAACAGGGTAAGTTTAAATCATCAGGAATACATCACCTGCCGTATTGTAAAAAAGTTTCCCAGAGATTTAGACATCTTCTCATTGTCAATAGTGACAAATCCATTGTGCATCCATAGGCTTATATCACTTTTTTTACACGCAGCGCAACTCTGAGCAATTTCATTTTCATGGTGAGGAAACACAAGATCAATCCCTCCACCATGGATGTCGAAAGAGTAACCAAGATAAGCTGCACTCATAGCACTGCATTCAATATGCCACCCAGGTCTTCCAGGACCCCAAGGACTCTCCCAAAAAGGCTCTCCTGGCTTTGCAGACTGCAGAATACATGATTTTATTTGATTTATATTCAGTTATTCACCAATTCGCAATATATAAATTTAACACGGTTTTATTATCATTATATGTCACCAATACATTATACCTTCCAAAGAGCAAAATCAGCAGGATGTTTCTTCCTTGAATCAACAGCAACCCTCTCACCAGCTCGATTATCTTCTAGATCACGACCAGATAATTTCCCATATTCTGGAAAGTTTTCTACATTAAAGTATACATCCCCATCAACAACGTAGGCATATCCATTACTAAGAATCTGTAAACAAGCATGTTAACTGATCAACAATGAATGAACATGATATTTTTAAACAGGTTGTCAGTAAACTACGATGAGAAGCATTTCATATACTGATAGCATATCCAGGTAAGCCATTTTAAAACGGAAGATGAAAAAACACTCTAGAATTTGTTAATATTCTAACGTTTCATTTTAATGCCCCGGAGAAAGAGAAAACAATGGTACCTTGTCAATCATATCAATAATCTGAGGCATGTGGTCTGAGACTTTAGGTTCCACGGAAGGAGGCAGACAATTCAGAGTAACCATGTCTTGACAGAACTCCTCACAATAGCGTCGGCTCAAACTGATTGGATCTTCTCCTACCTCCTTTGCTCTAGCAATTATCTACAGAATTTGAAAAGTGCATACTGAGATCCTGTCATACCAATTAAAAAGCAGTTGCATTTTTAACAAAAGGATTACGTTAGAACATAGCAACAAGGTGAAAATTGTACCACTAAGTAAAAGGCCTCAATGATACCAGTTTATAAATTATCATAGACTATAGGCAATCTACTAAAACAATGCACTTTAGGGCAGGTTTTTAAGGTTAAAAGGGTAATTCAGAAATATTCTAAAGTGATATTTTGGTTGTATAGGTTTTAGGTAAATCAGAAGCTCTTTGCATTTGCCTACATTTTTTTTACATTCTCTCCTTTTTGCTATTGCTACAAGTGTAAAAGGTTTTTCCTTGATTTTTTTTGCATGAGCTTTTTTTAGAAGCTGAAAAAGATAGCTTCTCATAAAAGCTGAATTTCAGACTAAAAATCACTTTTTGTTATTAAAAAAAATTGAACAAGTAGGCCCTTTAAATTGTAGCAAGTAAGCAGGAAAAAATGAGATTGTTGAAAAGTAGCAGGGGCACAAAAACTGAACAGGCCTCAATATTGCCAATCAAGGACCCATTCATTTGGGCTTAAAAACTTATTATACAAAGTGATTTTTTGAGAAGCTGAAAAATATAGCTTAACTGACCTCTATTTTTTTTGCAGCTTCTGCTTTTTAGCAAAACTCCAACATTCCAAAATAAAAAAATGATTTTTTAATCAAAATAATCACTTATCTTTGTAAAATAAGTTTAAACAAAGGCACCCTTATAACTTATGAATGATTATAAACAACCGTGATGGTTAATAAAATGTAGTACGAGGGCACAAGAATTGTCTAACCTTGTCGTCTACATCAGTAAAATTGCGAACATAACACACTTCATATCCCAAATGCTTAAAATATCTGCCTAATTGCCAAACAGCACAGAAATTTGAAACCCATTAGCACCAAAACCAAAATCAGGGAAATCCTATTATTACTTTTTCCTATGAAATCAAAACAAAAAAAATGGGTATAATAGAGAAACCTGAAAAGAAGGTCAAAATTGACATAAACACGAGCATGTCCAATGTGACTAAGATCATAAGCAGTGACACCACAAACATACATTCCCACTTTGGAATCAAGTTTGGGTTTGAAAGATTCCTTCTTTTTACTCATGGTATTGTAAAACCACACTGACGAAAGATTCTTCAACCCTGAAGTGAAACTGTCGCTATGAGTTTCACCGTTGGATTTGGAAATGTTGTTTTGGGCAGTTTTTAACGGGTGAGATGTGCCGAGAGAAGTGGTGTTGAATGAACGGGGTTTGGTTGTTCTGAAGAAGATGGGAGAGGGTTTGAGAAATGGTCGATGCGAGAAGAAGAATGAAGGTTTGAGAAGTGAGAGAGAACCCATTTGTTACTCTTCTGCTTTGATTGCTTTCTCTCCTCACACTACAAAAAAAGTTATCAACAATTATAGCTTTACTTGGGTGACCCGACCCGAATCCCCAATTTATTATAATATCATTTAATCATACAATGTTTTTCCCTTGTAATAACTTATATGAGAAGGAGAGTGGAAAGAGAGAAATAGATGATAAATATAGGGAGTTTTTGTGTTTTGATTGTATATAAAAGAAAATGAAGTTTTTTTTTCCTCCTACACTCATTCTCTCCTAAATTTGTTTTTTGAGTTTATTCAAATATGAAATTTTAAATTAGGTATAAGAAGATGAATGACAGTTTATAAGTAAAAATACTAACATTACATTTTTTCCTTCTCTTCTCAAACCCTCTCTTAAATAGAAGGAGAAAATTGGTTTTTCTCTTCAACTTTTTTCCACTTTTCTCTTTACACCAAATGTTGCAAAAATGTTATTTTTAGAAGAACATTATAAATTCAGTATTTATTATAAGTCTTCTAATGTTGAAGGGGATATGTTAAAGTAAAATTTTTATCCAATAAGTGATGCATTACCATTCTTGGAAGTTGATGTGTTTTTTGTAGCTACATGTGTAGTCAGTGTAGGGAAAAAAATCAGGTTCAAACTTGAGAATTCCAGCAAATGTTTTCTTTCTATTCCTAACGTATATTAATCTGCATAAATTTGAAAAAACTTATTTATTAATTAAGGGCAACGTTAAGCACTAATTAAGGATTTCACAAAGGAAAAAAAGTAACTTGTAGTGGATAGTCATGCATTTAAATCCTTGGGAGAATAAAATGTTGTATTTTCCAATCAATGTTTTATAAGTTTGGGTGGATCTCTTAATTAGGGCTCTTGTTAATCACAGCACTTCTTCATATATCAAGCGAGCTCCAATGGGATCTTCAACATGTCAATTCTCTTTTCAAGCAAAAGAACCTATAGATGTAATTATAGAAAGTTTCTACAAGCAAACAAAAATATTCATGTGTGGTTGTCTTGTCAACATTCAACACTGATCATCATGCTAACATTTCTATCAGAAATTTCCAATTGAACTATTCCACAACATAAATAACCAAGATTCTTATCAGCACCAATCCATAACAAAATTCTTCAGATATTGTTTATGGCACATTTCTTCAGCTCCTACTAAGGGCAGCTAACTTGTTCACTGATTTCGCATTAATAATACCTAGTTGCTTCTTGCAGCACCAGGTAGCAGGCTTGCCAAAGATGGAACTCCTTGATTTCTCATTTCTTCTTGTGCACGTTTCATTTCTTCTGGATCTGTTGCCACCACAATAAATGGGCCATTAGCTTATGCAGAGTGTATCATAAAATGCTGCTTTATAGGTCTATACAACAAGAAACAACTAAGCATTGAGAATTTTTTTTTAAAAGATGACGGGTGTCCTTTACATGACATGAGAATGTGCAGCAACAAGAAAGCAAACAAGTAGACTGGACGTAGAAAGGATCATCAAGAAACTTCAGCCGCAAAATTGAAATCAGAGAGGCTTTAGCAAAACTTTTAGGCAGTGACACAAGCTTCACAATTTAGTATTTAAACAATGTCTTATTAAGAGAGCAAAGCCTGTCCTGACCTAAGGCTTTTCCCATATAAAAATAAATCAACCAGAGTATAGAGAAATTATGAGATGATAAGCAAACATAAAAAACTATTGGATAAATGAAATACAAGAGAACAATCCCCCTCCCATCTTAGCACTACAACAGTGTCTTATTACGGACCAAAGCCTCCTGATCTAAGGCTTTTCCCATGTTAAAATAAATCAACCAGAGAGTAGAGAGAAATTACCAGAGGATCAGATAAATGAATACAAGAGAGGCTAGTACAACCACATATGCAAAAGAGATAGACTACAAAGGTAGTGTTAGAAGTTTAAAGATGAATTTTGGAACACATACCCATGTTCTCCATTAACTTGGGCATGAGGAAGACAACAATCAGCATGAATCCCATCATAAGACCCATTGGACTTTTCACAATGGACATAATAGAGAATGGTTCCCTAATCTGTCATAAAACCAGATAATAACATCAGGTAGACATTCGGATGAAAAATAGGAGCGAGGAAGGAAAAAGGGGACATTGAACAGGAAATTTTAGGTCTCCGGCTCTAAGCCAACCTCGTAATACTGTTCACCCTTCAATGGCTCTAAAACAAACTCGCTGAGCCCCCTCCTAGTTTCTGTGAGTGCTGCTTGAATTTTGCCAGGGTTTCTGGCACTAACATCAACCCGTACCTATTTTCAATGAGCACAATAATTTAATAAATAAGCATGCAAAGGAAAATCAGTAAATAATTAGGGGAAAATGAAATGTAATTTCAAGATTGAGTATTCACCGGAGAAAAGAAATAGCCTAATGCAGCCACTTCAATTAGATGAGTCCCTGCAGGCACATTGTGACTGAAAGCATACACATTAAGGAACTATATTGTCACTTTACAACGACTTACCAGCATTAACTGACTCCTCAAAATCAAGAACAAGAAAAGGAGAGAAAATAATATTAAATAGTTTAATTTACTAAAATAAGTTATAAAGCAAATTAAATAGAAGCCAAAATGTAGTGAATCAAAGGATGCAATGAGAAATATCCATCAGGCCTCAGAAAAGTAACTCTTTGACCACCGTTGAGTGTGACTTTGACATTTGAAACTTTTCCAGGAAGAATAAATTCATTTGCTCCAGAACCTGCCAAAAATATTTACCAATACCATCATACAACAAATATCTATCGCACACCAATGTGCAGTTAGAGAAAGGTGTGCAACAAGGAGTATGCACTAAGGATAATAATCATTAAGTTTTGGCATTTCAACCTCTCAGTAACTAAAATGAACTTTGAATCATCCTACAATAGATTTCTACAACTATCAAACTGATGCTAATTTAATTTCACCAAACCATCAACTCCCCTAAATCCTTCCTAATGCCATCACATATACTTTCTCAATGACGAAAGATACTTTCAAGTTCTGAACAGTCATCCTATTAAAACTGTTACACAGTCCACCAAAGTAAGTGGTGATTTGATGAAAGGAAAGTAGCAACCAAGGTTTAAACTATGCTATTAATTGAAATGTGAGGCTTTTTAAAGTCTTGCCACATAAATATCACCTGCTAAAAATGACAAGAAGTTTTTTCAAATTAAACGGACCGTATTCTATCATTGTATCAAAATAAAAAAGGAAAAGAGCATACTGTGTAGGAAAAAAAAAAGAGTTTGGTGATAATAGAAGAAAGCTTATTTTGTCAATGTTATGAACATACAAAACAAAATAATGAGCAAGTCATGCATAAAATGGTGCATTAAAGCACAGCCAACAAAAGATGTTACATTTTAAATCTCTCCAAATTAAAAATAAAAAACATAAGTCAGCAAAAGCTTTAAACTAGGTAACCATCGAATCATGCTTAAATCAGAAACCATATGAACATCTTGAACTTATTGATTACGTAATTATGATTACCAGTACCATCAACAATTCCAAATCAATCTCAATGACACACAAGACACAACCTATAGCAGTATAGGTGTAATAAACTGTTAACTTAGGCATATAACAATCTCCACATAGTTCATTTACAATTGAAGTTGAACATAAAATCAAATTAAAATCAACCTATAATTGGAATCTTTTTTTGGTAGGAACCTATAATTGGAATCTGAATTAATATAAAAAATTAAAAATATGATAGAAAATAAAAGCGCATACTCGGGATCTTCACTCGACCATAGATGGTATAACCTTCGGAAGATCTGCAAAAAAATAACAACCGTTATAAGAAATTAAAATCAAATTGAATAAAAGTGAGGGAATAATAATTAGGGTTTGGGAATAGAAAAATGATACCCAGGGGAAGCAGAATGAGCGAAGGAGAAGGGTGAAATTGAGAAAAGGAAAAGGAACAGAGATTTGAAAAATCGCATGGTGGAAGCCATAGAAGCTGATCTACTAAACCAAACCAATCTTTCTGTTTTGATTTCAATGATCGAAAGATTGTTTCGGTGTGATCCGCTGTTGCGCGAAACACGTGGTAGAATTAAAAACAGTAATAATAAAAATAAATCTTAATTGTGTAATATCAAAAGAATGATATTTACTAACAAGTAGTTTATCATGTGGTTTAAGATCTTCTTAGATTTCAATATGACTAATATGTGAATGTTTCAATTTCTATGAACGATATTTGTTAGGGATCACGTATCCGAAAATAATTAATTCTTTAGTTATATGGTGAAGGTTATTTTTGTGTTTGGTAATATAAATAAAGAATGCAGTTTTTTTACAACAAAATTTAACTTGGCAGTGAATATGATATGTTTAGCATTTAGTAAGGTTGAACACTTTAGACATTATTGATGTAGATGAAACATTGAACATGGAGAAATTTTTATAGAAACCTTATAATCCTTTTCTAAAGAGCTTATAATCTATCTTTTAAGTTTTTTAAGATAAGCTTTGTAAAATGGTATCATTTATCTTAATTTTTTTAAAAACACCACTATTTGATGCACTATATTTATTTATGTGGTGGTCTTGAATATTTTTATTGTCTCTCCTCTCTCTTCATTGCTAATAATCACTATTGGTATTACTCAAGATAAACAAATTAATGTTATTAGGAAAATAAATTACAACACTTCATAAAAATAAACAATCTTATATAATTAGTAGGACAACATGGTTATAATTAGTAGGACAATCTTATATATAATGATAAAAGTGAACTTTTTCATTAGTAGGATAACATGGTTATTTTGCATGTAAGGATGTAATTTTGGAAGACCAAAATAAACATTTTATTCTTTATATAATTGTTGGTAAGTTATGTTTTGTCTGAACAAAGTGCATATTTAAAATAAATTTCTTCTTAGAAATAAAAATAAGAAAAAACTTATATTACATGGCCAACAAAAACGAGAACAAAAATAAAAAAATTGCGTACACTTTGTGTATAATAATTGTTCATTACATCATATCCATGGCTTCAACCTAATCATGATTAGGAAAAAGGCCTCACTATAGATTCTAAAACCATATACACAGAACAAACACTGTTTGAGAGCACACAATCTTTTAAGCCTTTCCTTGAAAAGGCTAAACACCATTTATGGAATTTGAACCCCAACTCATGGAATAGCACCCAATCAGAATAGTTGAAAGATAATGGACCCAAAAAAGAATCAATTTTTTATGCCAAAATTAATTTTTGAAAAGCATATGCTATAAGCCCAGCTTCTTGGTCAACCAATCTGAAAGATTAGCTATTATAAAGCCTGCAAATACCTGCACCTCAATGCCAAACCAATTCCTACTTTAGTATGTGAACAAAATGGTTGAAAAATGATGTGATAAATCATAAGAAAAATGTGGCCTCAATACTTAGTCAATAGCCACTTAAATAGTAGAATAAAAATAGGGTGGTGTAGTGCACGAGGCTCCCAGTTAAATAGTAAAATACTAGACAAAAATTTATAATAAAAAAGGGTGGTCTAGTGGGTCTTGGAGGGCAAATGTACGCAAATTTACTCTGTGTGCGGGGAAGTTGTTTCCAGGATTTGAACATGTGACCTAGTCACTAAGCAACAACCTTACCGTTATGCAAAGTTCACCCGCCTAGACAGAAAATCCTACTATCATGTTAAATTGATAACAAAATGACACAGGAATTAGCATGCACAAGGTCAGAAGAAGAGCTAAGTATCTGTTTGGTTTGCAAAACACGTTTCCTGTTTTCATTTCTTAATTATGTTAATTGCAGAAATGTCAAATTGTTTTCATTTTGTTTCTTGTTTTCAAAGTTCTTACAAGATAAGATTGAATTGCAAGGAACATCATAACACCAAGAGACAAATAGCATCATCTTTTTTATGTTGGGCCAAATTGAAACAATGATCCTCCCACCCACTAGTACCAACATATAAAACAATTTGCAGATATCTTTTAGAGAAAGCAATACCTGAACTGAGCCAAGTATGTACATTGCCGAATAATGCCGCCCATGGATCACCATGTCAGCCACCATAGCAAGAGGAATGGTGAGTGACAAACCCAAAGTGGCCACAAGGGGAGTTGTCCATACAACACAAAGTGCCCTGGGTAGATGAAATAAACTATAATGTAAATTGTTGAATAATGGTGAGTGTTTAAATTAACAAGTTTATTTATTTCACGTACCAGAAATAGTCTGACACTACGCTTCCAACTATTCCATTGGCGAGAACCACTTCGTCCATTTTAGCAGAGTGGGGTATCGTAAACTTCGGCTCAATTCCCAAGGCCATCAATGGCCAGACTGAGAGAAGTATAAAGGAGTATTAGCAATTTGTTTACAGTTTAGTATAGCAATGTATAGCTTTTGCACCCCTCCATTCCATAACTTAGTTATTTTATGCTTCTTTTATATAAAAAATTGTTATAGCACAATTTCAAGATTTAGTCAAACTTTTTCTACCGATTCCATCCTCATTCGATAACTATAGCTATCATCTTTTTTATTAGCTAATTCTACGTTTTCTTCTCTCTTCGGATTTTAGTAAAAATAATATGGCGGGGGAGTAAATAGTAACACCCTCAAGAAAAAACTCATCTTCTTTGAACCCAACAAAGGGTAAAAGTTAAGGGTATTGAATGCAATAGAAATGAATGCAGTTAATGAGCAACTTAAGTAGTGTGCTCATAAGTTGACATTGATGAATAACTAAAAAAGCATTGCTTACCAAAAACTTACCAAGCCACCATAGTGCTACTAGTGTGAACAATCCAACATACCCAAACAGCTTTTGTACATCAGCCTTTTCTCCTTCTTCACCGGAAAACTTTTTGAGAAGAACTGTGGTAGTAATGATAAGAAGTGGTCGAGATTCAGTAAATTAGCTGATGAACACAGAACAGAAAGCTAAGACATTGCCTAACCTGTAAATAGACCATATGATATAGCCGAGAGAATGCCAAAGAGATCTCCAACAAGAGAGTGATTTCCATTGCTGAACACAAATATCAACTGTCAATGCCCAAAATTAGCATTACAAAGAGCAAGCTGGTAATGGCATACATTTTTTTATCATACTCAATTGAAAGGGCAGTCCGTGCGAAATCATATAGCACCGTAAGATAATGCAAATACCATGAAAGACAAAACTCGATACCCTAACACTCTGTGGCATACTTTAAGCAATTATTTTGAGTTTTATATCACTTTCTTTGATACACTCTGTAAGACTGTAACTATCATTATGTAGACCTTACATCAATGAAGAGTACACATGAAAAAAAGTAGATTTCTAATAAATGTGAAGCAAGGAAAAGAAGTATATTGATTTCTAATAAATGTACACATGAAAAGAAGGGTATCCGCTTTTCATTTTCACATGGATTATTTTGGGGATTTTATTAATTTACTTTTTGTATCTTCATCTCGGAAACAGTCTCTTCGCCTATAAGGATAAGGTTGCTTACATCTTAACATCTACCCTCCCCATACCTCACTAGGTGGGAGCCTCGTACACTAGGATGCCCTTTACTCTATGGATCTTCATGGAAATTATGAATTTTGATAGAATTAGAGTCCTAGCAAGATACTAGAGTTACTGTTTACTGTTTCAATTTTTTACTTTTCCTCGTGCCAAGTGACTAGTAATTTGACCTTTCAATGATTAGTAGGCTGAGTTTTCATGGGACTTGTACCTAGGGCTGGCGTAGTAATATACCATTAACATAGGATAGATGGTCCTTAAGACTTAGTATTCATCTGACCTATGATACCTTGTCATATGGAATGGTTTTCAATGTCTCTTAAGACTTAGATTTCCCATACTATTATTCATAATTCGGTGTATATAACGCTCCTATCTAATGTCTCTCATCAAATTGGAGCCAATGTGGATAGATTGCTCTTTCCAACCTGATGAGGGTAACACACGATAAAGGTGCATCCGTCTCATACTGACTAGGGATGGGACACAAAATTTCCCGTTATAGTAAATTATAAGTAATTAGGATTTCAGAACCAATTTTTTTCTACACAATCTTGCTTGTTTGTTAACCAGCTTCGAGAAAGAAGAATGTATGTGGACTACCTCCTACTATATTAAGCACTAATCTGAATGACCACTGATCGGTTAAAATAAGAAAATATGAAAAACATGATTTGCAAAACACCAGACAGAGTAAAGGCTTACACAGCACTTAATTCTGACTCATCCGAAGCCCAAGTTTTCCCCAGAGTTGTCATGGCAACCCCAGTTATGCTGACAAAGACAGCAGCTATTTTTGGTACATTTAAAGTGTCTTGGCCAAGAAATGCGCCGATGAAAAGAGTGAAAAGTCCTGAAGTAGATGATAATACTGTTGTGCTTGCAACACTTGTTCGTGCAAGGGCAGCATTTGATAGATACTGAAAGCAATAGACGAGAATTAATTAAGGTTTGTCATAGAACAAAATAAGCATCAAAGGATGAATGTAACATAGAAATAGTCCTACAAAGTCGGTCATATATGTTTAGTGGGGGAAAAGATAACATTAGGTGATATAAAGGTTATCTGTCCAATTATCAAGCCATTCAACGCAGAAATGAAACAAAATTATTTCACAGGGCATAGAACAAATCAGTGTGATGAATGGGTCAGGTACGGAAACTTTTTTGTACAGTATGTATGCGTTATTGTGGAAAGAGACATGTATCCATTAGTCCAACTGATATGATCTTATCATAGTATCACAATTTGTCAACTCGTATAGGTGCTTTTTTGAACGGATAATCAAGCATTATAAATTTACAGAAGTTTAAAAGTATAGATATTTTATGAGTATATAAGCATGTTAATCTAAAAGACATAATATATATCATAAAATTTTGAAACACATATCTCTTATAAAACAAAATGGACATAAAAGAAATGACTATATATATCCATTGCATAGCATGATTTTGTTCTTCTTAACTTCAAAATGGTGATATCGTTCGGCAGTTCTTACCTCTGTTATAAACCAGATAGGTGCAATGTAAAATCCATAAGTGGCAATTTCCCGGCCAGTAAGTTTTCTCTCTACCTTTAGCACATTACTATTGTCATTATATTTAGCAACCAATGGCTTTAATTCCGCAAGAGCTGGAAGGTCTAAATCGCTATCTTTTCGAATCACACTTCCCAGTTCCAATTCAAGATTTTTCTGCACTCCATTACCGCTGAGAGAACTGATACTGACGGAAAACTCATCCATGCTTACTGCAGTTTTACCACCTTTGGAAGACCGGCGTTTAAGAAAGTTACGAAACCAATCCTTAATGAATGCTATTGGGAGGTAAACTACCATAAGAGAAGCTCCAAGATATGTCACCGCAAATGGCTGCTTATAATCTGTAAAAATGTCCTGTCAACAAAGATTTTTCTTCTTCAGAAAAGCATTCACAGTTATAAAGATTGGATACTTAGAAATTGTGTGAAAATGCATAAAAAGAGAAGATAACAAACAAGATTTAAAATTCAAGCATAATACCCCAAGGTAGAAATATGTAACACATAACAACACAAGGTATAACTAGAAATAAATACATAATAGATCACACTCAAAATACCCAGAAATAGATTATATGATATCATAGGATCATATAATAGTTTGAATTAATATATCAATAAAAAGCTTAATCTTTTTTGGTCTTCAAACATCAAAACATTAACTTGCATCAATCTCAGGGGCAAAAATGCCCATAATTTAAATCAATTAACCCAATTCAACAAGTACTAATAGGATTAAAAAAATACAAAAAACCAACAAAGGGGAAAAAGACCCACAAAAAAAACAAATCCCAAATACTAGGAAACATACAAAAACAGAAAAGGTTAAAGAAACATATAAATATGAAGATTAAAAAGAGTAGATTTTGATGCATCAGAATTGAAAATAAATAAAAAATGGAAAAAGGGTTGTTACCTGAGTAACTTCTGCAGAAGTTACCCAAATAATAACAACAGTGGCCATAAGGAATAAACCAGTTTTATATCTCCAACCCATCACAGAATAAGAAAACTATGAAAGGTTTGAGAGATCTGAAAGATCCCTTCCTCCTCTATTGATTGGTAATGAAGGAATGATGAGGAGGAAGGTTATCTTGCAAATGCAGCCAAAGCTTTGAGACAGAAAGAGAATTGTTACAATTGAGTTTTATATATAGATAGTGTTTTTCACATTTCACGCTCACACCCTCTAATCATGTCGTATTGTATTAATTTTATTTTTCAACAATATATCATTTTTCTATATAGAGGGTCTACTTACTTTAAGAAAAAGATCAAAAAAATATTTTTTGTATTAAATTTATGAAAATTGAATGATTTGAATTAATAAATAGCTAAATCATTAGATTTTTTTATAAATGATGAATAAGATATGGAGTAGATTTTTAAATTTAGAGTAAGTAGATCTCTCTTATTTATATGTAATTATTTTCTTTTCATTTCAAATCAATAAAATATAATCAATAAGGTGTTGGTCTAATGATATAAAATTCACAATATCTTAAGGCCAACAGGTTTATTTTAGACTTTATAGTCACTACTGTATTAATAAACATTTTGTTTTTGCCGACATGCATTCTTATCTTATGATATTAAATATTAAATATTTATTTTTATTTTAAAGAATTAAAATGTTTTTTATTGGATGTAATTTATGCTATAATTTTTGTATTTATTATAATATCCAATTTAAAATGAGATATATTAATTATAGTTATCTAGGATTATATAGTTTTGCTTTAAAAAAATATTAAGGGCAAAATAAGAAAATAGAATCAGAGTAGTAGTTATTTAAAATTTTAGCTTTATATAATACATAAGTATAGAGAAATATATAGTACTCCAAGCATTTCCTTTTTAATCAATTAGCCTACCAAATCTAACTCATTAACATGCACTTAAATATGAAAAATAAAAAAATTATTTTTAGAAAGACGTGGACAGGAGAATATAATTAAGGGGTAAGATGTCATTTGATTTCATTCTACTAATAATTTTATGAGTTAAAATATATACATTGACACTGTAAAGTTTTTACACTGTCAATATATCATTCATTATTGATTTATATTTTTTTTATTTTTATTTGAGAGTCAGTGGTGATTAACAAATTAATTATGAATGATTTATTGACAGTGTAAAAACTTTCAATTTATGCATATTAACTTCTAATTTTATTTTATAATATGATAGTTGGGAATCATTCTTTTCTAATCTATATTTGATGATATGGTCCGATGCTCATATTTTTTGGTTCAAGTGCTATTTTTCTTATAAATAAATGAGACAAAAAAATAAGGTCAAACCTTGTCAATATATCTGAAGAATTTTGTTTCTACGCCGACAAGCCGACCATGTGAAGTTATCAACTATGTGAATGAAATGTTTTTCATGTTAAAGTCACAAGAATTCAGTATTTGGTGTCTTAATATGAAATGTTTTCACTTAAGTAAAAATAAAAAATAAAAATCATAGATGATATATATATATATATATGACTTTTACTAGAATCAAAAATATTTAATGACTCGGTATGTATGATTACTTGATATTTGTAATTAATGTGGTGTGCCCCAAATGAATTTTCGTGGGGTCATTTTGTTGCAAAGAGTTTACCTCATCACCATCCTTGATTTCGGGTCAAAGATATCCAATAAAAACAAAAATACAAGAAAACATACTAAACTTAATTGATACTGTCTTTTTAAGGAAGAATATGAGTTTTAAAAAACGTGATTAGATATACTGATCCAAATAGAAAGGAGCTCCACTTTATTACACTAACAACACAATTTCGAATTAGAGTGTTGTAAACTGAACGATTATGCTCTGAGAATATTCGGATCAAAAGCTGAGAAAAGTATAATGTGAATAATGTGCATATATTTATATACTTAAGAATCAATCAAATATAGTACACATTACCTTCAAAATCCATTGTTGTCTCGCTATTCTTATATAACATGAATCAAATTATTTGAAGTTATAGCCAATTTAGTCTAAAGTGTCATAAAACAGATGCATTCAAACAAAAAGTGGAGTAACTTGCACAATTAAGTACTCCTACAAAAGTGTCAATATCTAAATTTAGCCTCTCTTTTCTCATCTGGACTCAAACCTTTTCCTATTTCCAATATTATAGCAAACCTTGAAACGCAACTAGCAAAAGGAGAATCAAAATCCTCCACATTTTTATTTAATAATCCTTCCCTTCTTTGCAACTCCATGAGCATCTTAATCAAAGCTTCTTCAAGGTTCAAGCATAGCTACAAATACAATAACCTCCATTCTCCCAATATAACCGAGCTCAAAAACACTATCATAAGCCGCAACCTTAAGAGACAAATCATCATAACACAGGAAGCTAACAATTCTTGGGACTTCACCATTGCACAAAATCTCATATACTAAAACTTCAATGGCCGAGTTTGAGTGGATTTTACTTTTGAAGAGGAAGGAAAGGGGTTTGCGTGTAGATCTCTAGAAGCTTCTTGGAGAGCTATGAGTAGTGTTCTGACTAGTTGATTCTGAGGTTTATCTTCATCCATGGCTGATAATAATGGAGATTATTTTTTTCTCCATTTTAATAAAAAAAGAGGATGATCGAAGAAACATCTATTTTTAGAGACAAATATTAGTATATTAGTATTTATAGTGAGTAAGTGAAACTCGAACCCTTAACCTCTTATCGCTTTATTTCATGAGTCTTTCACCCTGACTATTACCTTATGACTCCCTTCCAAGTGTAAAAGAGCAGAATGTGGTGACAAGACACAAAGGTACAGTGGAAGAAGGGAAGACAAAACTCAACCAGTCGTTCCCTTCCACGTATTATGTCTTTCAAAAAAAGTTATGTTAATATTTTTCCAATATAGATTTTCATTTTTTTTGTATTTAAATATTTTTATGGAATTATTATCATGATTAACTAATTATATTAAAAATAACATCTTTAAGTCAATGAGTCTGGACCGTAATGAATTGTGTTTTGAATCTCACATTGATCCACCTAGTTACAAAGTGAATTGTCCGACACGCCCGCAAATGCTCATAAATAAAAAGCACACAGCAAATTGCAAAATGCTGATCATAATTGAATGAATGTAGATAATGAAACCCTAATTATGAGAAGAAAAAAAGCATATAGCACAACCTGCAATGAGTGTAACCATAAGGGAAAGGGGTTTTTCTTTGTAGATTACGTATAAGAACTCTATCAAGCAAGTTCCTTCCTTTTACTTCTAGCCAGGATAAAATAGATTCAGCCACTTCGGCAACTATGTAGCAATTTATAACCATGGAAAGTGGAAACTTGAAGAAAAAAAAGCCTGTAAATTTTTTTTTTTCTTTTTTCAAAAAGTTGGCGCAAATGAGTAAATAGCATTTGCAACTGATAGTTCCATTGGATTCGCTTCCTAAATATTTGTAAGGCAAAATTTCACCCACCCTTCCTACATCATGCTCCAACAGTTCTACCAGCGAAAATGCCAAAGAAATGACTCAAAAAGAATAACATCCTAAGACCCAATTAATTTAAGAGTGGTTAAACCAGGGTCCAACTGCACCATTCACGTGCCCGTTGCTATGGATCCCTACCCCATTTGGGATGATTGAGGGAGGCAGTCCCATGGCCATTGCAGGCGACGGAGGAGGATATAATCCATGATTGTGTGAGAGAGTATGGGGACTCACAAGGGGACTCCCAGCAGGACTACCTTTACGGTGTTGAAGAGCATGGATCTGCCTCAGCCCTTCTTCGTGAATACGTGATAGAGTTTCCAATTCTTTCATTGATAGAGCTTCCAGACCAGCACCATATAGAGGGGCATGTCGTGACATTTCCTCCTGGAGTGAAGCCTCAAGTGTGTGAATATATTGCTGCAAAAGGAAAACAAAGGCATTAATTAACCTACCATATTTCTCTCCGGGTATATATCACAAAAATCAACATTTTGCAAATACAAGGAAATAACAGACAATAGCGTTGAGGCCGAACTCCTCTGAAGTTAAGGATAAAAATTATTTAATTTTTTGTTATCTAACAAGATATTTGTTCAACTTGGCCCTTCCTTGAGTTTCGTATCTGCCAAGGTTTTGCCAGTGATGGTGAGGATTAGAGTTAAGACCTTGAATGATTTGGACATGTGAGTAGACCATTACAATCTAGAGTAAGAGTAGATCAAAGAGAGACTCAATGGTTAGAGATGGAGAACTAAATAGGACTTGGAGCTATATGGCCTTTTGAAGACAGAACACAATCTTTTAGTCCATGCTGTTGACCATCGAGAGGGAAGGGCTTTGGCGGCTGTTGTTATTGTAAAGCTGGTTTTAAAATGAAGTGATTTTTTTGAGCTAGAGAACATTAGTCAAAAGAAGAATGAAAAAGTCCACTGCTGTTAGTGGAACGCTCAGCCCACCTAATATTAACAATATCATGTCAAAGTCATGATAAATATATCAACTGTATCCATTTCATCATAACTCCATGGTTACCCAACAAACCTTCTCAGTAATAAGAGAACAGCAGCCAGCATTGAAAGCCAAATTAACAGGTAATATGACATATAACACAATAGTAGTTGAAAAGAGGAAGCAACACCACTGAAATATGCCTAACCCCGTCATATGGGTTCGGCGTGTAAACATATGCTATCAACATAACTTATAATAACAATTTATAAATAAAAAATTGTAAATAAGAGTACAGTGTCTATATCAAGACAAACCTGGCAGGCCTGCAACTTTGATTCCATGCCATCAATATATGCTTCACACCTAGCAACTTGCTCCTCCTTTTCCCGCTTTTCTCCCTCAGTTTGCCCAACTGTTTGAGTCAATCTACGAACTTCATCCTCAAGTGATTGTCGGATTTCTTCCCGAGTGACATTCTCTGTTGCAAATCTTTTCAATTCTTCATCAAATCTCTTACGAGCGGCTTCGGCGTTCTTCAGTCTTTCAGCAAGTGCATTTTTCTCCTTTACTACTTTCTGTACATAATGCGAAATGACATTAATTTTGAACTTGACTCCATAAAACAAATAATGGAAAACTAGTAGTCAATGCATAACTGGGTGCCTTTTTTCTTTTCAATAATGTAGAATTAAAACTTTTTCATTATGATACCTTTAATTCGTCACGTTTCCGAGACTTCAATTGAGAAAGTTGTGTGTCAGCATCATGTAAACGGTCCTGAAGAACTTTCTTGTCTGCATACAGCTTTTTTATTTCATCATCTCGCTCTGAGCGAAGCCATTCAAGCTGACTCTCAACTTCTTGAACATGTTCTGATAGCTCCTTCTTTTCCCGAGTAAACCGATCCATCTCGGCCTTCATTTCAGCCTGTCCAATCATGAAGTGTGTCAGACCTAAATTATCCAGTAGATAGCACGAGATAACCACAATATATGTATGATAAATAAGACAAGAAATACCTTGAGACGAATGTTTGTGGCCTCAGATTCACTTAGCTTCTGTGATATGGTCGCGTTTTCCCTAGCCATATTGGAAATCTCTGTTTTGCTTTCTTCACGAATGCGAATAATTTCATCTTCACTAGCACATAGCTGGTGCCATAGAGCAGCCCGATCAACATTTGCAAGTTCAGCAACTTCACGCATCATGCTCAAAACAGGCCTAATAATCTCCTGTTCCTCACAGACCAAATTGACCAAGATATCCAAATCAAAATCTACTTCACGATCATTATCTGTAGAGCTGGTGGCACGGTCAACAAGCCTCTTCAGCATCTTACCTCGATAAGATTCATCGGCATACCACCTAAACAATATCGTGTAGAGCAACTTCACAAATTCTTTCACACATCGGTCTCTGGAGAGGGCCAAAGTTTCAGCAAGTCCAAGAACTAAAGTAAAATCATCCCTTTGAACTCCCATTTGCTCACCAGTATCTCCCTCCACTATATCATCTGAATGTTGAAAATTTTCAGAAACATATCTAGCATTATCATTGAAACTTTGGGAAAGGCGACTTTCCAATACTAGCGCTACAGACTGAGCATGTATTGCACCCCGAGCTACAGCTCTCTCAAATGTTTGAGATGCTTCAATTGCAAGACAAGGAATAGATAACATCTCCAACATTATATAAATATCAGAAAAATGACGACAAGCACGGAATGCCTGCTCATCAACCACATGCAGCCCAGGAGGAGCAATGCTATGTTCGCCACATAATAAAACTCGACATGGCACAGCTGAGCAACTGTCACCATAATCATTGTCACAATCAATGTCCCTAAGTATGGTTTCAGCAGCATCACCCCAACTATTTAGAGTCTTACTCAAAAAATCGAGGACACTAGGTGACACCTCAAGACCTAGATTCTTCAGCCTGGCACGAACAGACCTAACCTGGAAAAAATGATGTTATAAATGCTTCATA
The DNA here is from genome assembly GCF_001865875.1 of Lupinus angustifolius. Lineage (NCBI taxonomy): Eukaryota > Viridiplantae > Streptophyta > Magnoliopsida > Fabales > Fabaceae > Lupinus > Lupinus angustifolius. Next base: position 23,271,546 of record NC_032011.1, on the reverse strand, counting down.
AAACATGTGAAAGATGATATAAGTACATTAAAGAAACACTGCAATTTCCAATTATATCCAAGCTTACTGCTTCAGGTAGGTGTTGACATTGAGATGCCGCTTTGAATATAAAATCTATTGTTGCAGCAAGGGGTTCATCATTTGAGTCTTCCAAAAGCTCAAATGACTGAAACAGAATGCGCTCCCACACTTCACTGCCACACTCCAGTTGACTAAGAGCCCCAAAAACCTAAGAATACAAGTAATATCAGTATAAGAAAAACAATACAACCACGTTCAGCATCGTTTTGGTAGTGGTGGAAATGCGGACCAAGTATATATACAATTGAAGAATGTATTCCCACAGCAATACATGTATACGATAAAACAATTTTGAGAAGGTATTATGGAAAAGAATAACAGTCTATCTCACAGGTATTCGTAGTGTAGGTTCTGCATCAGACTTTTGAAGTCGCTCAAGAAGTGCACATGCCGCCAGTGGGTGTTCAGAATGCTCAACCAATTTGGGTACCAGAGCAACAAGGTCTGCTTGCAAATGCTTAGGAGCCTTGTCCAATACAAGACAAATTTTCTGTGCAGACTGAGGTCGCCGTCTTGGCTCTGGACAGCCTTGTGGAACAGACCCATCCAAAGCTCTTAGCGAGTTCACAATCAAACCTAAGAGCTCCTCAGACTGCTCTGGCCACTTTGTCTGATGATACAAATTCACACAATTAAAACCATAGATATAATTAACAAAATCACCTCTTTATGAATAAGCATTTGTACCTTTGACCTAAAGGGCATATTTTCTGAACCAGTGGCAGATGTTTCTGGTGGAAAAATAGTCTGACCAGGAAGAGCTTTTTCCTGAATACCATTAGCATTTAAATCAGAGCTCTGTACCGCAGATGTACTACTGATATCTTCAACAACATTATCCAATCTCTCTTTAATGGGAAATTGAGAAGACACTGTTGCTCCATTTTCTCTATCACATTTGAGTGGACTAGCAGCTCCACTGCTGTCTGGAGAAGGTTTGGAGCATGCATCAACAGAATCAGCAGCAGGACCCCCTTCGGAAGTTTGGCAGCACTCAACCATTATATCCAAGAGTAAATCAATAATTGCTTGCTGCAAGACTTTTACTCCCATCAGCAAATTCATCAAACTTGGGGAAGACTCGTCAGTCTTGGTGGCCTTCTTTCCATCACAAGTACCAGAGAGCTTCGTAGGAAGAAGCAAACGCTTTACTTTGGCAGGATCATCAAGATAAACCCGAAGTCCAGTCAGAAACCCAGCAATTGCACCAGCATCCATCAAAAGTTTCTCTCTCAGAGTAACCTGTGGCTGTGAAGGATTATCTCCATAAGTTAGATGAAATCCAGCTCTGGAAAGAAGATTTCTGAAAATATCTTCCTCATCTCCACTTATTCCTTCACTTTCTTCAGAGTCAACGAGCTCATCAGGATCAGTGGTCAATGCATCCTGATCATCCTCTGAAGCTAAAACCTGTACATCAAAGCCTAAATTAAAAGAGCCAGGTAAAAACTCACATTTACAGCAATAAAAACTTGATACAACAAGTAGCTGTAACAAAGTTCACAAAAACCTCTGACTTCATACCATAGGACAAGTTACAAGGTAAAACACATTCAGTTTTTTTAATAAAATACACATCACCATAATCATATCATATGGCTTAGATATGGGATAGAAATATGCTTACAAATTTTATTGTGCATTAAGAAGTTCAAGGGATGCAAGATTATGAACTGAAGCATTAACCAACTTCTGTAACTTGTGAGTCACTAATCAGCTAGTTCCATGCATCTTATCATCAAAAAACGAGCAAAAGTTCCAAGGAAGAGGCCATATTTCCTAACTTGCTTGTTCCAATCTTACCATACAGAATATATGATAGATGATAGATGAAAACATATTTTAAGTTAGTGACACATCAAAAGCACAAGGGCCATGGCATGGACAGATAGATAGCCACGCATATACAAAATGTCTTATATCTATATTCAGGAAAAAGTCAACCTATAGGCAGGACAATAAAACAATGAAGAGAGAGAGAGAGATCATCCGCTATTAATCAACTAGTAAATGTATGTACAACACTACAGGGTAACATATAGTCTCGGCAATTCTGTAAGATCTTACCTCTAAGTCTGAAAACTCAAACCAAGGACAGCAGTCCAATATTTCACATACAAAAACAACTGTGTCACGGACCAGAAACCCAGCATCTGCTTCTAACATATCAGACACCTTCATGAATTGCAAAACAGAATTATTCCACGTCTTCGTACAGATAGAAGATTCTTTCCATACTGTCTTGGCCGGGTTTTTCTGATTCACAATAGCCATCCTATATTTGACCCAGAAGTTTTTATCAGGATCACTGCCAACAGCCTGGTCACTCTCCAAATAAATACATATGGTGTCAAATGACTCATACACACCTGTGTCATGTAATCATAAGCTTTGAGTCAAAAAAACAAGAATGTAAAAGTTTCCAATTATTACTTCTACTAAATAAATGGTAGCAACACAATGGCAATAAAACACCTACCAATCCGAAGTTCACATCCACCAGCCTGAAAGAATTTGCTGAAGATTTTTCGAGTCTCCATTATTTCCTTAAAAGACAGGAAGTTCTCCACTTTCCATGTAAAGGAACTTCTTTTCTCACCACTATCAAGGGAACCATTGCTGCTTAACTCGGAATCTTGACCAGTAAAATCCTGCATTATTGATGTCTCTTTCAATATAAGAACTTCAGCTGAGAATATGACAGTATCCTGGACAAGAAAACCTGAGTCTTGATCGAAGAGACTTGTAAGTGTCACGAATTCACGCCAGCCCCAATCTTTTGCAGCCTTGGAGTAGCGGTTCTGAGATTCCTTGGTGACAGACTTATCCTCCACCCTCTGGTTCACAACTGATAAACGATGACTAACAAAACAACTCCAATCACTGGAAGTATTTCTTGAATCCGTAACTTCAAGAAAAACTGAAAGGTGGCATGGTGGCTGAGACTGCCCTGATAGCATAAAACCATAGAAAAATTCATCAGACTACTTTTTTCATCACAGCCTACACATCTATTCAGTGTATTAAAATAATCCAGGGTGTCGGGTCCAAACTGTATTCATGCAGTGAAAGCCAAGATCTAGATTATCATCCACATTCATGGTGGAGGTGGACCTAACAACTACATATTCTACATTATTGAAGTTAATGGAATGGTCCAAAAGGCATATAAAATGCAACAAGTATGCTCCTTCAATTCGATTAATATGGGTAACAATACTACTATTCATTCAAAAAGGTCATACCTAATGGAGTTCCTAAGTACTAACTTACTGACAAGACAAAAAACCTCTGATAGCTAACTATAAGCCTAAGCAAATAATAAACACAAAAAATTATAAGAGATGTAGAGCAAGAAAATGGCACACCTCTGGGATAAACAATAAGCCGACAATCCCGATTACCAATCTGAAACCTCCTGCTCTTGATGCAAAGACCTGTAATCTTCCTCTTCTTCAGTAAATCCTTCAACCTTGTAAAATTCTCAATCCTCCAAGTGAACTTTCCGATGTGGCCATCTGACTTCCTTGCCCCACCCCCACTTCTCCCTGCAATTACAGTCCCATTCTTAGAGAAGCTACAAAACTCCTTGATCACATGAAACGACGTGCTAAAAATTGCAGTATCATCCACTATAAACCCCGAATCAGTTCCAATAAAATCTGACATCTTCATATAATCATTCCAGCCCAAGCTGGTATTGTCACCACTCTTATTATCAGCAGCAAACCGCCCATAGGAATCCCTATGCATGTGATTCGTACCAGGCTTCTGATTCAACACAGACATTCTAAATAAGCACCAGCAACTCCTATCAGACAACGTCACAGTCTTATCAGTATCCTTACTTTCCAAACACATTGAAAGATACTCAATCCCATTCACTGAACTCTGGTACACACTAATCCTCAAATTACACTCTCCAGCAGGAAAAACAGGACTCATTATCTTCTGTGATCTGATCATATCCTTAAATAAACTGAAATTATGCACTTTCCAAGTAAACTTCCCACTCAAAACATCAGACACAGGATTCGCAACCACGGAGAAAGTGGTTGACGACGATGACGACTGCAACTCATTATTATCACGAGTGAAATTAACAGACTCATTGAGAATAAGAATATCAGCAGTTATTAAAACCGAATCGTTATTAAACATATAACCTAATTTCGGATCAAAAACAGTAGAAGACGGTGTGAAATCGCACCAGCCGTGCGATTTCTTCTTACTAGAAAATCGATGCCAGGAATCGCGGTGAATCGTTTTGGAATCGTCGGCGACGTTAACGATTGCGAGACGATAGCTCGCGAAACAGTCCCATTTCAACGACGAGGTTCCGCGAGGGTCCATGATTTGAAGATAGATTGAGATATAACCAGGAAGAGCTTGCGAATCACCCTTAGGGTATATAAGGAGCCGACAATCATAACCGCCAACCTCAAAATATTTGCTCCACAGTGCCCTAGCTTTTATCCTCGGGAAATTCTGCACCGTCCATCTACACACGGCAGAGTACTCGCCGCGACGATCGACAGCGACGGTTTCCAGCGCGGCGGCGCCTCCTCCTCCGTCTCTCGACGATATGGTTAGGTCCTCAGCCGCGACGGCGGAGGAGGAAGAGTTCGAGGTGGAGAGAACTAGGGCGGACTTGTGGTCCGATGAGAGCGATGATGATGATGATGATGATGAGGAAGCGTGCGATTGGTCGGGTGCAGAAGAAATAGATGAAACTGCCTCAGAGGAAGTGTGCTTCATTTTTTTGAAGAGTTTGTGTTATTCTTCTGTTCGTGGTGTATGGTTCAGTTATATGTGATGAATGAATGTTGAAATCAAAAAACGCAGAGAAAGAGAGAGAGGAGGTGATAGATGTGGTAGAATGAGGTTTGGTTTAGACAATACAAGGCGTACGATAGTTAACTTGCGCCTCTTTTTCATTTATCCATTGTTACTGTGTAGCGCATCATAGTAATATTATTATGCCTGCTTTAGAATACAATATTGATGGGGATTGAAAAATGAATAGTATATTTTTTATTTCTCAGGAGGCAACCATATCTAAGCCGGGAATATCCACAAGTATATGGAACTAACTCTCTTAACGAATATTTTTTCTATCTATAAGACTCGAATATGGAACTTTGTTAAGGAGAATCAAATTTGTATCATTTGAACCAAATGAATAGTATATGATGTGACAACATTATATACATAATTTTCTCTGTTGAGATTGACGGAAGGATAAGCGTGTTACTTAATGTTTGCACTTTGTGGCCGTTGGATTAGTGGAATGATGTAATTGGGCCCGTGGTGGGCCTAGACCCGCTATGAGAACACGTAGTTATGGGAAGATCTGGATCCTTTGTTCTAATAGGCCACATCATTGTAGCCTTTAATTGTATACAGGAATTGGGTGGATGACGTGGCATTGGTTCTAATGATAAACCTAGCTCATAGAGTTACCTCCAATCATATTTTTTTCTCTCATAAGGATAAAAAAATGTGTTCCCAATTTCATTTTTTGTGTTGAAGATGGTAAGTATAATTTAAGAAGTTAATAAATAAAATAAAAATTGAATCTCATTGTAGTAACATTATTATTGCATATTAAAAATTGAATTAAAGAAAGATAGATAAATATGGCCAAAATGAGTAAAGAATAAAGGTTAATTTAAAAATAAAGTGTAAATATGTATTAAGTTTTTAAAATATTAAGAACATATGGATGAAATAAGGTAAAAACTTATTTTAGTCTCTTAAAATTTTACGTGTATTATTAAATTAGTTCCAAAAAAATTGGAAAACTCAAAATAATTCTAGAAGATAAAAAATATGAATCAAATTAATTATTTTTAGCATTTTATGACATACGACAGAGAATCTCAATTCAAGTCCTCATTCATGTTTGAGTACTATTTATTTTTATAGTAATTATTAAAATTTTATTAACTATAAATAGATAGACATCGTTTTTTAGGATGAAGAATCTTTATTCATCTTCGTGTATTAGTTTAGTTTTGTTTTTTTTATTTTTTTTATTTTATGGGAACTGTTGGTACATGTGAAAAAATTTAAGGTACATAATGGATATACACTCAAAATGCAAAACGTTGGAAGAGAATATTATTATCTCATTTGACATTTCCTTCTCTTTATACTATTGAATTTGAATAAGTTATTGACTTGGTTGTGATATTGAGTTAATAAGTGACTAATTGGATTGATTGGCACAATTTACATTAGAGAAAACTAAAAAACATAATATTGGCTAATATTACAATAATTAAGTCTTTATTTTATTACATGGAGTCAAGTTACATATATTGAACAATATTATAATATTTTATCATAAATTTTGTTCATTAAAAAGATATTAATCTCTAAACATTTATTTAATAATTTCATTTTACAGATTTAGAAATAATGTTACTCTACAAGTGCACAATTAAACCATCGATAATAAATTTTTTAATGCAATAAAATCTAATAAATAAGTTAAAACATCATTGATGGAGATAAATTTTATGTTTTAATCGTAAAAAAATTATATAAATTTAGAGTTTAATTAAATAAAGGATATTTTGTTATAGCATAATTTAGTAAAGAACGATTGTAATTACAACAATAACAATGATTGTTACAAATTAAAAGTATCATATTTTTATCTTAAAACAACACAATGTTAATGTTCAAAAATAGTTAAATCATTTGAAATGAACTTGTCAAATCAGTGAATCGAATAATAATTTTATGTTGAAATTGAACAAGTTGAACCAATTAATATAGACTCTGGTGTATAACTCAATTACTTGATTCTCTTCAAACCCACTTATCCCAAATTAACAATATGTTTTTGCCTATTCTATATAGAGGTAACAATCATGTAGCTCTATTTGTCTCACTATTTAGATTGATGATGTCATAATAAGCAACTAAGTTATTTGAGAATTTTTAACTGTCCCAAGCTAAATAAAAAAGTTATTAATAAAAAATATTTAAAGCTTGATTGATAATATAATAATGTATTCAATAAACTAAAGAGTTTAAACTTGTGTTTTTAAATAAAAATAATAGCCTCATACGTGAATAAATTGTGAACGACAAAGTGACAATATATAAATATTTTATACTAATATTGCATACATTTTTCTCTATTATAATAATTTCAACTATTCAAATGTACAGGGATTAATCTCAAGTATTTTTTCCTTCCACATGTATTCTTAACTTAGCTGGAAACAAGTATGATCATATTATACTTTAAACATACTACATATCAAACTAATATAGTATATAGCAGTTTGCGTTTCACCTATTTATATCTTTAAAAAAAATTCAAAATCTAGGTTTAATCTATTTAAAAAATGACATAATTAGTCTATATAAATGTATGTTATATTATAAGGTTTTGAAACATGTTACCATGTTACATTTAAATAGAATAATAAATTTATTTTTAACTAGATTCATCTAACATTAACCTGAACTATATTTATTTTTAATTACCTCTTAAAATTTAATTGTATAGGAAATTGGACATTCATAAAGATAATATTAAATTAACTGCAATGTAAACCTTAAATCTATCTAATGAATGGGGAGTCCATTTTAAAATTGTTCGCCCTCCACCCCCAAGCAATACTTCAATAGGAATCACACCGAGGTAGATTGATACATTAGAAATTAGAAATCTATGATAAAATGTTCACCCGTAAAGACATATAAAATATGTTGCATAGTTTGTTTTAGAGATTGACGACTTACCCATTTAACGACTGACTTTGACACCAAATATTCCTGAAATGTGTACTGTACTGGTGAATTCAATAATAGATGCAAAATAACTTTCTCTTATGTCTATAGACATGTTAAACTCCACATATTATTGTAGAGTAAAAAGAGGGTCGATTCCCTAAAAGATGAAATCATTAGTAAGAAGTAATTTGGTGAAATTTCATCTTTATTAAATCGTCAATATTGTAACAAGAGTATATTTTGAGTATACCAAACTAATATAGTTATCATTCTTTTGGCACAATAAGTGGGGAGATTAAGAACAAATATAATTTGAAGGGTTTTGTATGTTAGTTGATGAGAGATTAACATAACAACTTTATAAGTTTCCAAAAATTTTATATACATATCTTAACATCATTTTTTAGATTTCTATTATATAATTTTATTATATACATATATATCAATGTTATAGCATTAACCAAACTTAACTTTAAAATGTACTCACATTCTTAATCTGTTTTGTATCTTGATAATGATTTTATTTGGAAATCAATCTTACCTAACCTCTATTGTTGCACTACTACTGTCAAGATATCACAATGATTTTTTTTAATGTGATATTAGTAAGAGTGGGGATCTACTTACTCAAATAGTAAGTTTTTAAAACTTACTCCCTATCATAGTCATCAATTTTATGAATATTTAATAGTTCAGATTTACTCACTAATTCAAACAATTGAATTTTACTAGAATTGATAGCTATGATGATGAGTATGTTTAAAAAAACTTACTCTTGCAATAAGTGAATTCCTCTCTATTAGTAATTTAACATTATATTTATATAAGATCAATTTCACCAATTCATAAAGATTAAGAGGTAATAAGAGGAAAAAAATTATTTCATTATAGCTACTTGCAAAAGACATAAAATTTTGAAGAGTTTTATTCACTTTTCCTACAATATTATTTATATTAAAATAATATAATATAAATATTATTATATAATATAATAAAAATTGTTTTTCAAATGACCTAAAACTTGTATAAGCTAAATAAACTTTTAAAAAAAGCTTGAATCTAATATATTTATGAAAAAATATAATCTGAATTAATTTTATTGATCAAGTAATAGAATCCTAATAAGTAACTTTAATAAGTGCCCATTGTTTTTAGAAAAGAATAATGGTGGGTAACATTATGGTCCAGCCCAGATCCATCCTGAAAGAGCTCGTGGAAAACGATTCGAGAAAATGAACAAAAGAAAAAATAAAATAAAATGGAAAGTTGAAGTTTCCCTAAGATTGAAGTTGAGTTTGCAATCACAGTTAGATGTGAATGTTTCATTAATCTCATAGCTCCAAAGCAATCGCACTATATATAAAAGCATAACAGAAACAAAAAACCTATTAACGACAAACACGCGCACTGCGCTACCAGCTTCTTTTAGCTACGTCGCTGCTTCTACACTTAACGTGCGCCGTAACGACACTGATTCAACCTTGTTCGAACAAGCCCTACTTTTCTGATTCCTAATCCTAATTTCAATTCTATTGCGAAGAATAATGTTATGATCTTCGATTCTTAGAGAGAGAAAGAGAAAGAGAGAGAGAGAGAGAATTGTAGCGTTGAAAGGAAGAAGAAGAAGAAGAAGAAGAAGATGCAGAGACGGAGTCCTCCAAAACATAGGCACGATGGGACTTCGCCACTGCCTCTTGGCATGGATTGGAGTCCCGCACCTCGAAAATGGGTTCGTTTCTTATGTAATTTCAATTTTGATTCACGCAATTGTGTGATTTTTTGAGCGAACGAGTTTCATATTTTTTTGGATCATGGATATATTGGTCAGTGATCATTGATGATTAACTGATTATCCAATTTTGTGATTGATTTATGTTCTAATTGCACAGGATGGAAAAGATACAGCATGGCCACACAATCATGGAAGTGGTTGGAGTTATTGTGTTACAATACCTTCATGGGTTTTCCTTCCAAAATCAAAGAATTCAGATCCTGTAGTGGTAAATTTTAACAATATCTGATTATTTTGTTGATGATCAGATTTAAGTTTTATTTTGTATCATGTCAAATTTGTTTTGTTTGAGTTAGGACTTAGGACCAGAAGATTGCACATTTGATGCAAGTGGAATTAATACTCATAGGTTAAAAGCTTTGTTTTAATAGTTTGATTTGTAAGTGACACTATTTTGTTTGGTATAAACAAAGGTATCCCCTTATGAGTAAGGAACTAATCCCTTTTGGAGTGTGTAGTTCTCTCCCAAGAAGTGTTGTTCTAAGGAATCAAAACATTGACCTTATGGTCTACCTGGGGATCCAGTGAGGTCTTACACCACTTTATCAACATCTTGTTGGTTGTAAGTGACACTATAAAGTTGCAGCTGTGGGTATACAGACACAGAGAGGGGATGAGTTAATTCGCGTTAATACTGACCTTTGAAACCTAATTACAAATCTATAATTTTTTAAAAGCTTGGGACTTTGAGTGTGGCCTTGAATGTGAAAGATGAATCATAGTGTGACTTGTTATATTTTCTATTTATTGTGCATATAATAAGTGGAGTAATTATCCAACTGTAGTCTGTTTATGTCAACCGCAAAACTTACTCTGCAGCATTTCTTGACTGGTGTTATTGTTAAATTCTGTATCCGTTATTTGCCTTCTTCGTCATGAAGTTTGATGTGAGGCTTTTGTGTTTGCTATAAAAGAGAGCAGTTTTACTTAACTTCCCATCTTGTTGGGATCATTTTTGCTGTACCGTCATGTGTTTTATTTCTTGTTTCTTTGTAACCCTTAATACTCTACCACCATTCAACCTGCTTCTTAGTGGCTGTTTCCCTTTGTTAACTTCTGTATATCCGACAGTATTTAATAAAAGGGCAGTTCAGTGCATGAAACTCTCATTTAGTGGGGTATGGAGATGGCAGATGTACGCAACCTTAGCCTCTAAAGTATATATGTTGTTTCCAGGATTTGAACCCATGATCTTGAGATCACAAGGCAAACAACCTTACATTTGTTTAAGGCTCATTAATGTGTGTCAAAATCAATGGGATCTTGTGCTATATTGTCAATGCCTGATATGGCTTGAACTAATTATGAGAAATACTAAAGTGGATCCAAATATTTAAATTCAAATGACATGGTTGTAAAGAAACAAATTTTGTCCTAAAGAAAAAGTTAATCTGTGGTATCTTAGGCAATAATTATTTACATGTTTTCCTTAATCTGTTCATTAGAGTACTTCATGGAGTAGTAGCATCATTGTGAGTGTTAGTTTTTAACATTATTAAGGGACAGTTCTACAGGGTTCAAGTTGGTATACAGTCGCCAGAAGGGGTCACAACGCTGCATGGTGTACTAAGAAGGTTCAATGATTTTATTAAGTTATTCACTGATGTAAGTTTACTTTTTCAACTTCATCTTATTTTCTTTTCATTTGCTGCCTGACCTATATGTGTGTCTGTATGTGTGTGTATGATAGATAGACAGATAAGTAGTTAAAGTTTTTGCACCTATGCCTGTGCTTGTTTGGGTTACACTAACTTTAGACTCTTTGTAGCTTAAAAAGGAGTTTTCCAGGAAAAATATCCCTCCGGCACCACCCAAGGGACTCATGCGACTGAAAAGCCGAACTTTGTTGGAAGAGGTTGGAAATTCCTTAACTTATTACATACCTAATGTGTTTTTGCCATTGTGGATCTGCACATGACTTCTTGCTTGAATTTCCTGATTTTAGTCAATTTAATAACTAGTTTTAAAAGAACATACATGGCATCGATGCATAGCAACTGAAGAGTACTAGCATGTAGAAATTTAGATAAGATGTGGACAGTTTGGTTACTCTAAATCACAACTACACAGTCTATTTCTAAGCCTCATATGCTACTTTTAGATTTGTTTTGACAACACCCTTACTGGACAGAATTTCTTTATATCTTCATTGTCTTGTCCAAATGGGCTGAATTAATGTAATTACCAAAAAGAGCAAAGCATACATTTTTTTGGTAAAACATACATAATAATTAATAAGCAGAAGAGTATCTCTTCTTGTGCTTCTGGATTTATGTACTGGATAGTTCACCCTAGACTTGTTTATTTTTTCACCACATCTATTCATTGCATCCCCTCTCTAACTTCTTAATCAGTCCTCTTTTCTTCAACATCGCAACAACTGACATTTTTTTTGTATGACTATTACTTGAATAGCTTCTCAATATGAATTTCAATTTTAATAATTACTGAATAAAATAAAGAACTTTTGCAGTGTTTATTTTTATCCGTACATCCTTATACTTTATATGTTATTTAAAAAATATTCAAATTTTATAATGGCACTTATGGTATGGACTTTACTGGGTATAAGAACATGGATAAAAAACTACCCTCGGGTTCTCCTTATTTATGGAGGTATAGTCGTATGGATATTATAATTTACTCGGTAATAATTTTCTTTAAATAATCATGTAATGGATTTCTTAACCTTAATACTTAAGATTGACTTATTGAATCTTAAACAAGATTGATTATATTTTTAAGAACATCCCTAAATAGACAACTGGAGGCACCTTGACTTAAGGTTTCTTATTACAATTAGCTGAGCCACATGTACACTTCTGGGCATTTGTGAATATAAGAGTTAACAAGGTAGACATAGATTTTAAGACATTTATGTTTGCTACAGCGAAGGTGCTCTTTAGAGGAGTGGATGACAAAATTGTTGTCTGATATTGATATATCAAGATGTGCTGCTGTGGCATCATTTCTTGGACTTGAAGCTGCTGCTAGATCTTGTATGTGATTCTCTTCAGCATCTTCCATTCAGTATACCCCATACATGTCAGTTTTGTCTGTTTATGCTAATTCGCTGTTAACTTTACCAAATTTGAACATTTTGTACCTCATTGAATCACTTCTCAGCATTTCAAGATGCAACCCATCAGAATTCAGAGTCAGATCCTGATTCCAGTAACAGAGCTTATTCAGTGCAGTCACCTCAACATTCGAGCTTATCATTAGTTGCTGGCAGTTCATCTGTTGCCTCAGATTATGGTAGTGATACTGCATATGAGCCATCTGAACTAGGAACTCCAACGATTGGACGGGATGACAATTCTGAAGTTGGCACAGATGATCTAACATTAGATGAAGATATGACAAATCCAATGGAAAAGCTTGTGAAATATGGCATATCAAACATCGATGAGGGTTTGTTTATGAGTCAGACAATTCTAGACCAATTGGAAGGCCTTCCTAGGCATAAAGTAAATGCTAGACGTGACAACTATGTTACAGAGAAGGGAAAAAGTAATGGTAATTCTTATAATGCGTCACTTTTAGCTGATAATTCCTTGGAGCTTTTCTCTGAGCTTGAGCATGCTAAGGCTATTGATCTTGCGCACATTCTTTCAAATGAGAGTTTTGGAAGTGAAGGAAGCTCGATACGTGGTAGTGACATGTCTAATTCTTGGGTTCCGAATTCATCTGGTGGTGGCTCTCCTGGAGGTGCTTTGGTTCCAAGAGCAACATATATTATGAACCACGCAGAGTTGCAGTTTACCGGTGATGCTCAAGTAGTCCTTCCACTAGATCAACGCAATAAATTGAACAGGATTCTTTTAACTATGCAGCGAAGGCTAGTCACTTCAAAAACTGATATGGAGGACCTTATAGTTAGATTAAATCAAGAAATAGCTGCAAAGGATTTTCTTGCAACAAAGGTATATAACTTGACAGGTTGACATGATGTTCCTTGTAAATTACTTTATTTTGGTTCATCTGTACCTGAAAATGATTTGAACCTACTTGAATTGAATATAATATATGTACAATATGTGGAAATTGATGGATTCTTTATGGTTTCTCGATTCCTTTACAACCTTAGATTTTGTAGATCCTAATTAATTATATGGCTACCATTGATTGGATCTGTTCAGGTCAAGGATTTGGAAGTAGAACTTGAAGCTAACAAACAGAAAAGTAAAGAGAATTTGCAGCAAGCTATTCTGATTGAGAGGGAAAGGTTTACCCAAATGCAGTGGGATATGGAAGAACTTCGACGGAAGTCACTGGAAATGGAGATGAAACTAAAGTCCGAAATGGTATGTCATTTTTGCATTTGCTTTACATATATTAATCATTTCTGTTTGTAGGGCCTATTGATTTTAAGAACGGCTCATGATGTTATATCAGGGTGGAATCTCAAGTCAGAATTCCATAACGGAGTCATTGGTTCAGCCAAAAGATGTGTTGCATAATTTAAATGCAAATAAAGAGCAACTGGAAGTTTTGTCAAAACATTATGGAGAGCTAGAAGCAAAGTCCAAAGCAGACATTAAAGTTCTGGTTAAAGAGGTCAAATCTCTCCGTAATACACAAAAAGAGTTAAAGAAGGAGCTTAGTGAGTCGGTGAAGGAGATTTGTGAGAGAGAGGTAGGTTGTCAGCCTGCACATATCATATTTGCAGGATCGTCTTCCTTCTTGACAATTCATATTTTTGTCAATTCCTTTTTCCAAAAAATGTGGTTTATCAATCTAGTTGTGTTTTCATTCTAGGCTTAAAAACTTGCTTATGTGTATACATAACCAATCACAAGTCAGACTAAAAGGTGAAAGTTGTTTTAGGCAGTCAACGCAAAACTTTGTCAAATCTCTATGATATTTCATTCTAGGCGTAAGTGTGTTTTTTAGTACCTATTGAGCAGGATAATTTTGATTTTGGTTCTTAGAAATATGGTTTTGCATCCATGCAAAATGGGAATTAGTGACTTTGGCCCCCAGTGTTAAATCTCCTTTGTTGCAAGTCCTCATAAAGTTTGATTTTTTTTAGTCTCTACTAAGTACTACCACATTTGCTGCATTTCGGCAGCAAATATTCCCCACCTACCATAATATTCAGCTCGTTTGATATGTGGTTGTGTTTCTCTCGTGTATTTAGAAACTTCTTCAACATGAAAGGGAAAAGAGGGTGCAGGCAGAAACTGCTTGGAGAAATTTGGTGCCGAAATGCAGGCTTCTTTTCAACCAGCTCCAAGAGTGCAATGTCAATCTTTCTATTGAAGATGAAGATAGGAAGATCTTGAATTCATCATCATTAACTGATACTTTTAATCAATTAGCACTATCTGATGACCAAATTGACATTTTACTGGAAGAGGTACAAGTTATATCTTTCCTGTGACTCTCTATGCTTTTACCAGTTAAAAAATTAACCTGAAACTATTTATTCAATGCAATATGTTTAGACATGATCTCTTCTATGCTGCAAATCCACCATAATGACATAACTTTTACTTCATTTTGATTAGGTAGAAAACTTACAGGACTATGGAAGTGCTGCTTCCAATGTAGATAAAACGGATGACATAAAATGCGGTGGAATCTGTGATGATGATTTGACAAAGATCATAGCAGATCTGTTCATCGACAATGTTAGATTGAGAAAACAGACGAACCATGTTACCCGACATGCTCTAAAAACTTACATGACAGCAAGTGATGATCCTCCTTGAATGGAAACTGTAACAAGTGTTTAGAAATATATTGAAGTGGCAATATAAATATTATTCTTCCATGTTTGAACAAGATCTCACTGTTTTCTCATCCTGGTGGATGATAATTTGATGTGCCTAGTAGGTGAGTTAATTTTATACTGGTGTGTTCATGGTATCCTGAATGCAGTAGTTGCCATAGTGTATTTCCAAATATATGAGCCTCCTTGCAACTCATTTTTTGTAAATTTATACGTAAAATAATGAAAACCTGAAACTCATCAAAGGTAAAATAATTTTTGTTCTTGCTCTTTTCTTTTTCCTCTGTTTTTGGATGAGAGGATCTTGACTTAGTCTTCTACACGGATATATGGCCCATCCATGTTTGCTATTGTGAGCTCTGAATTCTTGGGCGTTGATCTTAGAATAATATATGAAGTTTGATATTTCTTTGGTGCAAATTTCATTGAAGTTTCTTTGTGCATACTAATTCTTCAATAATTTCACCTTGAGGTACAAATAATCATTTGATTAACAGTTTAATGCAAACATTAATGACTATTATTATATCTATCTATAGTATTTACTCGGATAATTTCAGGTTCAGGAAGGTGATTAAGGTAACCTCAGTAGGATTATTTAAAATTCAGTTAGAGCAACAGTTTATTCCACTAAGGTCTTTGTTGGGAATTTTTTTACTGAAATTATTGATACACATGAATGTCTATCTTGATATCTATGACCTATAGTATTGCAAAATCTATTGAATTTCTTCTTATTGCACACAATTATAAAAGTGGATTGAAATTATGTAGCTATACTTGTAAGTGAATCTCCCCTTTTATTTCAAATCTTTGGATCTTTGACATAAAACTGGAAGAAGAATAATGAGGCCATAAATTGACATTTTTAATTGTCAGAAAAACCCATCCATTCAATAATGCCTGTTCTTGTACAAGTACAATAAGATAAGGATATGAGGGGGAGGATGGACCCAAAAAATGTGAAAGGGGACATTTTACATGATGATCTTCTGCAATGGCACAACTTAATCAGCTGAAAACTTAAGCATCACATTATGTCCCATTGATCAGACATTATGTGATTTATGTCCTGTTGCATATCAGCTGAAGAATTAGCATCATAATCTGCATGACAATGTTTACATTTACATGCTTGATTAGTACAAGGCAAACTAGTATAAGTTTAATAATGATAATAATACAAGAAATGCCACAAAAGGGTAGATTTTCATATGTTTTTCCATGTTGCTGAAACCATATTGGTCCCTCCTACAGTTACAAATAAAATGACACAATCAACCAAGGGAAGCCTAGGGATGTGTCTTGTTTCGGAAAAGTAACTTAGGAGCACTAGCTAACTGTTGAGCCAGTTTTAACCTTTGACAAAAGGTGTCAGTAGGACTCAACCACCATTTAAAAAAGCTTAAGATGTTTGGAATATGTTGACATTATGAGACCATGGAGCCAAATGAGTGAAGTTACTGTGAAAGGTCATTATATATGCAAGTATGTAACCATTGCTTGAAAAATAGTGGCATACCTTAAAAACATTCATCTACTTCCCGGGGCTCCACAAGGACATAAAGTGGCTTTCCAATAAGCCTGCACTGTCCCTGAAAGAGAAAGCAAAATAATTCACATTTCATTCCTATGATCTCAAGAAAATGACATATAAAAAATAGTTATTGCAGAATATTGTTTATAGTGATCGTCTAGAAATTACAACAGGTAAATCACAAATTCAGCAACATCAAATACATTGAGCTGATTACAGTTAAGTCCACGGAGTCTTGACAGACAAGTCATTTCTTATTGTTTTAGGATTATCTAGAGCTAAGAAATATTTTGTTTGCATGGATATAACTTGGCCACTCAAGAATCAAGATCATAAATCTATTCATTAGAGAGATGAGTTAACAGAATTGGTGCCATTTAACTAAAATCACAAGAAACTAAACAAGTGCAAAATAAATTTGAAGTTCAATGAACTATCAAAGTGCAAAACAGCACATAAATTTTAATTTATTACTAATAACAGATAGAAATTTCTGATAACTGGCAACAGCTCAAGTTCTGTCATTACCTTAACATCAGGTACACCGATCACACAAGCACATTCCACTACTTCAGCTTCAACACGTTCTACAAAATAAATCGAAAAGAATCATGTAGCTTTCTTGGCACCACATACATTGAACAATTACAAGTTAATTAAAGTAGCAGGAGAAAAAACAGACTTAAACAATTAAACACTGAGAAAGAAGCAAGCAAATCACCTAGAAGACTGATAGCTGCTTTCAGAGTTCCACCTGTAGCTATCAAATCATCAATAACTATGACCCGTTCACCGGGCTGGACAGCGCCAACGTGAAGCTCCAAACAATCAGTTCCATATTCTAGAACATACTTTTCTGAAATTACTTCACCTATATATGAAACATGTCAAAGTTTAAGCATAAAACATGAGGCTTAATTTAGAATTCGGATTAGTACTTTTAATAGATAAAAATAACTCAAAAGGCTGAAAAATGTTCCTGAACTAAAAATATATATTTGAAATTGAATTAGGACTTTATTCCAAATAACAGCCAGAGAAAATTAAGGCATGATTCAATATGCATATACAAGTAGACCAGCAGCATTTGAGGGGGGAAAGGATTTTGAAAACAAGTTGGATCCGTTATTTGTAGGTGCTTGTTTCGGTAAACATTTTCAGGCGTCTTTGAGACTGATATTTAGTTTGTGGAAGTAATCTGAAAATATATTATTTCAGTTTTTATTCGCACTTCTTCAAGTAAAAGTCATCATAAAATCCCTGCTATGAAGCATAAAACTTGCCCAAAATCGGTTTGTATTAAGTTAAATTAAAAATAAAAAGCACGAGTAAGGAACAGAAAGTGTGATCTACGTAATATTGATTACTACACATAGAATAGAAATAAGCTTTTGCCCTTCTTTACCCCAGTTCTCACAAGTTGAATTAAGCGTTGTTCGACCGATGTAGCCAACCCACCTAGTGGGATTAAGGTTGGTTGTTGTTGTCTCACAAATCGAATGCAGCCATGACTTAATTTGAAAATCTTGGTGCATGGCCATCAAATGGTAGATATATAGGTTGATAAGGTTGCTCAGTCCAGATCAGAAAGATCAATAAAAACACAAGCTAAGCAACAATACCACCACATACATCTATTTTCTTTGAAAATGACAATTCATTATTTAAATAGCACTTCTAAAAATTTTAAACACCCTACATTGAATGCATATATAGCACTTTGAAACTATTGAACATTAAGTAACGAAAACCCAACTAGTACAAGTTCTTTCCACTCAGAAAGGACCATCACATTCCTCAAAAAGGGGATCTTCAGTTTCTGTTGTTTTGGCCATTGTTTGGTACTTGCATTTTCAACTAAAACTGAAAACAGATTATTTTCAGAAGCAGTTTCTGAACTAAAATTTAACATGACACACCCTTACCTGGTAGCTTGTGAGGTTTGCGTAAAGGAACAAACTTTGCACCAATGCCCAATGCAATTGAAGGACCAAACATGAAACCCCTTGCTTCAATTCCTACACACAGTAATGTAATCAAATTACACGAGATAGAAACAGTTTCAAACACCATTCTTTATTATATCACCATTTCAACAATCAAAATTATAATCAAACACCAACAAAATAATTTTCAATAGCTTAACCCAAATGGTACCCCCAAAAAAAAACAATGACAAAGACAAAAAACAAAAAGTGTTGCTAACTCGCCATGACAATAAATATAGAAGTAAACTAGCTTTTCTAAACGGCAATAAAAAGGAAAAATCCTTTTTAAAAAAATCCCAAAGAAAAAAATACGAAAAATGTTTTTTTTTTATAGTAAAGATTCATTTTTTCTCTCTCACAAATTGTTGTTTTTATGAATTTGGTACTTGAAAAGTTAGAAAATCTAAAATGGACCCAAAAATCACATAATAAAATGTGGGTAATATTTTTTTTGAAGTAGCAGGAACAAAGAGAAGAAAGAGAAGTACCTGCAACAACGGAAATGTTCATGTCTCTGTAACGATCGACAAATATGTCGACCGTGTGTTTGAACGCCTTATGATCCAACAACAATGTCGTTATGTCTTGAAACATTATTCCTGCATTTTCCCATTAATTTAATTCAATAAGACAAAACAGCGAAACACACCCCTTCTAAATAAACAAATAAATAATACCATTGTATTTGAGATCCGCATGTGTTTGATAAAAGTCCCAAACGAAAAACGGAATCACAAACATAAATAAAAAAATGAAAATGCAGAAGGGACTGAGAAAGAAAGATTATTATAAAAATAAAACCTTGTTTGGGGAAGTGAGGAACAACTCTTATTGCTTGAGAAATTGCTTCAAGTCTTGGGTCTCCTTTGAGGCCATTTTCTGCAGCAAACATTTTCTTTTGTTTCTTCTGATTCTGTTACTGGCTTTGCTTATAACCTTTCTCTCTGTGTTTTGTGTATTGTTCAGTAATATCAGTAAAAGGGTTCCTTTATGGTCTTTTTGAGTGTGTGTTTCTCCTTCTGAAATTGTTAACAGTGTGTATCTGTTTTACTCTTTTTTCTGTGGGGAAAGAGGTGAGCAAGTGGTTTTATTTAACTTTGGAACTATGGATACTTCTCCGAGTTATCGTCTGTTTCTAATATTGTCTCATTCCTATTCTGTGCCGATCAAATAAAATTTGAAAAAATAAGATTTTTTATATTATTTGATAAAATGTGATTGATTTAAGATATGAAATTGGAATACCTGAAGAAGATAAGAGGTGATCTATGTTCAGTTCTTTCAGCTCTCATTACACTGTAATTGTTACTCACTACCACCACGCGTTTTGCCTTCTTCCTATATCACGCGCTCACTTTTTTGTTTTTATCCAATGAGCTCCTGTGTAAGAAAGCTTAAACATATTTGCAAAAGAAAAGATGTAAACAATGAATTATTCATATCCCAAATTAGATGCTCTATCAAAATTTATATACACTGTATATTATATATAAGTATATGAAAGAATAATGAAATAGTAATGTTTATTGTATAGAATTCATATATAGTTAGTATATAAAAAATTACTCTATAAATTCTTATTCTTAACCAATAAGTATATCATACTCAATGGTTAAATATACATGACTAATGAATAATATACTATTTATTAACTCCTAAAGTTTCTCTGTGTTGTTTTCTAATAATGAAAAAAATGATATGTGGAAGTTTGGTATGACATAATAATATTGTAGTGATAGGGAGTTGCATTG
The DNA here is from genome assembly GCF_001865875.1 of Lupinus angustifolius. Lineage (NCBI taxonomy): Eukaryota > Viridiplantae > Streptophyta > Magnoliopsida > Fabales > Fabaceae > Lupinus > Lupinus angustifolius. The sequence continues at coordinate 23,250,905 of NC_032011.1, read as the reverse complement.
GACGCGCAGAAAGAGAAGGTGGTGCAGTCTTTTATTGGATTTGGTGTAAGAGAAGGGTCCCATTGAGACGTAAGCGAAAGGATACACTGTTCACGCGCACGCGAGTGTACTACAAAAAAAAACATGATAACATGATCATTAAATACATTTAGACCATCTATCACATCTCCCAGATCACAATATCCTTTCTCTTATTCCAACGCCTTCACCTTATTCATCCTATGCTTATTCCCGATTTCAACTGAAAATGATATATTCTACTACTATTTTTTTTCTGAAAATCTATACTTATAAAAAAATAATATAAGTTATAAATTAATATTTTATTTTATTAATAATTAATTTTGAAGTAATATATTTTACTTTTTATAGGTAAGAAGATTCGTAAAATGATATAAGATTACTTAACGTTATTTTAGAAAATATTTAATTATTATTGACTATTAATATAGCTGATTGTATATAAATATTTAGAGGAAAGTCCACTTACTTCACTCCTAATCCTGGTTTGTGAGTATGTATAAATCATTAGAACTCCATAGAATTGATGATTATGATAGAGTGTCTTAGAGTTAGAGTAAGTGGATCTCCACTCATCAAATATGTATAGGAGCAAGATATATAAATATTATAATCATGTTATTTTAGTTTAGATTAAAATAATTCAAAGATACTATCCTTAATTCTTTGAATGGATGTAGCACATAGTTTTTGTAAAACAATTAAACGTTGATGTTGTTTTATTCTTAGTTGTAGTCATTAATATCCGTGACAATCATTCCTTTCTTGAAATATTCTTCTATTGTTTTGTTATATTGTAAGTTAGTATCTACGTCTATTTCATTCACAATCTATATAATGTCACTTCACTTCAGCTCAATTCCTAATTCTCAGCATTTTATTTTATTGGGAAGTAAACCTATGTCATCTCTTTTATTATCTTCCTAGTAATCATCAATTCAATCAAATATGTTCTCTTATTCCTTTTATAATTAATTGGATTTGGTACAAAATCTTAACATCACAAATATATAATATCTTATTTAGTAGGCAAGTTTTTATTAATAGAGTATTTTTGGAATTATATCGCCTATGGTTATATCATTATCTCATGAATAATTTAAATATTCATTGGGATGTTATTCTCATTAACAATTTGATTTAAAAATTAACCTTAATTATTATAGTCTCTTCAAATTATATTTGTACGTTTGGAATTCAACTTAATCATTTGAGTAATGATACTCTTATATTTTTTCTTTTATATTTATGTTTATTATTTTTCACTATTGCTTTATTATATTATCTACCACATTTCACTTATGTTCAGATATATCTCTTAGAAACCAACAAGATGTTGGTTTAGTGATTTAAGGCGCTGTTAGATCCTAGGATGATCAAAATGTCGATTATTCGATTCTTGTAAGCGACACTTGTTGGGAGAGGCAACCATAAACACCAAAATTCATTAGTTAATTATCAAAAAGCCTGGATGATATCTTTGATAGTACGAAAAAATACATCTCTTAGTAACATTTTCCTTAACAATTTTAATCAAATTAGGTTCTTTTCAACACCCATATATTTTTGCTAATTGTGGAGCTGATATTTAATATTTATGCACTATTATTATAAAAATTTATATAGAAATATTATATCATTCACCAACCATTTAAATTATTTTTTTAAAGAGTAAATAACAAATTAGAATAAATATGTACTCATCCATATATCTTTTTCTCTTACCTAAATAAGACTTTATGACTTATAGGTAATTCCAAGGGTTGGATAGAAGAGATAGAGTGCATATATCTTGTCCATTTAAATAATCCAAAGTTGGAATATTTAGTGGCATATCAGCAGAATTCATATAACCAAGATTTTAGATAGTGACATATCAGCTAGTCCAGTCAGAAAAACAACTGTGCCTTAAAGGGACCTTCCATTCCATCACTATTAATCTTCTATTCCATTAGCTGTTTGAATAGCATTGGTAACTAGTTATAATTCTACAATCATATCACTACACGTGTTATGTATTATATATACTATTAAGGGACCATGGTTGTGATCAATTTGTGATAGTTTTGGATCTTCTTAGGGTTGAGGACCCCATCTATTGCAAGTGCATCATTTTGCTTATTAATTCCTATATTTTATGTGTAGGTGTGGACCTTGTACTATGAGGCTATCATCACCTTTTCTACCCTTAATAGAAAGAATTTGACTCCTAGAGTACTACTAAATAATAAAGAAAAAATTATATATATTGACATTTGTGTATTCTCTTAGTTATATTGAGAATATCCTTAAAACTAAAAGAAAAAACATTCTCCTCTCAAATAACACGACTTTAATATAAATAGATGATATCCTTTTATACTTAATCCCTACTAAATCTTTTAATTTTACACTTTTTGGCTAATCATAACATGACAGATACTACCTAGGTGCTTTTCTTTTGTTTAATGACAATTATCCATCATTACCTTAACACCATAACAGATCCTATGATGATATGAAGATTTCTTCATTTGTTTATACACTCTACCTTAATCATTTCTATTTGTCTTCTCCCCTTTTACAACTTTAGTCCTCGCATGTGGGTTTTAAAAATATAAAAGTATAGACAATGATCTAAATGGAGATATCCAACTTCAACATTTGTATATTAAGAATAGATTGCCATATTATTTAGGTGGTTGTGAGAAGGAAAGATTTTTTCCTAACTAGTAAAAACCTTGTTCTATCTAGTTTTCTAAGTCTATTGGACCAAATATTTATTGGATCTGTTTGTGAGTTGATATTAAAATTTAATAGAGGAAAGAAAATGAATTGGGAACTATAAAATATATTTATGAGTTTACTCACAAATATATTATTTTCCTCTAACAACAATTTGTAAACATACCCTTTATCTTAGTTATTTATAATTCCAGAAATGTCTGATTTGCTTTCTTGGATTGTACATGGTTTAAGTTCGTTACTTTGGTTGATACCCTATTTTAAGCTCCATAAGCCATATATACGAGAGCAAGTGTTTTTGTATAATTTTATGAACCGACCTCGTCTAATGAGATATAGACTTTGTTGTTGTATAACATTATCAGTAATGCTATTTAGCTCCAAACACATCTTAGTGGAGTCAAACCAAATTCACGTGACTGGTTATAAATTTTCTCACTACTTATTCGGATGAACAAAATGGCACCAACAAGAATTTTCCTAATACCATTTATAACAAAGCATTGTGGAATGTGGTGTCAAATTTAATACATATTAGTATATCTTGTATTAGTGTGGAAGTAGCTAGTGTAAGTATACACAACTAGCACTAGTTTTTCAGAAAAATATACAATCTGAAAATCTCACGTTGGATTCCTTTTTCTGCCATAGCTCTAATTTAAGATTTGGGAGGACTACTTTGTCTTCTTCTGTATGAATATAATAGTAACTAGTTGTTTATGAAATGTGTTCATTAGGGAAGAGCGCATGAGATTATGTTCATTACTTAATTATTATTATGTATTCTTATGATATCTTCTATCCTTAATTAATCTACTTTTCACGTACCTGGTTACTTCACAATCTCATGTACTAAGTCGTCATTTTTATCGTGTTTTATATATCTTCTAAAATGATGACATTTTTTATTGGTTAGAAAAGATGAAGTGTTTTCTTGATAAAAAATGGAGGAATTTTATCATGTTTTATATATCTTCCGAAATGATAATATATTTTAAAGGTTAGTAAAGATTGAGTGTTTTGCAGACAAAAATGAAGAAATATAAACAGATGATAATAAGTTAGGTTTTGAGTAAACATATTATATGTCACATAGTCACATTCATGTCCTCTATTGTTTATCTTAAGGAGTACTGTACTTAATCATCACTCTTGACTCTGTGTTAAGCTCTCATTGCCATGATTGTGGATTCCAATCAATGAAACAATATTAAACATGTCATGCTAGCTGTATGTTATCCCTATCTTTCCATTATTTAGTGTCAACTTTTTCTCCTACAATCAAGCCATTTTTTCTTAGAAATAGTAAAAAATCTTTTGGATGGACAAATCAATGCGTTGTTCTTATGGTGTAAGGCTTTAGTGGATCCCAAGATCGAGTGTTCAATTCTTGAGAGTAACATTTATTAAGAAGGTAATCACAAACCTAGAAAAGGATTAGTTCATAAGTAATGAGTAATTCATAAACAAGAGAGTTAAGCCACACAAGGAAGGAATCACCTTATAGTTATCTAAACAATCAGCACATAATTAGTATAGTATGGTCCTGCAAGTACAAACTAAGGTGTTAGCCAAAAACATTTAAATTGCATTGTATATATACGTTTAAAATTAGAGTATAAGATTTATATATTGTCAACTTAAATATTTGTATATAGACACTACATAATCTACTATTCATTTGGATTATTACTTTTTTCTGAAAAGTCAATGATAATTAAATATCAATAATAAATATTGTAGTGACAGTATATAAAACTCATACATAATCGATATATATATTTTGTACATACATTCTTTTCTCTTTAATGGGAATGTGAAAGCAAAGGTAAGCCTACATAAGCCTAGGTTTTTTATTTACAAAAACCGGTAGTTTTTTTGTTGTCTTGAAAAATATACACTACGTTATTGATGGAGGAAATGACTGTTTAGCACCCCGATTTTTTCGCTGCACGACCTCTTAGAGTCGCCACCACATTTTCTAGTAAAAAATGCAGAAAAATCCAAAGCCCAATTTGGCTGCACAACAACTGCAAATCACCTAATCTCCACTAGTATTTGATATTCATGGTTGAGAAAACTAGCCAGTGGGTTAAATTTGATGGTGTACATGAGGCTCTCATCTAATGGATTTATAAATATAGATATATACAGTTTTACCTTTACAAACAAAAAGACTATTCTCAGGATTTGAAGGCATGACATTCAGGACTTAACGACCTTACTATTTATTGCATGAAAGCAAACTACCTTACCCATTGCAGTGAAAAAAACAAGCTTACCTGTTGGCATTGTTGTATGAATTACAAATTGTCTAAGTGATGTTATTTCAAACTGCAGTATGGCAGAAATTTGGTGCATTCCAGCACTAGACCAGAATGATAAACCATGAGTTATCCAAGTAGCATACTCAGAGATTTGACTCATCAAAATTGCTTGGTGGCTAAAGGTACACCAAACCATTAATTGGAAAATCAACTATTTACATTATAATATGTGCATATGAATAACAAATTATGGAGCTTTTCAAATCTCAACCATTGTTTTTTGAATCAATTGTTATAGTTCTGCACTTTATCATCTAGAGTGCATCCCACACTTGGAGAAGCTAAACATGAAAGAATAAAATTAGAGGCCAGTGGGTAACTTAATACCTTCTCTGAAAAGGATGTTAGCTACTGAAGAAGTCCATGTAGGATTTCCAACCTTCTTGGTAATCTGAATATTTACTTTCATTGTCAAATGCAATAGGATTTACTTTCCTCTCCATTTTCTTTCCAATTAGCATCCTAAATTTCACCACTGTAAGAAAGCCAGATGCAATAAGAACAAGTCTAACTGTCCAATGATGATCCTCTACATGTTGATACTTCCCTATCATCTTTGGACAAGAACTAAAATTAACTGCATCAGCCTCGGACGGATCAGCCAAGAACATGTTTGGCTCGTCCCCGAAAATCAACAACCCTGGAATGTTGACAATTAGACACCCATTTGGTAACTGGTAATAAGATCCATGAAATCTTATCAATACCCCAGGTCCCTCCTCTTTTACGAGGCCATTCAAATTGAGGACTCAAAACATTGGCTTTCCGCCTAACAAACAGGCCAACACAGTAAGATTCGGCCATTTCAAGTTCTGAAGAATTTCCTTTCCAAAAAGTTTGCAGCCCAATAAATCCAACAGTCACTCTTCCGTCACGATTGACAGAATGAAGAATACTGACTGGTGAGTGATTCCGATCTTCCTCCTTCACGTGCACCCAATCACCAGCTTCCAATCCATTGGTGACACGGTCAAGAGTTGATGCATGAACCCTTATAGGGCCATGGACACCATGGTCCCTCACTAAAATGGAACCATTATCTGCATTACGATCTAAACCAACATAATTTCCTTGATTCCTTCTAGGACATCCATGTTTTGAGGTCTGCATGAATTGGAAGGCTTTCTAGACCGAACCATGTCAGCACCTTAAGATAATTCTTTGAGAGGAACCACTCTGTATAGCCAGTGCTACTGGATTTTACAGTAACTGTATTAGTTCCAAGATAGCTCCATTCTCCATCATTGCCTAGTGCATTCAGTGAGCTGCAACGTAGGCATAACAATTAAAAATTGAGTCATTTTGAACAGTAGACCTTTCATTTCTTCATGAGTTTATAGAAATTAAAACTGAAAAGATAACCATGTTTAGTTAAAAACAAGTCCATGCCTTTCTCTTACATTGTGGTCTTAATACTTGCTGGTGCAAAAATATATCCAAGATTATTGGAAGCACAAGTGTAGAACACTTGCTCAGTTTCACTAATTCACAACTAATATGCTAACCATATTAAATTTTAAGAGTTCATAATGAAGCCTTCATAAGATACAAGCTATCTACAACCAATAAGGAAGCTAATTATAGTCCAAGTGACAAAATCACATGCAAATGCTTTGTCTTAGTGCATTTTCAACTCAACCGAATATATCCCCATGTTTTGCAGCCATGTGCATTTCTAACTGACTGATCTATAATACTATGTTTATTCAGACAATACAAGATGCGAGACACTAAAAAATCAAGAAATATAATCATAATTCCAAAATATGAATGTAAAAGGGGTTATTACAATATACATAAACTGTCTCTTCTTAAGCAAGGAAAATGTTGTAAAACAACCACAATACCTCCATGTCTCAAATAACCATTTACTGGCATATGCCATACACTATGTGTCTCCCATTCTAACTAGTAAAATTATGCTCTAGGACCTCTGCAATCATATCTAGTGCTTCGGGAGCAATTTCCATCTTCATATGGGTAAAATAATTCATATAACTTGAATAGTTACAAAAGATCATTAAAAAAAATTCCGGAAAAGAGTAGTTACTTCATCAGTGTTGTAAAATAGACTTTCGTGCTAATTCTCAAACATTAGTCACTCAAAATGAATGTAAAAGTAAACGAAAACCAACAGAGTTACAACTTTGTGAAGCTACAAAAAAGGCAACCTAATTATAGAAACATTGTAGAGAAATATTTAAAACTTACAAACCCTTCAAGATGGTAAGAATATCTATCATTAAAGGACGGTTTCTTAAATCATGCTCAACATCCACTGAGGATATTCTCAATTGAAGAAGGAAGACTACTTCAAATCCGAGGTTTTTCATGCTTTTCGACAACAAATTGGTATATTTCATCAACAGGATGCCCATACCAAGGTTGAATACCAGACAACATTTCCAAAATGGTGCACCCGAATCCCCATGAATCTGTTTCTAAGGAAATAGAGCCTCTAATTTCTGCTTGCTATTGTTCTGGAGCCATGTAATTCGGAGTCCCGAGACTGTTAGGCATGTCTGAGCTTAGGAATGAGGAACCTAGCAAAATATTAGGAATACCAAAATCTCCCAATATTGTTTGATCATTATCAGTGAGAAGCACATTAAATGGTTTGAGATTGAGAATTAGGACCCCTTTTGAGTGAAGTTCCTGAATACCTTGAGCCAGATTTATGCCATACCGGCAGCCAGTAAACATATCCTTTAGTATTGACAAGTTACATAAACACATTCACTAGAAACATGAAAAACATGTTTCTAAAAACATCAGGCAGTGAAATCCTCTCGTCTCTTAGTCTTGCCATCTTGTCACCAATTGAACCTTCGTACAAACTCATAATAATGCATATCTGTCAGCATGAACAAATATATTAGGTACTTACCAAAGTCTTACATATTGGAAGATAAAGATCTCCCACATAGCGAACAAAATGCACAGTCCAAATTTAACCCTTCCATTCATAATTGAAAATCCATGTAGACAACACGCCATAGCCACCCCTTGCAACTGAAAATATAGTTCATGAAATTTCTCCAATACAGTCTTCATATGATCCTCTCTAAGAGGAGGTAACATCTTGGCAGCAACTTCATGATACTCACCATAATCTTCTGTTGATTGATGATGAGTTGCTAACCAAACATCACCTAAAGGCCCCCGACAAATTCTGTGTCTGAGTTTTGACATTTCTGGTTCAATCCATGGTTCCACATTGCTAGATGAGGCTCTGACAGTTATAGGGTGTTCAGCATCACCATCCAAGAGCACATAATCAAAAGGAGCCGGTGGAGTAGCAATGACTTGCTTAGCCATTACTCAATATGAACTTATGATGTTCATGAAATAATTCATCAATCTGCACAAATCCCAACACAAATAGGGCTTTGTTAACCTCAGTCTAAAGGTAGAGGATATTGATACATCTATCCTCCTCTTACCCCTAAATGAGAGCCTCGTGCACTAGCCACCCTTTTATGACAACCGATAAGTATCATTTGCAAAGTTTATTCAAAGTTTTACTTGACACTTTTTTTTTTGTTTCTCACAGGTATCCTCGCACTGGAGTTAATCCTGTCCGAGCCAGAAACATTCACATGTATATGAGGCTAACTCTCCAGCGGTTATTTTTTCCATCCACAAGACTCGAACCCGAGACTTTGTTTAAGGGGAATCAAACATGTATCACTTGAACCAACATCCGGTTGGTAAAGTTTTACTTAACACTTGAAAAAGTTAAAAATTGAAAAAGTATAAAAAGAGAAATAGCACTTTCTCCCGTTTAACAATGTTTGATGCTGAAATATAAAGATCAGTATCATTCATTTGTTCAATATACAATCCACTCCTTATCAAGCTGAACACATCAATGAATTAATATAAAAGGCAAAGATAAAGGGTCATCACAAATGCTAGTGTTTTCATCATCACAACTAAATGGTAAAAGATAAATAAAATTGACTAAAGACTACTAAAACAAGCCATCAGAAATTAATTTCAATCATTTCCATTTTATGAGTCTCAAAGACACAATCTTGAGGGAATCTAGTAACATAAGAGGAACAGGGCATGCAACTTTTAACATAAAAAATGGAAACAAAATGGCTCACTCACTCCTTTATTCATACACTATCAGTCCAACATAATATGCAAATTTTTCATCTGCTGAGAATTTAGAAACGAAAATTCAAAAAGCATGTAAATTTACACATTATTCCCCCTTGTTTGATGAAGAATCAAACATAGTTGAAATATGAAAAATAAAACAAGAAAAAAGTCCTTATATTATCCGTTTGTATATATTAAATCTTTTGAGAGAGAGTTATTGGTGTGGTATGGTAATATATGATAGAGACATAAACATGTTACATTTTTCATATCATAAAATTAAAAAATGTGTTGATAGAATGTGATGAAAACAACCTTTAAAAAGGTGACAAAAATAATAAATATAGGATGATATGAGTGCTACAAATATAGTGACATTAGAGGTTTATATAAATATTTTTTAAAGTAAAGCAATTATATCTACGTTTGGTTTTATATAGATTGAATTTCACTCACTAATTATCTAAATAATTATATCATTTTAAAAACCTTTTCCTAAGTACACGACTAATGTTATTGATTGATATTTTTGCAGTTGTGATTTAAGTAGAGCCCTCACAAGTTTAATGTCATATTCCGTAACATAGCTTTCTGGTCATGATAAATAAAATTTATAAATATGCATGTACATGTATCATGATACTTGTTTATACTTATAAGTTTTTATTGTAAATATTTTGACGAATATTCATGGATTGTGTATTTTTATCGTCCCTAGTTATAAAGGCAAAGTCATAACATACTACTTCAAGGCTTTATAAAACACTTATACATATAGATTATCAATGAAATCTTCACATTAAAATAAGTCATGAACTCAAAAGTCTAATCATTAGTATTTTAAACCAAAGTGAACCACATGTGAAGGATTTGATTGGTTTAACACGTTGGATTGGATTTTTCTTAATCCAATTAAGCATGGTTCATGTCTTAATTTTAAAATTTGAAATTTAATAGTACCTGAACCATGTATCTATTTTTTCTTTAATCTATATCTACTACTCCTGAAGAAAAGTTAAGACCTTAGTGCTCTGAATATTTATTGTCTCACATTTAGTGACACTCCGTGTGTTATGCTCTCGTGATTGGTCAGAAAACCACTTAAAAATTAAATTTTAACTTAAATATATTTTTTCAACCAATTATAAATCATATCACATAGAGTAACATTAAGTATGAGACAATATATGTAACGGCACCATTAACTATGCTCCTCCCCTCACCCCTCCCTTCTAAGTAAAACCCTCACTATTGTCTTCCTAGTCCATCTTTTGCGCAATTCTGCTGTCAATTTTTATGTGAAACTCTTATGAAATCTGAATCGATCCAATCTAACTAGTTTTATCTAGTTCGTTTCTTTGACCTATCACGAAATCGATTTGATATGATAAAATCCGTTATATTTCTTACTGACATTATGCATAATATTTTTGAACAAAATCCAATAAATAATAATTTGTATCAAGTAAAGTAAATAAAACACGTACACATTGTATATTTGCTATATAAGAAATGTAAAAGAATAAATAAGAATACAAAGAAATAAAATGTTTGGATTAGATATACTCTAGTTGTGGCATAAGAAAAATGACAAACATTTAATAAAATCTAATCAAATTAGACAAATTATATTTATGATAACCTACTATAATTCATGTGATAATCATAATATTGTTTTTTGAAATTATTATTTATATTTGTTTACTATTTATATTTAAGTAAATTTATAAATATGATTGAGCAATTGAATTAAATTGATATTTCTTCCACCCGGTATATTATATGCATAACACATACAATTATAAAATATAAAATAACATTTTCAAATAAAAGATTATAATTCAACAAAATAATGTATATCTTTATAGCAGGAGATAAGTTATTTGCTTAGTCAAAAGTATGATATTTATACTATTTATTCTTTTATTAATATTATATATTCTTACATTAAAATATAGTTAACATGTGAATCATATTATAAGTGAACATAATTGAAAGCTATATAAAAACTAGAAAATAGAAATGGTAGGACAACTATTTGTTATGTAAAAAAATAGAAGTGGGAGGACAACTTTTTCTTTTGTAAAAAAGCGCCAATAATGAGTACAAAAATAGAATAAATAAGGAGGGAAAAGTAAAAATTACATGATATTAAATCTCCCACTTTTTCGAATTTAAAATCACCACACAACCTCTTTCCACGTGTCAACATCCTAACTAACAATCAGAAAACAAATCACTTTCACCAGAGATAAAACGTCCACATCACCGTATACCGTACGCATCGCACGGTAACAAAATACACCCAAATACATACAATCCCCACCCTCTTCCATTCTTCATAGTTCAGACACAGTTATAGCTATCTCTATATTCTCTCTCATATTCATCACCATTTGCTACAAATCACAAAGTTCACGCTTTTTCATCATTCATTTGAACCTTTATCTCTTTCCTCATTCATTCACCATTGAATCTTGAACCATAACTAACTAATCGGGTCCGAACGCAGATCTAGGAATAGAACTAAGCTTCGGTGATTCAGTTTTCTATTTTTAGAAAGTTCTGTTAACTATAACCCTAACCCTAACTGTTTTCTACTTTTAGAAGTTTCATTCACCGAATCAGCTTCAGCTTCAGCTTCAGCTTCAGCTTCAGTTGTTGAGAATGGCTCCGAGTACGATTCGGAAGGCGATTGGGGCGGTGAAGGACCAAACGAGTATCGGAATTGCGAAGGTGGCGAGTAATTTGGCGCCGGAGTTGGAGGTTGCGGTGGTGAAGGCGACTAGTCACGACGATGACCCGGCGAGTGAGAAGTACGTGCGCGAGATATTGAATCTGATGTCTTACTCTCGTGGCTACGTCCACGCGTGCGTTTCGGCGGTGTCGAAGCGTTTGGCGAAGACGCGCGATTGGATTGTGGCTTTGAAGGCTCTCATGCTTGTTCATAGGTTGATGAATGAAGGACCCGTTCTGTTTCAGGAGGAGATTTTGTATGCTACTAGAAGAGGAACAAGGCTGCTTAATATGTCTGATTTTAGAGATGAGGCTCATTCGAGTTCGTGGGATCATTCTGCTTTTGTTAGAACTTATGCTATGTATTTGGATCAACGACTTGAGTTGATGTTGTTTGATAGGAAAGGTGGCAGTGTTGGTGGTGGTTCTGGTTCTGGTTCTGATTCTGCTGCTGCTGATAGGTTTGTGGGGAGAGACAATTTTAGATCTCCACCGCCGAGGGCGATTGAGTATGAGTATGGAGGTGAATTCAGAGAAGAAAGTGGTGGTGGGTATGGGAATGGGATGAGGAGAACGAGGTCGTTTGGTGATACGAGTGAGAATGTTGGAAAGGAAGATAAGAGGATTGTGAGTGTAACTCCTTTGAGGGATATGAAACCGGAGAGGATTTTCGGGAAGATGGGTCATTTGCAGAGGCTTTTGGATCGGTTCTTGGCTTGTAGGCCTACTGGGTTGGCGAAGAATAGCAGGATGATTTTGATTGCTCTGTATCCTGTTGTGAAGGAGAGCTTTCAGTTATATGGTGATATATGTGAGGCTCTTGCTGTGTTGCTCGACAAATTCTTTGATATGGAGTACACGGACTGTGTTAAGGCCTTCGATGCTTATGCCAGTTCGGCAAAGCAGATCGATGAGCTTGTTGCGTTCTTCAATTGGTGTAAGGAAATGGGTGTGGCAAGGTCTTCTGAGTATCCAGAAGTTCAGAGGATTACTAGTAAGTTGCTGGAGACACTAGAGGAGTTTGTGAAAGATAGAGCCAAGAAGCCAAAAAGTCCAGAGAGGAAAAAGCTGGAAGCTCCACCGGTGGTAAAAGAAGAGGAGGAGCCCGTACCAGATATGAATGAAATCAAGGCACTGCCTCCACCCGAGAATTACACCCCACCCTCTCCGCCCAAGCCAGAGCCAGAGCCCAAGCCACAATTTACAGAGGACTTGGTCAATCTGCGAGATGATGCAGATACTGCAGATGATCAGGGCAATAAATTTGCTTTGGCACTTTTTGCTGGTGGTGCAGCTAATAATGGAAATGGATCATGGGAGGCCTTCTCATCAAATGGACAGCCGGAAGTGACTTCGGCTTGGCAAACGCCGGCCGCAGAACCTGGGAAGGCTGATTGGGAATTGGCATTGGTAGAGACTGCTAGCAATTTATCAAAGCAGAAGGCAACACTGGGCGGCGGGTTTGATCCCTTATTGTTGACTGGAATGTATGATCAAGGAATTGTGAGGCAGCATGTGAGCACTGCCCAACTTAGTGGAGGGAGTGCAAGCAGTGTTGCATTACCAGGACCCGGAAAGACCACCACCCCTGTTTTAGCGCTCCCGGCCCCAGATGGGTCCGTGAAGGCAGTTAATCAGGATCCATTTGCAGCATCATTGAGCATTCCACCACCCTCGTACGTGCAAATGTCTGATATGGAAAAGAAGCAGCAATTGCTCGTGCAGGAGCAGCAGCTGTGGCAGCATTATGCAAGGGATGGCATGCAAGGACAAGCTAGCTTGGCCAAACTCGGTGGCCCTGGATACTATGTCGGAGGTCCCATACCGGTGATGCCTTATGGAATGCCCCCGGTCAATCCCACCGGGTATTACCATTCTCCATATTGATATTCACTATAACTTACTTTTGTTTATTTTATTTTTTTGTTTACTATGACATAGTATTCCTTTTGTTTTAAATGACAAAATAGTATTATTGAGATATGCACGTTAGTACAATGGGGATGCTGAGGAGACTGACTGAGTTGAAGAGACCAATTTCTTGTTGGGTTTTTTATGGTGAGAGGAGGGTGTGTGACTCAATTATAATGTCTCTATGTCTTGTAATTCTAGCATTTTCTTCTTGATTTTTGCACTTTAAGTGATTCTTGCTCCCATAAAAAACAAACGCTTAACTAATGTAATTTTTTATTAAATCGTGCTGCTAAGGATCTTGATTGATTATGTGTCATTACCATATTAATCAGGAAGCGTTTCATCTTCATCATGGATTGGAGTTATAGATATGTTAGTCCCATGTTGAGTTTGACTTGTAAGAAATCGATTTGGTCATTTTTATGTTTTCTTATTACCTTTGTTAATTTAACTAGTTCATTATTTTTTTCCTAAGTTCCTTTATTAGATGTCAAGTAACATCTGCCGTGGCATTCAAGTTATTGATTTGGGTCCATTCGGCATTAACATATATGGTTGTGATATACTCTTCAGTTCCCATCTTCACCCATTCTAAGTGAATTCAGAAAATATTATTTCACCAAATTTTGGATCTTTTATTTGCAAATTGTCAAAAGCGCGAGAGGAGAGGTAGCATATAGGTAACACTAACCCATCTGTGATTGTAGTCTCTAGGTAATATTTGTTTTCCTTGTATAGTATATAGTTTGATTGTAATAGGAGCCAATACATCATATATAATTCATTTGTATTATTTTTGTTGTTGAATAGTCAATGATGATAAAATATGAATGATAAATAATGCAATGACAATATATAAAACTCATACACAGTTTGTTATGAAGTTTTTGTTGAAACTCGTGTGGTATGCGTGCCATTTATTGTTTTATATATATAGCCGTGTACTTATATGTAAATAAAAGTTTTATTTTTTAAGAAGGGGTATGTACTCTCCTTATCCATAGTGGCAATGAATTAATATTAAACTTGAGTGTTTGGTATTACACAATAATTGGGTGACCAACAATGCAACAAGTTCACCTAAGGCAGGGGAGTTCTGTTGGAGTCAACATGTTAGCATTATATGAAGTTGGGCGTGAATGTGTCACATACTGATCTTTAAATTGAGATATAATGTACACAGTCTAACAAGTAGTGTAGAATTGAAGGTTTAGGAAAACTACTGAAAGCTACCAAGTTCTAGTAAACAACTAATGGATTTGTTTGAGTGATCCAAAAATATACTAGTTATCCAAAGAAAATAAATATACAATATGGAATTAGAACTTTTTAGATTTAATAAATATGATATGACAAACTGATTACTAACATAAAGCCACTATTTTAAAATCCTAATTACTAACATAAAGCCACTATTTTATAATATTTTAAATAAGTAATTAAAATATATGAATTGTAAATGATTAATAATTATGGTTCAGATCCTGCATGTGATTCCTTTTGATTGTTGGGGTGGAGGATATTTCCTTTTGTGTTTCCACTCACATGACACCGACCTTTCTCCAGCTGTGAATAGCAACAAATAGTGGTTGTAGTAGGTGTGTGACAGGTGGGAAATTACAAAACAAAACAAGTTCAGTTTTCAAAACTAGTTGGACCTTAAATTTATATTCTTACCAAACTGATTACTGATAAATATTGAAAGGTCAACTGCAACTCCAAATCACTTATATTCACTCTCACAGTAGTAGCTACTAATACTATTTCGGGTAAATGTAGAATGTAGAATGTAAAATGTAAAATGACTACCACAACACAGAATAAACCTTATTCCTTAGACAATTCACATCATCATTAAATAAGTTCTTAAAAATAATAATGCTTTGTGAGAGAAGACAGATGGAAAAAATATGGATGAGAGGTCAAAGACCCAACAAACAAATGGTTATCTCTTTGGGGATAGATAAATATAAAATGAGACATGTGTCCAATGATAAAAATAATTGTTTTATCCGTACTTTTAAAAAATAATCACAATAGATACAAAAAGTTCATAAATTTATTTTTTAATTTAATTTTTATTTTATAATAAATTTTAATTATTTTATAAATATTATATATATATATATATATAATTTTTTGTCAATTAAAATCTTATAATCCTAATTTACTTTTGGTCTCACCAAAATGAGATTTTCTTTAGTAGTGAAATGTGAGAGAGAAAAATTTATAAATTTTTAGTTTATTTAAATAAAAAATGATAAAAAGAATCTAGATCATTAATTTTTTTGATATTATGATGTGGTTGAATACTAGATTTTTCAATAATTGAGAGTATCTCACGGTCTTTCTATTATCAGAAGAGTAAAGATCATTTCTAAAATTAGAAAGATAAGTCCTATAAATACTAATGGGACCAATGTTTGTTTTGAGTTCACTTTTATTATATAGTCCACGTCAATTTACTTAAGTTGAGTGACAGAGTCGAACATTTGTCATTTTCATGGACTTTAGTTTACACACATAATTTTGAGGGTTGGGTCCATGCTTGGTTCATGGACATATTGAGGGTTGAAATAATATCACTAGAAAATAAGAATTAACACATAATATATAACGTAAAAAATCTCTAAAAAGGCGAAGATATTTTCACTACCCAAAAAATGTTACATCCTTTATAAGTATTGAAAGATAACAATTACACTATTTGAAAATACACGTCTATATACTTTGTGGATGCACCCAGGTTTGGATAAAGTGAAAGTGAAAGTGAAAGTGAAAGTGAAAATGAGGTCAAGTGGGCTTTAAGACTTCGTGTCTTTACATTTATGATAGATAATAGAAACTTTTATTTCATTAGTCAGAAATAGGGATGACAAAAAAACTTGACCTGTGAGTATTTGAGAAAATACCTATAATGAGTACCCTCAAAAATAGTTTATAGGCGGGAGCAAATTTTGTAATACCCGTCTCGCGGGTACCTACTGTCGCGCCCTGATTTTCGGCTACGCGACCTCTTTAGGAGTCGCCACCACAATTTTCGTGGTTAAAACATAGAAAACCCAATTTAAGCCTAAAATAGGATAAAATAGTCGTTATATCATAATTTGAGTTCGGGAGTCGATTACGGATCGATGAAGATATTAACCTATGAAGCACGGATTCGTCAAACACCTTCATGTGTCGGTGTCCGACACGTATCCGACACGGATATGCTCAGATTCGCGAAGGATACGTATTCATAGAGTATCCAAAAATTAAAAAAATAAAATAAAATAAATAAATATTAAGATACGTATCCGATTCGTTTTCAATAAAATATAGGATATATGGATTCGTTTTAAGTAAAATATAGGATATATAAATTCGTTTCTAATAAAACAAGATAAGATAGATTGGTTTCCAATAAAACAGAATAAAATATATTTGTTTCTAATAAAATATTTGTTATAGAGGGCAATGATTTTAGGATAGATTTGTTTTCATTAAAATAGGATAAGATAGATTTGTTATGGAGGGCATGGTTTTAAATTTCTATTATATTTTTTACTTTGGATATTTTGATTTACACTTATAATTTTATCATATTTTATGTGTTTTTATTATTTTATACGCGTATCACTGAACGTATCGTATCTTGTATTTTGGAAAAAATGCGTATCGACGTAGCGGATGCGTATCGTACCTGACACACGTATCAGTATCCGTGCTTCATAGGTATTAACACTTCATCCGCCCGCAACTAAACAGTACCCTAACAAATTGCATGAACTAAATACCTTTGATTTATTTAAATTAAATTGCTTAAACGAAATATTTATTTTTCATTTTTGTGTTTGACAAGAGTTTATCCCGCTCCTACGTATCCCTAGATGCACTAGTTTTAAAAATTGGTAACTTGGTTTAATTTAAAATTAGAAATTGTTTGAATTTAATCAAAGTAGGATTAATCGATGAAGAGTCAACATTGATTGTTTACCCTCTTTCCACTTCGATAGATAGTAGAAACAGTACAAGTGGTCGCGACCAGTTCTTGGCTCGAAGCGAGGAAAAAGATGCAATACGAGTTGTAACATCGCTAGTAAATAATTAGAACTTAATTATTGTTATTTAAAAGAAAGCTTAGGAATGTGCTTGAGTTTAATTGAAGTATACTTAATAGATGAAGAGTCAACATTAACTACTTACCATCTTCTCACTTTGATAGATAGCAAAAACAGTATAAGTGATCGCAACCAAATCTCAGCTCGAAGTGAGGAGAAAAATAGAATATGAGTTATAACTTCGCTATTGAGTCCAAAAAATGATTTTACTTTCTGGATCTTTATTAATAAAGTGTGACTCTTAATTAAATAAATACGTGAAATAAATTAATACGATATCTAGAATTGATGAAAATATTTATTAGTAGTTAAAAAATAAGCAAATGGAAATAGACTTAATGGGCCTTCACCATGGTTGAATGGATTATTTGCAGCCAAAAGCACATCTCAATGACAGCCAGCAGCTTCTACGGCGAAGGGACTGGTGGAGATATTCCTCTCCTTATGATTCTTTACAATGGTGGTTAAGAGAGACATTTTGAGGTTGAGATGGAGGATGGTAAAAAATGAAGACACAAGTGTTTGTTAATATGGTGCATGCTATATACCAAATTGCACTGCATGTTTAACAATGTTCCTTCAACTAGTAAAAAACAGTGCTCGGAACAGCATGAACACCCATCACACGTTTCACTTTATCCCTTGTACTATCAGAACCATATTCAATGTTACAAGTCCCAGCATAAGCCATGCACTAACAAATATGATCTATCATTGAGGTTAGGACCCTTCCCTATAGCACCACCTAGGTTTGAAAATGGTCAAGTCCAAGAGACTGAAGTGAGAAGCAAGTTAGTTCAAACTCGTGACTTCAAATTAAACCCCTCAGACTATAACATAAAATATATTAATTGATGGCATGACATCAATGTTGAATGATTAAATAATCACTTAGTAGTATAGTATATTTGAAGTTTATCATCTTAAACTTCTAACATTTTATCCTACTAGGCCCGACATGTTATATGAATTAAACAACATCATGATACTCTATCATAAATTCTCATCATCGACAAAGAGTTGATGTTAAAAAATTTATTAATTATTCTGCCTATACAAGTGGATCTATTCTATACTAATACTTCCTTTCCATTTTGATTCAAATACACTCAACTTAATATATGTGATCTCTCTATAATGATCAAAATGGAAGAGGTGGTTATCCTATGAATTAGTAATGCTTATATAATGTTACTAATGTTCAATTCCAGTAAAATCACATGGTTTTCTACGATACAGTTTATGCCACCAAGAAGCAGAGAAGCCACTATCGGAATTTCTTAATATACCTTTTCTAAGTTTAACAGCTAGCAATTGTTCAGGGCCAACCACTAGAAAACATTATTTTCACACTGGTTGTGTCAACTAAATTGTATGAGATTAAGTACATATTAAGTTATTGTTTAACCTTTGTACTAACTACTAAGAAAAACCTTGTTTAATGTAATGTTATGTTCTAATTTTGGAATTGCACATACACTCTTGAACCTTCTTATTAAAGGAAAAAAAGCAGATGAAGAAAATCCAGCAACTATTTTTTTGTTCATCAATTTTCCTATGGTCCATGATGTCTACCTAGTATGCACATGAGACATTTTGACACACCAAGGTTTAAGGTAGACCAGCCTTCGGCAAAAAGGTCTAGGATCATCGAAGTTCAAACATTTACTATGCAGAGGTGAATGTCTCTCAAGTCCTAACACTGTCAAACAAATAATGTTAATTACATTATTTGGCCTCTTCAGAAGCTTCACTTGACAAGAGAGATGACAAAGAAGAAGGTGAAGAGGACGACGACGATGAAACTGAAGAGCTATAATGGAAATCAATCTGCAGTTGCCGGTGAAGATAAAGATTTGAAGCATTCCCTTTGTTCTCCTCTTTCTCTAGTTGCCCAAGTGGTATAGCAGCAAGAAAGCGTTTAATGAACTCTTTACAACACTCTTTCCCACTGCAAAGTATCTCAAAAGCCTTCTTTTTCTCTACTTTCCCATACATAACACTCGAATCATCGAACTTCAATATGAATGCTTGTTTGCACCCTTCAACAAGTCTCTCACCCAAAGAGTCAATGATATAGTAAGCATCTGCTTCTACCTTTAGAACAAAGAAATGATCATTCCAACTTACTATGTAAATTCTCGGCTCTGAATTGTAAGTATCCTCGTTGCTGTTTATCTCATCCCAAATCTCGTCGAACGACATAGCTCCTTTCAAGCATTCGAACTTCTCGGGAGAGAAAAACCCTGTATATGATTTTTGAGGAATAACAGTTAGAGGTCTCAGATTGGCTTCTATGATTGTCTCGAGATCAAAATGTTTATCCGGAAAGAGATTTAAGTAGTAATCATTTTTGCATAGTCTTCTCCATTCAGAGGAACCTTCTGTAATGAGATTGTCAAACTCAGCTCTTGTTGGCATATCCATGCTTGAATTGAGCCAGTCTGCTATGAGTGCAACTAATACTGTGCATGCACTCTCACCTGAGGCTTGTTCACTCCTTTGGTCAAAGGAAGCAAAAAACACATTCATTTTAACCTTTGCTTCCCCATCTCTGCTTAAAAATTCCTTGTTTTCCCAACTACTTGGACCTTCATTATTGTCTTGAAATTCTGGTGAAACTTCATTTGATTTCTGCAAAAAAGTAACAAGTCATTTTGTTAGTTAGTCATTGCAATAAGCCAATTCCATCAGGACGGTTATGAGGTTTTGGGAGAGTAGATATACACAACATTATCTTTATAGGCAGAGAGATTATTTCCGGAATTTAAACTCAACCATAATGTCACAAGGCATAGGCAAGTAACCTTACAACTAAAACATAATTGAATGTAAATTCAAACTAAATCCTAGGAGAAGATTGTGATAGTTTGGTGAGGGAAATAAGATGATGCTACACAACACACCTTTAAAGGACCAGAATTGGTGGTTAAAATTTCTTGTTTAGTTGTTGTTGTTTTGATGCACCACTTCATGAACCTTCTATTCCATGACAACTCTAACCAATTCCTCAGCACTGTGTCCAAACTGGTCTTTATCTGAACCAAACTGGTTAACTTTTCAGATCCATATTTAAGCCTTGACCCTTCTCTGTGTTGAATAATCCTATTCCTACTGCTACAACTGCTACTTCCACTGCATGTAGTGGAACCATTACACGAGTCATCTGAGCCATAAGGACTCGGTTGTTCAGCTTCATCAAACTTTTCATTATTTTTCTTAGTCAACTTTGTGAAACAATTCACTTTCCCTACAATTCCACGTTTCTTCTTCTCTGACACGACCAAGTTTTCAAAGGGTCCTTGTGTATTATCATGAGAATTTCCCACTTTCAATAACCTCAAAGAGACCTGTTCAAAAAGTATTTGTTAATTCGTGAAAGAAAAGTACACCCAGAACAAAAACAACATAAAAAATAAAAAATCGTATCATTTAAATATAATGATATGATATTTTTCTTTTTGATTCTGAGCCAATATTCTAATATGTGTCAGCCCAGATTTTTTTCTTATTTTTAAATTAAAAAATTGGAAAAGATAACGAAACAATGTTTCTCCTTACTACCAATTCAACACTTTTACTGAACAATTTGACTCTCCATAAGAAGCTTTATTTTCCTAATATTTTGTACCTTGCTTTTGAGACAAGCATCTTCATTACAAGGAAAATATATAATTTACCCAGCAAAAAATGATTTTTCATTTTTTTAATGAACAAAAAAGGCACAAAGAAAAGACATGTTTTTTTTTTCTATAATCACAGCCAAATATTGTTTTTTGGAAAATGAATTGGCAGAGATATTATGGAAGCTAAGCATCAATGGTTGATGAATCAGACTCGAGCAATAAAAAATTATTAAAATATATAATAGTAATTATAGTACCATATTCTAATAGTATTATAATCGATAAAAAAATAAGAAAAGGAAATAGAAAAGTTGTAGCATACCATAAGTGTAGCTTTGATGAATAATCCATTGACCTTCAATTCAATTGGAACCCTTCTTTCAAGGTTGTGAGAATTCATCTCCGCCGTGTCCAACCTCACCGAAACTTCTCCGACCACCACCATTTTATCACCCTCTCCCTGCATTTCATTTTGACACCAACTTTATATATATTTTATGCACCAAATTAACATAAGATAAAATCATAACATTATAACATAAAGTTATGGAGTAGAAGAATAAAAGTTAAGAACTTCTTACATATAATACATGAAATCCCACGTCAAAAGAACCATCTTTGACTAGGAAATTGAAACCACAGAGATCATTAGTGTTCCATAAAAAAGAGGGTGGTTTTGTATTATGGAACCTACGAGTAGAAGTGGTTTGAATGCATGGTTTTTTCACTTTTTTTCTAGCCACTCTTGTAATCTTAATAGCTACTATGTTGTTTTCTGAAACCACGTTGGTTTCACAGAGTTCTAGTTCAAGCTTCAATTCGCTGAACTTAACTGTGTGTTTTTTGTTTGTCTGATTCGACAACCTTGGTGCACACTTCATCTTTAACTGTTCGTTGTTGTTGTTGTTTGATCAGAGGAAGAAGAAGAAAACAAATTGTAGAAACGTTCTAATGAATTTTTTATTTGATTACAGATATCATTGTATTTATGTTTTATTTAGGATAGAAAAAATGAATGTAATGATGAATAATCAGTTTTATATATTGTTATGGGTGTTATTTATTATTATGTTTAATTATTATTATTGTTAAAAAATTAATCATTGAATGATAAATGATATAATAGTTGTATATAAATTTGTATATTAAAAGTGTATAGATATCACACTTTTTATTTATTAGATTAAATTAATATTAATATAATATAGTATTTTATTATATTATATTTTAAAGATAAAAAATAAATTAAAAAAAGAGGTGAAGATCGGAGAACAAAGGATACGCGCTTACTTATATTATTTTGTTGATAAAATTAAGTTTAACATTTATGTTTTTTTTAATACACAAAATATATTATTTATTGCTCTTTTATAGTATTCTATTTAGGAGTTGATTAAGTTAACAATGAATTGGATGATGGATGATGGATTATCGATGTAAAAAAACTTTTATATTATTCATACATATATTAAATTAAATACAATTATGTTCATCAATAATGTTATTCAATGAGAATACATCTAATTTCACCATTTCAACTTTTAAGTATATATTTGTAGTTGGTTTTTAAAAGAGAATGAGTCAATATGAAATCTTTCTCTTCTTATTTGGTGCTCTCTAAAAAACCAACTCCAAAATTGATATGCAATCACCTAAGACTCATAATTTGGTCTTGGCCAATGATTTAAATGATATAAATTTTCTTTCACAATAACACAATCACTTATTAATGGAATTCAAATCTTATTCTTAAAGTAAGGGTAAAAATGATAGACTCAATTTAGTTAAGCTCAACTAGTTAATAATTGAATCGAATTGAGTTTTAAGTTGAGTCTAATATCATTATACTTGACATAAATTTGGCTCGAACAATGTATTTTTTAGTTAAAATTTAGCTCATTTATTTGATGAATCAAATTTATTTAGTTAAATATTAAGTCCAATTTTAACCAATTGTCAAATTAATTTTGTTTACTCTCAACCCTAACCTATACTAGAGCAAACGAATTTCCAAAATCGTGTATTTCACATATTATACTAAACTAATAAATTTATTTTTGGGTTTTAATTGACATTTTTATGATAAAGAAAGTTAATATTTATTTATTGTTAAGGTGATTTTTTTATTATGGTCAATACATTCCTTACCATTCATATATATTATTTTAATTATGAGTTAACAATATATGAATATTAGATGATGCATCACTACATAAACTATTTCCTCTAAAAATGACAATATAGCCATTTATTTTTTAATGAATATTTTTTAATTCTACACTTCTATTATAATAACATTTGATTTTTATTGGAAATTTGGAATGTACCAAATTCAATTCACATTTCTTTGTACTCATTGAAAACTAGGTTTTATGTATAAAATTGAATATTTTTATCAATTATTCTATTTCGCCTTTTCTTTCACATTCCTCGTTTCTCCATTTTTATCACCTCATCATTATAATATTATAAAATTAATAAAGAACTAATATTTTGGCAACTAAAAAGAGATTTATAATAATAATTTAATATATTCTTCTGAAAATCCATCACGATTACAACAAAACAATAAAATCGACAGAAATACAATTAAATTTTCACATATTTTTTATAAGGGTTCATAATTGAAACCAAAAGTAGAAAGATAATCAAAATATGTATTTTAACCTACATTATTTTTCCTTTCCTTTTTAATCTAGCTACAGAATTTTAGGAAGATTGTTTTTTATTCTATTTTAGTTAAAATTATGAAAGTGACTAAGATTAGACTAAAATCAGGAAAGTGAATGAAATGGAATATGATTTTTTTATTTAAAAATTAGTCCATGTCTTACCTTTGATTATTGATTTTAAAATGTATGCATTAATAATGTCAATTTTTTTACACTATCAGTATTTTATTATAATTGATTTGTAATATTTTTATTTAAAAGTTAATAATAGTTAATATATAAATGATATAATTGTTGATAGCGTATAAAACACTTACACTATCCGCGTATACATATTAAATCATTGGTTGTTATATGGTGTGTTAACATTTTCTCTCTTTTGGTCTTTTTCGTGAGGCTCACCACAACTTCTTTTCTTTGGGCTTAGTTTGGGTTGTGACCTAATATGGTGCAATAATTGTTGGACTATAACACTATACCTACAACTACCTTTTGATAATGAGTTGAACCCTTTGCTACTTGATATTGACATTTTATGTCGTTGGTATTATCATTGATATCTTCTCATTCTTTATGAATAAGAATCTAATATTTTTTAGAGTCTATTTCTCCCAACAAGTAACAATAATAACAATGGAACCTTATATTTTTTAGTTATCATGAGGATTTAACAATATCTTCCATTATTAGATAAAAACATTGTTTGTTCTTGATATTGACATTAGCATTGTAATGATATTTGACATTAACATTGTAAAAACATTAAAGTGACATAAAGTTTCTGACTTTATAGCTTCTGATTTTACACAATCCCAATGGGATCAAATTGATTGTCAGTGTACAAAGTCCAAAACCAACTTGATATTTCTGCAACTTCATGCTAAAATTAAGGGTTAAATTGATATTTTAGTGGTTTTATATCCCTACTTTTTTTTAAGTAAGAAACTAATTTTATTTGAGGTTTGTAGTTACTCCTCCCAACAAGTGTTGTTCATGAGAATCGAACCCTTAGACTTTTGGTTATCCTATAAAATCTAACACATGATTTTACACTACTAGACTAATACATTATTGATATAATATTTCATTTAAGAAAATGGTCCAATAAACATTAAAAATGCTACGAGTGGTACCTAGGTGCAGGTATTAATATGTTAAACCATCCCGGTTTAATTTTGTGCTTAATTTAGAACGGGCCTGAGTTGGAATTTTGGCATACCCCAAGAGCTTATATCACACTTTTGTATTATTTTGATAGGAAGAGAGTAATATATGAGGGGGAAAAAATATAGTAACAATTTATGAGTTTTATATATTATTATTGTATTATCTGCATATTATTTATATTTTATTATTGACTCTTTAAAAAACAATACAAACAAATGATAAATAATATATTGACTATGTATAAATCTTTATATTGACAATATACATAAATATTAGACTCATAAGTTATTATGCTCAAGTGCTCAATGTTTGTGGCATACAATGGTGAACCAATTTTGGCACCACATTTTTTTAATCTGATGCGTGTGGATGAAAGACTATCTTTGTTATACCTCATTACAGAAGCTGGCAAAGTTACCAAACCCAACACATTATTAAAAGTGAAAAGGATGTTAATGACTTTTAAAACACTCCAAATGCTTTAAAGTTGAAATACTATAAAGCACTAATAAGAAAAATCCAACCATCTATATTTTTCAACACCTAACTAGCACAACTTGTTCTATATTCTATTAATTCAGACACCCTAAAATAACTATTGTGAGATAACCTAAAAGTGCTTCATTTAGCCAATTTTAATTGTTATTGAAAGCATTCGTTTTCTAAGGCATGACTTTTGATATGCAATATAAACTTAGTTAATTATACATCAATATTGGAGTTTTATACTCACCCCTCTGGAATCTTGATTGTTTCTAAGATAAAAAAACAAATTGAGAAAAAGAAGTTCATACCGATAGTGCAAGAGTTTACATCATCACTGCATTATCTGATATTCATTTTCAATTATTATTAACTCTAAAAAATAATTTAAATAAAAAGTTCATACTACAGTGACTGTATATTAATTTTTCCACTGCTGATAAATAGATATTACGCCCAAACAAATTTCATTTGATTAGTTTTGTGTTATTGACTCCAGCCGGATGTAATCATGACTCTAGAACACTAAATGCGAACCAAACAACAGAGATTTATTTAATTATATTTTTTCTAATAAAAGCACTGTTAATTGAAACCAGCTCTATTTAGTTAAGGTTGATTTAACTGCAAATGAGGTGGTCATATTATAAGTGTACTGTTATTATTGGAGACTTTTAACTAATGGGTGAAAATATAATAATAATAATAATAATAATAATAATAATAATAATAATAATAATAATAATAATAATAATAATAATAATAATAATAATAATAATAATAATAATAATAATAATAATAATAATAATAATAATAATAATAATAATAATAATAATAATAATAATAATAATAATAATAATAATAATAATAATAATAATAATAATAATAATAATAAGTGAATTGGACAATACATATAAACCTAAAAACTTAAAATATTAGATTAATGAGTTCATTCATTATGATCTTAAGTAACTCATTTTTTTAGTAAAATAGGGAAATAAAGACAAAACTAAGGCCTGCTAAAGAGAGTTTCTACACCATCAGCATACAACATGTATCTGAGTGCAGAAGGACAATTATGAACAACAGTAAAATCAAGGTCTGAATCAGCTCCACACTTGGCTAGATAGTCAGCACAAGAGTTTGCTTCTCTCAAAATATGATGAAGCGATACTTGCCACTCCTTGTTCATTAAGTCACGAATACCTAACACCAGAGGTGCGTAGTGGTGGTGAAGGGGAAGGCGATTTTTAATCAAAGAGATGTCGTCGAGAGAATCACTGTAGCAAACCACTTCTCTATATCCAAGGTCCCAAGACAAACGAAGACCATGCCATAGAGCCATGATTTATGCATGAAGGTTATTTGATGTACCAATTGATCCCATAAAATCTTTAATCCATCCACCATTAGTGTTGCGAAGGAGACCACCAAAACCAGCCAACCCCGAATTCCCCAGTGAACTCCCATCCACATTGAGTGCGATATAGTCATTGCGAGGACGAATCTAGGAGACCCAACGCTGAGTTGAGTCAATGTTTTCCTGGCTGGGGAAAGCAGTCTTCATGTCTGATATGCTCCGATCAATGGAGTTATTGAGGAACCAAAGCTTTTTTTTCTCATTGCTCAAGCAGAAGAAATTTTGATTGCGCCACGCCCACCACAAAGTCGTCATGAAAGCATAGTTTATGTCTTTGCCATATTGCGTAACCCAATCCCTTGGGTTAAGAATCGAGAAAAACGCATTATAATTGAACCTCATATTCTTCCACATATGAATGGACTATGGGCAGTCACAAAGGCAATGGAGAATAGATTCATCCATCGAAAGACATCTCTGACAAATCGGAGAGACATTGATACCATGGGAAGATCTGAGCATGCTCGTTGCTATGGCCTCATGGCAGATTTGCCAAAGGAAAAAAATTGATGTTTTCTGGGGTTTTAAGCTTCCAAATCCATATCCACTCACCTTGATCTCCCGCAAGATTTTGTTCTCTACTCAACCAATTGTACCCATCCTTAGTAGTATATTCCCCATTCAGGTTATTGCTCCAAACAAGATGATCATGGCCATTCAGATGGAGGTGGAGCTTCCACTGAATGATAATTGATTTGATAGCATGAGGGATTTCTGTTATTGCCAAATCAAGATTCCAAGAGTTGTTAACCAAGACACCCTTAACCAGAAGGTCCCTATCATGTATGCTCACAATATCTACCAACGCATCGAGGGGACCCAAATCCATCCAGGGGTCAAACCAGAAGGATAGGTTACCACCCCCAACCATTAGCTGATAGCCGTCACTAAGGATAACCCCAGCTTTTTGGATAACATTCCAAGAGTGGGAACCATATCTGAATTTGTCCATGATAATATTATTGAAGCCGTTATATTTATTAGAAAGGAGACGAACCCATAGCTTGTCTTGATGATGAATAAGACTCCAAAATAGTTTCCCTAAGAGAGAAATATTGCAGAGATTCGCGACCCGGATGTTTAGGCCCCCATTTACCTTTCTTTTTGAAATTTTGTTCCAGCCCACCAAATGCATGCCCCTCCCACCTCTAGAGCCCCATATGAAATCCTGAATACATGAGTCAATCTTGGAGCAGATAGATTGAGGGAACCACAAAATTTACATATAGTAGGTTGGAATGGATGAGAGCACTGATTTGGCAAGAGTGACCCGACCAGGCTTGTTAAGAAGATGAAGTTTCCAGGAAGCAAGCATGGTTTGCATTTTCTCGATTACAAAGTTGAAATCTTCCTTACAAGGTCTCCTTTGAAACATGGGAAACCCGAGATACTTACCTCTGTCAGTTGTAAACCTGATAGAAGTTATAGCCTTTAAAGTATTCCACTTAGTATTCGGGACCCCCTCAGAGCAGATGGCACGAGACTTAGGAGTATTCACACTGAGACCTGAGGCTTGAGAAAAGTTCTGAAATAGGTTCATGATATTCCGAATTTGAGAGCAATTCGCCTTACAGAAAAGAAGTACGTCATTCGCAAAAAGGAGGTGAGAAATATTAGGTCCCGAGTGAGAGACTTTAACTGGAGACCAACGATTCAGGTGGACCTCAGAAATAATTGCTTGAGAGAGTTTCTTCATGCATAGAACGAACAGATAAGAGGAGAGTGTATCTCCTTGCTTGAGTCCTCTTTTAGCCTTAAACTGAGGCAGCTTATTACCGTTCCAAAGAATAGACAGAGAAGAGGAGGATATGTAGAACATGATTAGATTGATAGTGGCAGGCGAAAACCCAAATTCATGGAGACAAGATTCCAGAAATTGTCAGTCAACGTTGTCGTGCGCCTTTTCCAGGTCAACTTTGAAAGCAATACTACATTTTTTTGATTTCGAATTTTTCATGTAATGAAGAACTTTCTCAAGAATGATAGCATTTTATGTTGTACCCCTGCAAGGAAGAAAACTGCTTTGAAGCGGGCCAATGATTGTATTCAGAATTGGGCGTAACCTGTTAACAATGACCTTTGTGATAAGCTTTTAGAGGACATTGCATAAGCTAATCGGACGGAAGTCTTTGAACGTGTTTGAATGATCCACCTTAGGAATGAGGCAAATTAAGGTTTCATCCACTAATGAGTCAAAATAACCTAGCTCAAAGGCCTTCTTAATGAACTTCTAGACGTCATCACCCACCAAACTCCAATAATGTTTAAAGAACATGACATGGAAACCATCCGAGTCGGGGGCTTCGAAGGAATTCATAGAGTTGAGAGCAAAGGTTACCTCCTCCTTGAAGACAAGATGACTCAGAAGAACTTTCTGATCCTCCGAGATTGAAGGTAAGTTAGGGGTAGGAAAATGAGGTCTTCCGTGATCACTATCTCCATGTCGGACTACCCAGTCCGATAAGAGTAAGGCGTTGTATAGCAACTCGGTCTCCCCAGGCTACCCCAACATGAGAGTGGGCCTACGGGCTTGACTTCAAAGCCCAAATCAGTGTCTCGTTGGATCTAGCATGTGGAGCACTCGTGCGCCGCCATCGACCATCTAATTTGATCAATAGACAACCTACACGTCAACCGCATTGCTCCTATAAATAAGGAAGTATTTTATCTTTAATATTTAACTACTAACCATTCCTCTCTCTACTTATATTTTTCCTCTCTATCTCTCTCTAAATCCACACCAACTTAAGTGTCAGAGAGCTTTTTCAGGTAACTCCCCCGCCGGACTTACAACAACAACCGACATCAGCCATATTTTTCTGTTAGCAACTCACCCAAACAGTTCCAAAACACCCGGTTTTTCCCCTTCCCTACAAAAAAAAGAGAGCATATGAACGAATAGATAGTAAAGAATTTATATGAGGAGTTTTAATTGGACAATACATATAAACCTAAAAACTTAAAATATTAGATTAATGAGTTCATTCATTATGATCTTAAGTAACTCATTTTTTTAGTAAAATAGGGAAATAAAGACAAAACTAAGGCCTGCTAAAGAGAGTTTCTACACCATCAGCATACAACATGTATCTGAGTGCAGAAGGACAATTATGAACAACAGTAAAATCAAGGTCTGAATCAGCTCCACACTTGGCTAGATAGTCAGCACAAGAGTTTGCTTCTCTCAAAATATGATGAAGCGATACTTGCCACTCCTTGTTCATTAAGTCACGAATACCTAACACCAGAGGTGCGTAGTGGTGGTGAAGGGGAAGGCGATTTTTAATCAAAGAGATGTCGTCGAGAGAATCACTGTAGCAAACCACTTCTCTATATCCAAGGTCCCAAGACAAACGAAGACCATGCCATAGAGCCATGATTTATGCATGAAGGTTATTTGATGTACCAATTGATCCCATAAAATCTTTAATCCATCCACCATTAGTGTTGCGAAGGAGACCACCAAAACCAGCCAACCCCGAATTCCCCAGTGAACTCCCATCCACATTGAGTGCGATATAGTCATTGCGAGGACGAATCTAGGAGACCCAACGCTGAGTTGAGTCAATGTTTTCCTGGCTGGGGAAAGCAGTCTTCATGTCTGATATGCTCCGATCAATGGAGTTATTGAGGAACCAAAGCTTTTTTTTCTCATTGCTCAAGCAGAAGAAATTTTGATTGCGCCACGCCCACCACAAAGTCGTCATGAAAGCATAGTTTATGTCTTTGCCATATTGCGTAACCCAATCCCTTGGGTTAAGAATCGAGAAAAACGCATTATAATTGAACCTCATATTCTTCCACATATGAATGGACTATGGGCAGTCACAAAGGCAATGGAGAATAGATTCATCCATCGAAAGACATCTCTGACAAATCGGAGAGACATTGATACCATGGGAAGATCTGAGCATGCTCGTTGCTATGGCCTCATGGCAGATTTGCCAAAGGAAAAAAATTGATGTTTTCTGGGGTTTTAAGCTTCCAAATCCATATCCACTCACCTTGATCTCCCGCAAGATTTTGTTCTCTACTCAACCAATTGTACCCATCCTTAGTAGTATATTCCCCATTCAGGTTATTGCTCCAAACAAGATGATCATGGCCATTCAGATGGAGGTGGAGCTTCCACTGAATGATAATTGATTTGATAGCATGAGGGATTTCTGTTATTGCCAAATCAAGATTCCAAGAGTTGTTAACCAAGACACCCTTAACCAGAAGGTCCCTATCATGTATGCTCACAATATCTACCAACGCATCGAGGGGACCCAAATCCATCCAGGGGTCAAACCAGAAGGATAGGTTACCACCCCCAACCATTAGCTGATAGCCGTCACTAAGGATAACCCCAGCTTTTTGGATAACATTCCAAGAGTGGGAACCATATCTGAATTTGTCCATGATAATATTATTGAAGCCGTTATATTTATTAGAAAGGAGACGAACCCATAGCTTGTCTTGATGATGAATAAGACTCCAAAATAGTTTCCCTAAGAGAGAAATATTGCAGAGATTCGCGACCCGGATGTTTAGGCCCCCATTTACCTTTCTTTTTGAAATTTTGTTCCAGCCCACCAAATGCATGCCCCTCCCACCTCTAGAGCCCCATATGAAATCCTGAATACATGAGTCAATCTTGGAGCAGATAGATTGAGGGAACCACAAAATTTACATATAGTAGGTTGGAATGGATGAGAGCACTGATTTGGCAAGAGTGACCCGACCAGGCTTGTTAAGAAGATGAAGTTTCCAGGAAGCAAGCATGGTTTGCATTTTCTCGATTACAAAGTTGAAATCTTCCTTACAAGGTCTCCTTTGAAACATGGGAAACCCGAGATACTTACCTCTGTCAGTTGTAAACCTGATAGAAGTTATAGCCTTTAAAGTATTCCACTTAGTATTCGGGACCCCCTCAGAGCAGATGGCACGAGACTTAGGAGTATTCACACTGAGACCTGAGGCTTGAGAAAAGTTCTGAAATAGGTTCATGATATTCCGAATTTGAGAGCAATTCGCCTTACAGAAAAGAAGTACGTCATTCGCAAAAAGGAGGTGAGAAATATTAGGTCCCGAGTGAGAGACTTTAACTGGAGACCAACGATTCAGGTGGACCTCAGAAATAATTGCTTGAGAGAGTTTCTTCATGCATAGAACGAACAGATAAGAGGAGAGTGTATCTCCTTGCTTGAGTCCTCTTTTAGCCTTAAACTGAGGCAGCTTATTACCGTTCCAAAGAATAGACAGAGAAGAGGAGGATATGTAGAACATGATTAGATTGATAGTGGCAGGCGAAAACCCAAATTCATGGAGACAAGATTCCAGAAATTGTCAGTCAACGTTGTCGTGCGCCTTTTCCAGGTCAACTTTGAAAGCAATACTACATTTTTTTGATTTCGAATTTTTCATGTAATGAAGAACTTTCTCAAGAATGATAGCATTTTATGTTGTACCCCTGCAAGGAAGAAAACTGCTTTGAAGCGGGCCAATGATTGTATTCAGAATTGGGCGTAACCTGTTAACAATGACCTTTGTGATAAGCTTTTAGAGGACATTGCATAAGCTAATCGGACGGAAGTCTTTGAACGTGTTTGAATGATCCACCTTAGGAATGAGGCAAATTAAGGTTTCATCCACTAATGAGTCAAAATAACCTAGCTCAAAGGCCTTCTTAATGAACTTCTAGACGTCATCACCCACCAAACTCCAATAATGTTTAAAGAACATGACATGGAAACCATCCGAGTCGGGGGCTTCGAAGGAATTCATAGAGTTGAGAGCAAAGGTTACCTCCTCCTTGAAGACAAGATGACTCAGAAGAACTTTCTGATCCTCCGAGATTGAAGGTAAGTTAG
This sequence comes from Lupinus angustifolius, assembly GCF_001865875.1. Taxonomy (NCBI): domain Eukaryota; kingdom Viridiplantae; phylum Streptophyta; class Magnoliopsida; order Fabales; family Fabaceae; genus Lupinus; species Lupinus angustifolius. The sequence continues at coordinate 23,217,747 of NC_032011.1, read as the reverse complement.
GGGTAGGAAAATGAGGTCTTCCGTGATCACTATCTCCATGTCGGACTACCCAGTCCGATAAGAGTAAGGCGTTGTATAGCAACTCGGTCTCCCCAGGCTACCCCAACATGAGAGTGGGCCTACGGGCTTGACTTCAAAGCCCAAATCAGTGTCTCGTTGGATCTAGCATGTGGAGCACTCGTGCGCCGCCATCGACCATCTAATTTGATCAATAGACAACCTACACGTCAACCGCATTGCTCCTATAAATAAGGAAGTATTTTATCTTTAATATTTAACTACTAACCATTCCTCTCTCTACTTATATTTTTCCTCTCTATCTCTCTCTAAATCCACACCAACTTAAGTGTCAGAGAGCTTTTTCAGGTAACTCCCCCGCCGGACTTACAACAACAACCGACATCAGCCATATTTTTCTGTTAGCAACTCACCCAAACAGTTCCAAAACACCCGGTTTTTCCCCTTCCCTACAAAAAAAAGAGAGCATATGAACGAATAGATAGTAAAGAATTTATATGAGGAGTTTTAGTTCATCATATATTTTTTGAAGTATTTTTTTTATCTACCAAAAAACTAAATGCCTATGCGCTCGGATTCTGTCTAGCATTTTCTGCAGCTTTTTGTCAACACCATAGTATCAAAACTATAAAAATAGTATTTTTTTTAATCACAAGAAAACAACAAAGACACAATTATTCATGAAATAGTAGCTTTTGATGGTGTGCGGATTCATTTCCAGCATTCCCCATATATATATTGAATTTTGCAGGGGAGAGAGAGAGAGAGTAGCGGCAGATCCAAGCAAAGGTCACCCAAATCCAAGTACCAATATATATACCTGTCAAGTGTTAACTATGATAATAGCATTGATTTAATTGCAACTATCTATAAATACTCTTTTTGCACTTTGTATGGTTAGTTGTACGAAGATATGTATTGAGATGTGAAAACTTTTGATGTTATTAAGGTTATTTTTTGGGGTACAATGATGTTATTAAGGTTTGTGATCGAAAGAATCACTAATTTGTTGGTTCCAGATGACAATAGAACAGTTAAAGTATGCATCAAACCGCTACCACCTCATATATAATGAGTTATACTCATTTCTATTATTACTGGGGAGACAAGTTGTGAGAAGATGCACTAAAAAACTAAAGAACAATAACATGAATGACTTTTAATTTTTATTGAATTTACAATTTTAACCTTAAAAATACACTACAAAATATAACATGTGTCTCCATTAACGGAGAGGAGTAATAATAGCTTAGTTAAGTAAAGATATGTCTATTATGGAGATTTTGTTTTATATGCAATCTCATCCTAATAAAAAATATTATGTTAATTATATTTTTATTATTTTTATTTTTATTTAATTATTATTAATGTAAGCCCAAATCTAATATAGGAATGCATATAATGGTATCATGTTGTTTGAGAAAACTCACTGTCCAAAATTCCCACTCATATTAAAATGGTATAATATTCTCAAATGAAACGCTCTAAATCTATCCTAAAACAAAGCAAAGATTTTATTGAAATAAACATCTTACACGAGTTACTAACAAGCAAAAATGTGGAGTAAGGGTATACTTAGTAGAAATATATAAAAAATATTTTTATCCATTTAATTTATAATAATATGATATTTTTACCTTTAAAAATAAACTAAAATATCTAATTATATTTTTCAGTAATGAGTGTAGTTCACCCATAATTTATGTTATAGGTGGTAATTCACATTTCCTTTGATTAATAAATTCTTTAACAACATAGATTATCACATGCATATAGCATGTACGTTCATCATCATTCACATACATACATAATATTATAAAAGCATGTCATGTCTAAATATACATCATCATACGTCAGGTGAGCAAGACACGACGCTACCCGCTCATCTAATTTAGTTTTATCATGATTAGACTTGAATATAGTTGAGTTTCATTGTGTCTATGGTCAGATTCAGGTTCAAAAAATTAGAAATGATCAATATTTAAGATCGGGTAAGAGATAAGTATAACCTAACACAACATCATCTTATAGTTACTTATTCTTCATGTTTGTATGAACATATTTAATTGTCTACATGATAATGAAATCTATTTGACTAAAAATATTAGGGGTGAGCATAAGCCGAGTTGAGACACGTTAAGGCTTGTCCTTAACCGATGCTAAATATTGACTGAATCATTTTTTGAATCTAGATCCGGCCCTAGACCCGAAGATAACCCGATCCCTGAATATCGACTAGACCAGCCTTTAAACCCGACCGACTAAATATCATACATATTCATTTTAGATAAAGTCTTCTCAATATTATTTATTATTATGAATATGTAATTTGATATATAAAATGATATATGTATATATATTTTTAATCATGTATATATGATAATTTTTTTTAGAGAATCAATAATATTTGTGACCAAAAAGATGTTATTACTTTGTATATATTTGAATAGAGACATATACAAATATGATGAGTGAGTCATCATGGGTCGAATCATGTTTGATCCCTACCCGATCCTAAATATTGATCAGGTCTAATTTTTGAACCCGAATCAGCCCTAGACCCGATGAGACCCGATCATATTTGGATCATAACATAATCGAGCCGTACCGGATGAGGGTATGGTCAGGTCATGTTCACTCCTGCAAAATATATTGATTATCTAATTATGATATACACGTATATATGTAAATGATTAACAAAATATATGATTTCATATGTCAAATTACATGTCCATGTTAATAATAAGTAATATTGAAAAAATTTCATCTAAAAGAGACATGCATTATATTTAATCAGTATAAGGTTAAGTTCCATTTCAAAAGCTAGTCTGAACAATATTTGATAACATGTTAACTTTCAGATCCAAGGTCAGATTTGTTAAGGTTAGAGCACAATGCGGAAGCACATGATTGAATCAATTGAGAACAAAAGAGAAGCAAGTAAAGGATAAAGAAAATAACACACAAGATTTAACGTGGAAAAACCCCTCAGTGTGAGAGGAAAAAAACCACGGGCGATCAAGAGCAAAATTCCACTATGTAAAAAAGAAGAGTACAAGAAATCCTCTTATAATGATGAGGACAAATGACAATATTTTTCTCACAAATACTCTCTCAAATGGAACAAGAATTCTCACCAAGAATGCACTCACAATATATGTGTAAATGAAAGAGATGTTGTGTGTTGTGAAGATGATTTTGAAGCTCTCTATATGTGTCCTTTTATAGGCAAGCAAAGTCTTGGTATCTTGGATATGAAGCATTGGATGCTTGGAAACAAAGCCATAAAAGTGACACAAAATGTCTTTAGAGAGAGCCATAAAATAGTCATAAAATTCTTTTAAGGCATAGAAATGAGAGACATCTAACAATAGGATGCTTGGAAACAAAGCCATAAAAGTGACATAAAATGCCCTTAAAGAGAGCCATAAAATTGTCATAAAATTCTTTTAAGGCATAGTAATGAGAGGCATCTAACAATCTCCACCTTGGCTCGAATTTGATAAGTTGCTCATCGCCAAATAATGCCCCGAAGGGCACTCAAGTGCTGTAGAGACCAACCAAGTCCAAGCAAAGTTGGAACTTGGTATTCGGAAGTGGCTTGGTAAGTATATCTGCTGGATTCTCTGATGTGTGAATCTTTTCCACCATAATTTCACCAATAGCAACAATATCTCGGATAAAGTGACGTTTTATATCAATGTGTTTGGTCTTGTCATGATAACGATTATTCCTGGTCAAATGAATAGCACTTTGACTATCACAAAACACTGTAAGAACACCCTGTATTAGACCAAGTTCATTTACCAAACCTCGGAGCCAAATAGCCTCCTTCACACCCTCCGTTGCTGAAATATATTCTGCTTCAGTCGTAGACAATGCAGCAATGGACTGAAGAGTAGCTTTCCAGCTAATAGCACTATTACAGAGAGTAAAGATGTAACCAGAAAGAGACCTCCTTCTGTCAATATCACCACCATAATCCGAATCAACATAACCTACAACGTCATCAGTTGTAGCCTTGTTTCTGTCAAATACCAAGCCAATACCAGAAGTACCTTTTAGATACCGAAAAATCCATTTTACAGCACTCCAATGATCCTTTCCAGGATTATGCATATATCGACTTACCATGCTAACAGCATATGCTAAATCAGGTCTAGTGCACACCATAGCATACATAAGACTACCAACTGCACTAGCATAAGGAATATGTGACATACGCTCCATCTCTTCCTCTGTATGTGGGCAAAGATCTAAAGATAACTTGAAATGTGCAGCAAGTGGAGTAGAAACAGGTTTACAATTATTCATATTAAACCTTTCAAGCACTCTTTCAATATATTTCTCTTGGGATAAAAACAATTTACCAGCTTGACGATCCCTGTGAATCTCCATACCAAGAATTTTCTTGGCTGCACCTAATTCTTTCATCTCAAACTCATTATTGAGTTGAATTTTCAATTTCCGGATCAAAGACTTGTCACGTGAAGCAATTAGCATATCATCAACATACAGTAACAAGTATATGAATGATTCATTTGGAAATTTCTGGAAATAAATACAGTCATCAAATTGACTCCTGCAATAACCTTGCCCAATCATAAAAGAATCAAACCTCATGTACCATTGTCTGGGAGCTTGCTTAAGGCCATATAATGATTTCTTCAATCGACAGACAAGATGCTCCTTATCAGGAACAATAAATCCTTCAGGTTGTTCCATGTAAATTTCTTCTTCCAGCTCTCCATGTAGAAAAGCTGTCTTTACATCAAGTTGCTCCAACTCCAAATCAAATAAAGCAACAAAAGCAAGCAAAACACGTATAGAAGTATGACGAACAACAGGTGAGAATATCTCATTAAAGTCAATACCTTCCTTTTGATTAAAACCTTTAACAACTAGTCGTGCTTTGCATCTTGGATCTTCAACCCCGGGAATACCGTCTTTCTTCTTATAGATCCATTTACATCGTAATGGTCGTTTGCCTTCGGGAAGCTCTGTCAAAGCCCAAGTACCATTCTTATGAAGACTTTCAATCTCTTCATTCATAGCCACTAGCCACTGTGACGAATCAACACAAGAAACAGCTTCTGTATAGCTGGCAGGTTCAACATCATCATTTACCTCTTGTGCAACTGACAATGCATAAGCAATTAAATTATCACCATCAGTGTATCTAGCTGGCCTTTTAATTAGTCTTCTGGTTCTGTCTCGAGCAATACAATAATCATCTTCTTGCTGATGAATAGGAGAAGTTGTACTGTCATCACAATCAACATAATGATCATCAATGCTAGATTGATTTGTAGAGGAAGATGGAACATCAACATTAGGAACTGTAGGTTTCACTATCAACTCCACCTTCTCGCTAGTACCCTGTAGATTACCTGTACTAGTAGAAGAAGACACAATAGATTGTTTTCCAGAAGATAAAAATGCATCCTCATTAAAAGTCACATCTCTGCTAAGAATTAATTTCCGTGACTTTGCATCAGAATACCATAAGCGATATCCTTTAGACTCAGATGCATAACCAAGAAATATGCACTCAACAGCTCTTGGAGCTAATTTACCATCATTAACATGTGCATAAGCAGGACATCCAAAGATTCTTAAGTTAGAATAATCAACAGGATTACCTGACCAAATTTCTTCTGGGATTTTGAAATCAAGTGCTGAATGTGGAGAACGATTAACCAGGTAACAAGCAGTAGATGCTGCTTCAGCCCAAAATTCACGCCGATGCCATAACCCAGCATTTGAGAGCATACAACGAACTCTCTCAAGTAGAGTCCTGTTCATCCGTTCTGCAACACCATTTTGTTGAGGATTTCTTGGAATAGTTTTGTGTCTAGCAATACCATTTTTTGTGCAGAACTCATTAAAATCACCATTGCAGAACTCTAATCCATTGTCTGTTCTAAGCTTCTTCACTTTCTTCCCTGTCTGGGTTTCAACAAGAGTTTTCCACTTCTTGAAAGTGGAGAAAGTCTCATTTTTATGCTGCAGAAAATAAACCCAAACTTTGCGAGAAAAATCATCAATGATGGTCATCATATAGCGACATCCTCCATGAGAAGGAAATTTAGAAGGCCCCCAAAGGTCAGAATGAATATAATCAAGAATACCTTTGGTACGGTGAGTTGCAGTGGAGAAACTAACCTTTTTCTGTTTCCCAAAAACACAATGTTTACAAAAATCCAATTTACCAATGCCATGTTTACCAAGATGACCTTGTTTGCTTAGAAGGTGCATACCTTTTTCACTCATATGGCCCAGGCGCATGTGCCATAATTTGGTAATGTCATTATCATGCATTGAAGAAGATACAGCTGTTGAACCTGTCACAACAGAACCTTGCAAGACATATAAACTACCAATCCGGTTAGCTTTCAATAATACCATAGCACCTTTCAATACCTTTAGAACTCCACCTTCAGCTGAATACCTACACCCGAGAGACTCTAGGGTGCCAAGAGAAATTAAGTTCCGCTTCAAATCTGGAATATAGCGGACATTAGCCAAGGTTCTGACAACACCGTCATGAGCCTTGATCTGAATAGTACCTATTCCTGCAACTTTGCATTGGGTATCATTGCCCATCAAAACAACACCACTGTCAACATGTTCAAAAGTGGTGAATAAGTCCTTATAAGGACACATATGAAAAGTACATCCAGAATCAAGAATCCATTCTGTTTTACTCCTATTATTATAAGAGACAACAGATAAAAGAATATCACCGTCAGAATTGGCTTCAATATTAGCAGCTTCAGAGGATTGTTGAAATTTTCCCTTATCTTGTTTTTCTTGTTTTTTCTTTAAGATAAAACAATCAGGAATGTCATGCCCCGGTTTCTTGCAATAGCGACAAGTTTTGTTGGATTTGCGACCTCTGGATTTGGATCTGAACTTTTTATAATTGGTACTCCCTTTTTCTTGAGTTCTACCTCGAACACTTAAGCCCTCACCCTTGTCCACAGAATTAACTTCAAGATCAAATTTTTCTTTGGACAATAAATTAGATTTAACATCTTCAAAGGATAAGGTATCATTATTTCCATACAACATGATTTCTTTGAAGTGCTTATAGGTAGAAGGTAAAGAGACAACCAACAAAACAGCTTTGTCTTCATCTTCAATATTAATATCAATATTTTGCATATCCATAATAATAGAATTAAACTCATCAAGATGAGTTTGAATAGGAGTACCTTCAACCATACGAATGGTGTATAACCGTTCTTTGAGACGAAGCTTGTTTGCGAGGCTCTTGGTCATGTATAAAGTTTCTAACTTCAGCCACAAAGCCGCAGCGGTTTCTTCATTGGCAACCTCACGAAGAACCTCCTTCGACAAACAAAGTTGAATTGTTGAAAGCGCCTTTTCATCCAACTCGTCCCATTGATCATCGGTCATGGAAACTGGTTTCTTTGACTTCCCATCTAAAGCTTTCTTTAATCCGCTCTGGATAAGAACGGCCCTCATTTGGACTCGCTAAATAGAAAAGCTAATTTTGCCATCAAACTTCTTAATGTCAAATTTTGCAGACATTTTGAAATTCTCAATTTAGTAAGAGCTCTGATTCCACTTGTTAAGGTTAGAGCACAATGCGGAAGCACAGGATTGAATCAATTGAGAACAAAAGAGAAGCAAGTAAAGGATAAAGAAAATAACACACAAGATTTAACGTGGAAAAACCCCTCAGTGTGAGAGGAAAAAAACCATGGGCGATCAAGAGCAAAATTCCACTATGTAAAAAAGAAGAGTACAAGAAATCCTCTTATAATGATGAGGACAAATGACAATATTTTTTCTCACAAATACTCTCTCAAATGGAACAAGAATTCTCACCAAGAATGCACTCACAATATATGTGTAAATGAAAGAGATGTTGTGTGTTGTGAAGATGATTTTGAAGCTCTCTATATGTGTCCTTTTATAGGCAAGCAAAGTCTTGGTATCTTGGATTCCAAGCATTGGATGCTTGGAAACAAAGCCATAAAAGTGACATAAAATGCCCTTAAAGAGAGCCATAAAATTGTCATAAAATTCTTTTAAGGCATAGTAATGAGAAGCATCTAACAAGATTAATATTCAAAAAATAACTCGATTAACATTTAAGGTCGGATAAGGAATAAACCTTATCTGACCCAACCTGGATTAAATTTCCACTTACTGTCCCACAAGTATATATCCACTGACTATAATCTCATTGTCATCTATCTATCAAAACACGTCTTCCATGATATCCTTGCACGTCTATCCATCGGAGCAGGCAGAGGTATGTTGTTGGGGTAAGACACAACAAACCATGAATGCAAAATGATATATCTTACTAATGACAACGCAAATCCATGACTAGAATACAAAATTTGAAGTTCAAATCAAATTTTATGTGCTTCATTAGTTTCAATTTGAGAAACTAATACTAATAGTCTAATACACATCATGTGCATATGTATGCTGTTTTTATGTATTTAGTATATATCTTTTCTTTTAAATCAACATATTGTTTATCACTATGAGTAAAATATTGATTGAAAATACTGTGGTCTATATTGATAAGGTAATGAATTTAATTTTGATGTTTTCATGGAACATTCTTAATGCATGTTTCTTTAGCTTCAAATTCTCTTTTGTGGAATGACTGTCAAACTCTTCTGGTTGTCATCTTAAGTATAATGTCTAACCAATTTATAGATAGAAGTATCACTTGTTTTCCTGATTTTATTATTTTTTATTATTAATGAATATTATTGTTGATAAAGAAAAGAATATGACTAATATGAGGAAGCAAAAATTTCCTTAGAATCAACAAACTCTTTGTTTATGGGGAAATGGTGTATCTCAGCCACACCAGCTAAGAACATCATGCAATAGTCCTTTTTATATTATCATAATAAATTCAAATTCGAAAATTTTGATTTAATAGTATAATAAAAACTGTTCATGCTTGATGATATTAAATATAGAGTTTAAATAAATATAGATTAATAGATGAAACTATTAAAATATATAATTAATTATTTAGACATGTTTTGAAAAATAAAATATCATAACTAAAATTATAAAGATATATGTATAATTATTAAAAATAAACTGAGTTAATCTAAAATAAAATAGTTTGTCTTATTATTAGATGGAGAATTACTCTTACTTCAACTTTGTAGATAGAAAATAATTTGATTGCAGTTTAAAAAAAATGTCAACTGTGTGTACGAGTATGATTAATTTCTTACTTTTTAGTATATTTTTGTATCGGAAAAATTACTGGGATAGTGTAGTTTGACTACACTATCCCAGCTTTGGGGTAGGTTTTGAATTATTTACGGGATTGGGGTAGAATTTAGTGGATCTCGTGGACACCATCCACGACTTTGGCAAAGTCGTGGACCCCATCCACGATTTCCCTGGAAAGTCGTGGACCCCATCCACGACTTCCCTGCCATGTGTCAGGTTAGTGTAAGTCGTGGACCACATGCACGACTTTCATGGCAA